>NC_091435.1:9501911-9817692 GCF_964237555.1 Oryctolagus cuniculus
AAGATTCATTTTCAATTATCTTTATATACAGAAGATCGATTTAGTATATATTAAGTAAAGATTTCATCAGTTTGCACCCACACAGAAACACAAAGTGTAAAATACTGTTTCAGTACTAGTTATAGCATTAAATCACAATGTACAGCACATTAAGGACAGAGATCCTACATGAGGACTCCTATTGTTGACTTAACAATTTGACACTCTTGTTTATGGTGTCAGTAATCTCCCTAGGCTCTAGTCATGAGTTGCCAAGGCTATGGAAGCCTGTTAGGTTCGCCGACTTCGATCTTATTCTGACAGGGTCATAGTCAAAGTGGAAGTTCTCTCCTCCCTTCAGAGAAAGGTACCTCCTTCTTTAATGTCCCCATTCTTTCCACTGGGATCTCACTCACAGAGATCTTTCATTTAGGTCTTTTTTTTTTTTTCCCCAGAGTGTCTTGGCTTTCCATGCCTGAGAAACTCTCATTGGCTTTTTAGCCAGATTGGAAGGCCTTAAGGGCTGATTCTGAGGCCAGAGTGCTGTTTAGGGCATTTGCCATTCTATGAGTCTGCTGTGTATCCTGCTTCCCATGATGGATTGTTCTCTCCCTTTTTGATTCTATCAGTTAGTATTAGCAGATACTAGTCTTGTTTGTGTGATCCCTTTGACTCTTAGACCTATCAGTGTGATCAATTGTGAACTGAAATTGATCACTTGGACTAATGAAATGGCATTGGTACATGCCACCTTGATGGGATTGAATTATAATCCCCTGGCACGATTCTAACTCCGCCATTTGGGGCAAGCCTGATTGAGCATTCCCAAATTGTACATCTCCTCCCTCTCTTATTCCCACTCTTTTATTTAACAGGGATCACTTTTTCCATTAAAATTTAAACACCTAAGAATAACTGTGTGTTAATTAGACTTCAACAGTACTAGAACAAAAAAAATACTAAAATGGATAAAGTATTACATTGTACATCAACAGTCAGGACAAGAGCTGATCAAGTCACTGTTTCACATAGTGTCCATTTCACTTCAACAGGTTTCCCCTTTGGTACTCAGTTATTGCCGATCGGGGAGAACATATATTTGTCCCTTTGGGATTGGCTTAATTCACTCAGCATAATGTTTTCCAGATTCCTCCATCTTGTTGCAAATGATCGGATTTCATTATTTTTGACTGCTGTATAGTATTCTATAGAGTACATGTCCCATAGTTTCTTTATCCAGTCTACTGTTGATGGGCATTTGGGTTGGTTCCAGGTCTTAGCTATTGTGAATTGAGCTGCAATAAACATTAATGTGCAGACAGCTTTTTTTGTTTGCCAATTTAATTTCCTTTGGGTAAATTCCAAGGAGTGGTATAGCTTGGTTGAATGGTAGAGTTATATTAAAGTTTCTGAGGAATCTCCAGACAGACTTCCATAGTGGCTTGACCAGTTTGCATTCCCACCAACAGTGGGTTAGTGTCCCTTTTTCCCCATATCCTCTCCAGCACCTATTGTTGGTAGATTTCTGAACGTGAGCCATTCTAACCGGGGTGAGGTGAAACCTCGTTGTGGTTTTCATTTGCATTTCCCTGATTGCTAGTGATCTTGAACATTTTTTCATGTGTCTGTTGGCCATTTGGATTTCCTCTTTTGAAAAATGTCTATTGAGGTCCTTGGCCCATCTCTTAAGTGGGTTGTTCTGATGTTGTGGAGTTTCTTGATTTCTTTGTAGATTCTGGTTGGAATAAACTTAACAAAGGACGTTAAAGATCTCTACAATGAAAATTACAAAACCTTAAAGGAATAAATAGAAGAGGATCCCAAAAAATGGAAAACTCTTCCATGCTCATGGATTGGAAGAAGAAATATCAAAATATCCATTCTCCCAAAAGCAATTTATAGATTCAATGCAATACCAATCAAAATCTGAAAACATTCTTCTCATATCTGTAAAAAATGATACTGAAATTCATATGGAGACAGAGGAGACCTTGAATAGCTAAAGCAATCTTGTACAACAAAACAAAGCCGGAGGCATCACAATACCAGATTTCAGGACATACTACAAGGCAGTTGTTATCAAAACAGCATGGTACTGGTACAGAAATGGATAAACCAATGGAACAGAATAGAAACACCAGAAATCAATCCAAACATCTACAGCCAGCTTATATTTGATCAAGGATCCAAAACCAATCCCTGGAGTAAGGACAGTCTATTCAATAAATGGTGCTGGTAAAATTGGATTTCCACGTGCAGAATCATGAAGCAAGACCCCTACCTTTTACCTTACACAAAAATTCACTCAACATGGATGACTTAAATTTATGGCCTGACACCATCAAATTATTAGAGAGCATTGGAGAAACCCTGCAAGATATAGGTACCGGCAAAGACTTCTTGGAAAACACCCCAGAAGCACAGGCAGTCAAAGCCAAAATTAACATTTGGGATTGCATCAAATTGAGAAGTTTCTGTACTTCAAAAGAAACAGTCAGGAAAGTGAAGAGGCAGCCGACAGAATGGGAAAAAATATTTGCAAACTATGCAACAGATAAAGGGTTGATAACCAGAATCTATATTTCTTTTTTAAAAAAGATTTATTTGAAAGGCAGAATTGCAGACACACACACACACACACACACACACACATACACACACACTGAGAGCGAGAGAGAGAGAGCACTTCCATCTGCTACTTCACTCCCCAAATGGCTGCAACAGCCAGAGTTGGGCCAATCCAGTGCCAGGAGCCAGGAGCTTCTTCCAGGTTTCCTATGCAGGTGCAGAGGCTCCACTGCGTGGTGGTTTTTTTTTTTTTTTTTTTTTTTTTTTTTTTTTTTTTTTTTTTGCCATTGGTTCACCCTCCAATGGCCGCAGCAGCTGGCGCACCGCGCTGATCCGAAGGCAGGAGCCAGGTGCTTTTCCTGGTCTCCCATGGGGTGCAGGGCCCAAGCACTTGGGCCATCCTCCACTGTACTCCCTGGTCACAGCAGAGAGCTGGCCTGGAAGAGGGGCAACCGGGACAGAATCCGGTACCCCGACCGGGACTAGAACCCGGTGTGCCGGCACCGCAAGGCAGAGGATTAGCCTAGTGAGCTGCGGCGCCAGCCACTCCACTGAGTTCTTAACCCATAACAGAGAGCTGGATTGGAAGAGGAGCAGCCAGGATTTGAACCAGCACCCATATGGGATGCCAGCACTGCAGGCTGTGGCTTTACCCACTATACCACAGCACCCACCTCTGTACTTTCTTTTGAGAACTGTCCAGTTCCTTTGCCCATTTCTTAACTGGATTGGGTTTTGTTTCTGAATTTTTTGAATTCCTGATGTATTTTGGTTATTAATCTTCTGTTGGATAGTAGTTGACAAATATTTTATTTAATTCTATTGGATATCTCTTCACTCTGTAGATTATTTCTTTGCCAGGAGACAGCTCCTGAATTTGATGTAATCCCAATTTTCTAGTTTTGCTTCTGTTGCCTGTGATTTTAGGGGTCTTATACAAAAAAAAAAAATCAGTATCTACTGTGGGGAGCAACTCGGACTAGACTGTTACTGGAATTAAGACTTATTCTATGCATCTGCTCTCCCACAATATGGCGCTGAGAAGGGAGTAACAACTTCTACACAGCTGCCTCTCGCCAATTTGATTGACTGAGCTGCAGGAGCTGATCTTGCTCCTGATTGGAGGAGAGCAGCATACTCGGCGTGTGGGTAGCAGAGTTGGGATTGGTGGAAGAGGACTATAAAGGAGGAGAGAGACAACATGCACCAGGAACATCTAAGGGGAACATCTATCTGAAGGAACACCTGTGCAGTCCCCGAGAGAGCCGGCTGGCGGTGTGCCGCTCCCCCGCGGAAGTGGGGAATGTGGCAGGGGGAACCGTCCTTCCACGGAGGTGGAAGGGTCGGTAGCCAATCCGGGAAGAACCAGCAGCAAACCCGGGAAGGGCCGAGCAGACGAAAGAACAGCGCAGGGTCCTGTGTCGTTCCTCCACGAAGAGGGGGAGCGACAATCTACACCAATGTCTGGAAGGGTTTCCCTTATTTTTTTTTTCTTTGATAGGCAGAGTGGATAATGAGAGACAGAGAGAAAGGTCTTCCTTTGCCGTTGGTTCACCCTCCAATGACCGCTACGGCTGGTGCGCTGCGGCCAGCGCACCGCGCTGATCCGATGGCAGGAGCCAGGTGCTTCTCCTGGTCTCCCATGGGGTGCAGGGCCCAAGTACTTGGGCCATCCTCCACTGCACTCCCTGGCCACAGCAGAGAGCTGGCCTGGAAGAGGAGCAACCAGGACAGAATCCGGCGCTCCGACCGGGACTAGAACCCAGGGTGCTGGCGCTGCAGGCGGAGGATTAGCCTAGCGAGCTGTGGTGCCAGCTTTTTCTTTTGTTAAATATTTATTTATTTGAAAGTCAGAGTTACACAGAGAGATAGAGAGGGAGAGAGAGGTCTTCCATCCACTATTTCACTCTTCAGTTGGCTTCGCAATGACCAGAGCTGCACCAATCTGAAGCCAGGAGCCAGGAGCTTCTTCCAGGTCTCCTATGCAGATGTAGGGGCCCAAGGACCTGGGCCATTTTCTGTTTTCCCAGGCCACAGCAGAGAGTTGGATTGGAAGTGGAGCAACTGGAACTTGAACTGGTGCCCATATGGGATGCTGGCACGTTGCCGGTGGCTTTACCCATTATGCCACAGTAGCAGCCCTACCATGGTGTTTTCATTATTATACTTTATACTTTGAGATCAGGGTTTGTGATGTCTCCGTTTTTTTTTCCCTGCCTCAGGATTACTTTGGCTATTCTGAAATTTTTGTGGTTCCATATGAATTTTAAGATTTTTCTTCTAATTCATTAAAGAATGTCATTGCTATTTTGAGTGGGAATTGTATTGAATCTGTAAGGCTTTCGGTAGTATGATCATTTCAATGATATTCTTCCAATCCACGAGCAAGTAATATCTTTCCATTTTTGTGTTTCTTGAGTGCTTTCAGTGTCATAAATTTCACAGTGGAGATCTTCCACTTCTTTGGTTAAATTTATTCCTAAATATTTAATTTTTATAGCTATTGTGAATGGTTGTTTTCTTGGTTTCTCTTTCAGCAACATCATTATTGGTGTATAAAAATGTTACTGTTTTTTGTATGTTTTTTGTATCGTGTAACATTTTTGAGCAGCTCTTTGGTGAAATGTTCATTTTCCCACGTGCAAAATCATGTCCTCTGCAAACATGGATATTTTGACTTCCTGTTTTTCCGATTTGTATGCCCTTTATTCATTTCTCAAGTATTGCTATTGCTGATAACTTCCAGTATTTTCCAGTAGTATAGTGAATGAGCGTGGTAGAGTGGACATCCTTGTCTTTTTCCAGAGCTGAGGGTTAGCCTAGTGATAATGACTGTTGTCTTATATATCTTTTATAATTTTGGGTATTTCCTTCTATACCTAATTTGCTGGGAGTTTTTATGATGAAGGCATGTTGAACCTTATCAAATGCATTTTCTCTGTTACGATGACTCTATAGTTTTTGTTAATCATTCTGTTGCTTTATTAGGCCTATTGATTTGCAAATATTATACTATCCTTCCATCTCTGGGATAAACCTCATTTGATTGTGAGGTATGATCTTTTTGTAGTGTTCAATTTGGTTTGCTAATATTTTGTTGGGAAGTTTTGCATCTACATTCATCAAGGATATTGGTCTGTAGTTTTCTTTTTGTGTTGTATCTTTGATTTTTTGTATTATTCTAATGCTGGCTTCATAAAGAGTCTGGAAGAGCCCCATACTTTTAAATATTTTGAAGTAGTTTGAGAAGTATTGGAGTTAGTTTCTCTTTAAATGTTTTGTAGAATTCAGTTGTAAAGCCATAAGGTCCTGGACATTTCTTTGATGGGAGACAATTACTGTTTCTATCTGGTTATTTATTACTAGTCTGTTTAGATTTTATCTTCTTTATTTAATCTTGGTAGGTTGAATATGTTCAGGAATTTATCCTGAACAATTATCTTTGTTTTCCAGTTTGTTAGCGAGTGGTTGTTCATATTAGTTTGTTACGAGCCTTTGGTATCTTGTGGTATCAGTTGTAAGGTCTCCTTTTCATCTCTCACCTTGAGGGTTTTTTTTTTTTTTTTTTTTTTTTTCCAGTTTTGTTGTTGTTGTTAGTCCGGATAAAGGTCTATTTAAAAAAAAATCAGCACTTGATTTAGAATTTTAAAACACTGGCCTTGGGGTAAGGAATCCCATATTAGAGTGGCTAGGTTCAAGTCCTAGTATTTCTTACAATTACAGATTCCTGCTAATGTGTTCCCTGGGTGGCAGCAGGTGATGGCTCAAGTACCTAAATCCCTGCCGCCATGTGTGAGACCTGGTTTGAGTTCTGGTCTCCTGGCTTCAGAGTGGCTCATCCCCAGCTATTTAGGGCATTTGGGAAAATGAACCAGTGGATGGAAGATATCTGTGTATGTGTCTGTCTTTCTGCCTTTCAAACAAATACATAAAAATTAAAAAAAAAAAGTCACCATCATGATAGTTGGAGTATCTGTTATCTGCCCCTGAGTATAAATAATATCAAATATCCCACTTATTATCAAGGCAAATACATGCACATGACATTGTTGTACCCATTTTTGACTAATATGGACATCTCAAAGTATTGGCAACTGGATTGGGTGTCATATCTTATTTTTTTGAAAGGCCTTTGATTTCAAAATAATTTCCAAAGTTGTGAGAATTCTGGTTGGTAAAAAGGCACTCTTTGTAGTGATCACTTATTTAAGGTTCTGTCTCCATGGTCCAACGCCATCTTTTCAGTATTCCCATTCCCGAGTCTCCTTCCCTCTGCCCATGTATGTAAGTGTGATATTTCAACTGGGTAATGCACAGGCTACAGTAGGAGCCACTTGCATATCATTTCATCCACGGGTACTACCTGGACATTTCCATTTTTCAAACTGTTCTGAGAATGCTTTTTTAGTATGTCTGACAGAAGGATGCCAATAGATGGGCTTTAAGGTTGTTTGAATCCATTTTAAAACAAAAAGCATAAAGAATTTGACAGCCAGGTTTTCAATTTCATTACTGATGACAAACTTGTTTAGCTAGAAAGCCTAGAGATTTCCCTTTAGAGTCTGAAACAATAACATTATTGAATATAAATAGATATTCCCTATTGAATAACATACAAAGTATAAGAAAACAAAATTCTTATTGGAATTTTTGATCTACTATTAGCTTATGAATCAGCACATATTACTTTGATTGATGGGGCATCTACATTGGCCTCGGTGCTCCTGACAAAAAAGAAATCGCCTCCTCACACCACTACCGTTGACAGCAGTCAGAGGTTATGGGACTAGTCACAGAAGTGAAGGTGTAGAAATTGAGAATTCCTAGAAATGATTTAGAGTCCCTACTACCAACTAAGCAGAGATTATCTCAATATTTCATGTATTTGCTTTATCTGATCATTGAGCAATTACCCCAGGAGGGTCTTGATCCTCCCCATTTCATAGTCCAGCATGTGAGGTTCTGAAGCACAGCAGTGTCTGAACTAAAGTCTACATCCATTTCTGGATCTTTAGACTCCAAATCTGCCTCGAGTGTTATGAGATGCCAAAGAAATGGTTTGACCTTGGCCATAGAGTTGATTTTTCACATCATCACTCACTGGGAGATTATCGATATTAGTGAATATCTTTGACAGCTTTGAGAACCTGGATGGTACATGTGGTACAAATGCCAGGCAATGGATAGCTTCCTTACCTGTGACATGTTGTGTTATGATCCTGATGTAATGAAAACGCATGGGTTATAGCCTGTATGTCTAATAGAGAATGGATAGTGGTTAGAAGCAGATATTTATCCTCTTGGATGTGGATCAAGAGAGCTCTAGTGTGCTTCTAGAGATTCTCTAAGAGGAGAAATTTCCCTGGCAAACCGAGGACTTATCAGTGCTCGTCCCAGCAGCCCGTGCAGCCAACCAGAGAGGCTCACAGGAAGGAGAACATGGTGAGAGCCCCCACGCCCAAATGGTACCCAGGGAGAGAAGGAAATCAAAGAACTCGACATTCATAGAGACAGACCAAGTCCAAGGACTTCCGAGAGAGTATTTACAATCAAGATATGCAGCTGTGTTATATTATGTTCTATATCATTTGTGTGTGTGAGTGTTAATTACTGAACATGAGTTAAGCTCCATCAATAAGAACTAGAAACTCGAGTCTTGTTTTATACATCTGCTGTTGCCCATGTTATTACAAATAGCTAAATTGAAATGCAAGCAGGATGCTGATGTTGACTGACTACCTACTAAAGAATAGCAAGGTTAGATAATTTTCCTCATTAAATCCTAAGGAAGACCATGGGATTATTTTATAGACCTTTTTATAGACAAACTAAACTACATTCAGAGAAGTTAGGAAACATTCCTGTGGCTATGCAGCCAGTACCTGGCAAAGCTGACTCTTGGGAAAACCTGTGTGTTGTAGGCTACCCTCTGCACAATCGGGTCATCTTCTCAGAGAGACTGCATTTCCTAACAGGGTCTCTTCTTTATCAGCAGCTTCAAAAAATGGCAATTCAAGAAAAGGTGGTGGAAGTTTGTAAATAGACTAAACAAGGTCGTATCTTTTAAAACATTTGTATGTGTATATTTTACTCGAGAGGCAGAGACATACATCCACAGACATGCGCACACACACAAGGAGAGAGAAATATCTTACCTACTGAATCACCTGTCAAATCCCCGCAACAGCCAGTGCTGGGCCAGGCTGAAGCCAGGCTCCAGGAACCTCATCACTTGAGCCATTACCTGCTGCCTTCCAAGGTGTGCATTTGCAGGAAGCTGGAACTGCTGGCGGAGCTGGGACTCAAACTTAGGCACTTCCATATGTGATGCAGGTATCCCAAGAATCATCTTAACTGTTAGACTAACCAGCTGCCCCAACATGATTGTATATTAGAAACGAAATGTATAAAGAATGATTCTGTGGACATCAGTGTAGATTATTTTTTTTATTCAACAGTCCTATATCATTGCATGGTTTTGAAAATTCTGCAAAATCAGATGTGGTTTATTATGTCGCAGCCTAAGCTCATTTGCAATCACCCCTATTTTAAAGAAATAACTTTGAGAGAGTATGCTGTTATATTAGTCAGCATTTCTTCACTACAGTGAAATGTCTAAGACAAGCTACTTAAGAAGGAAGGGAGTTCTTGCAGGCAGAGCCCTAAGGCAGAGTAGAACATCACATGGGAAGAGAGTGGATGGGCAGAGAGCAAGGGTTGAGTGATGAGCTGGGAGGCAGAGAAGGCAGCTGGGCGCAGCTCGGTTTATGTGACTAACCCCCTAGAGAGAAGTGCTTTCCCAGGGCATACCTACTGTGACTCAAGGACATTGTACTGGGCCTATCTCTTAAATGGTATGTTGAGCACCATTCATTTTTGCTACAAATGTCAGCAATTTATTTTTTCTAAAGACTGAATATACACATGCACACATACTTGAAGATGCACACAAATTTTCTTTATCCATGCATCCATTGCTAGACATCTAGACTGATCCTATATCTTGGTTATTATGAATAGTGCTGCAATGAACATGAGAATTCAGATGTCTATTTGAGATGGTTTCATTTCCTTCTGATATATATATTCAGAAGAGTTATAGCTGGGTCACATGGCGGATCTATGTTTAAATTTTGAGGAATGGCTATATTAATTTTTACCAACAGCAGCATGTAAGGATTCCCCTTCATTCACACCCTTACCAGCATCTGTTATTCTTTTTTGGCTTTTTGATAATAGCCATTGTAATTAGAATGAGGTGATATTTCATTGTGATATTTTAAAAAGATTTATTTATTTATTTGAAAGTCAGAGGTACACAGAGAGAGGAGAGGCAGAGAGAGAAGAGAGGTCTTCCATCCATTGGTTCACCCCCCCCCCCCAAGCTGGCTGCAACAGCTGAAGCTGGGCTGATCCAGCCAGGAGCTTCTTCCAGGTCTCCCACATGGGTGCAGGGGCCCAAGGTCTTAGACCATCTTCCATTGCTTTCCCGGGCTACAGCAGAGTGTGGATTGGAAGTGGAGCAGCCAGGACTTGAACCAGTGCCACTGCGCTGGCCCCTCATTGTGGTTTGAGTCACATTTCTCTAATGGTAAGTGATATGAAGTATTTTTTCATGTATTTGTTAATCAGATATATTTCTTATGAGAAATGTCCATTCAGATCCTTTGGCCATTTCTTAACTGGATTGTTTTGTCATTGAGTTTTCGGAGTTCTTTATATATTCTAGATACTAATCCTTTGTCAGCAGCAGAGTTTGTAGATATTTTCTCCCATGCTATCAGTTGTCTTTTCTCTGTTGGTTGTTCCCTTTGCTGTGCAGAAGTTTGTTCATTTGATATAATCCCATTTGTCAATTTTTGTTGCCTCTGTTTTTGGGCTCTTATCCAAAAAATTGTTGCTTATGCTAATGTCTTGAAGTGTTTCTCCTATCTTATAATAGTTTCATAGATTCAAGTTTTACATTGATCTTTGAGCTGTTTCAGCACCATTTATTGAAGAGACCATCTTTTCTCCAGCATAGGTTTTTGGAAACTTTATCAAAGATCACTTGGCTGTATATATGTTGATTAACTTCTAGGACATTTGTTCTGTTCCATTGGTCGCTGTATGTTTTTGTTTTATGAAAGGATCATGCTATTTTGGTTACAGTAGTTCTGTAGTATGTCTTTAAATAAGGCATTGTGATAATTCTACCATTTTTTTTTTTTAGTTTGAGATTGGCTATTTGGGGTCCTTAATACTTCCAAATGAATTTTAAGAATTTTTGGTCTAGTTTTAAAATTTATTATCTTGATGTAGATTGCATTGAATCTGTAAATCACTTTTGATAATATGGATATTTTAACAATATTGATTATTCCAATCTCTGAACATGGGAAATTTTACCATTTTTCAAAAGATTTATTTATTCATTTGAAAGGCAGAGTTATGGAAAAGAGAAGGAGGGAGGGAGGGGGGAGGGGGGAAGGGGAGAGGGAGAGGGGGAGAGAGAGAGAGAGAAAGAGATGGGGAGAGATCTTCCACCCACTGGATCACTCCCCAAATGGCTACAATGACCTGGACTGGCCCAGGCTAAAGCCAGGAGCTTTGTCCAGGTCTCCCATGTGGATATTAGGACCCAAGGACTTGTACCATCCTCCACTGCTTTCCCAGGCCATTTACCAAAGAGCTGGATTGGAAGTGGAGCAGCTGGGACTCAAATTTGAGTGCACATGGGATGCTAGTGCTGCAGGCCTTGGCTTAGCCCTCTGTGAAACAACGCTGGCCCCTCCTTTTTTTGGCATATGTCTTCTGCATTTTCTTTCATCAGAGTTTTGTAATTTTCATTGAAGAGGTCTTTCATGACCTTGATTAAATTTATTCCAAGGTATTTTTAGAAAAGTTGTAATTTCGAAATTTATACTTATTAAATAAAACTTTTGGATTATAGCAGTTCCCCCCCATAACCACCCTCCCATCCGCAAACCATCCCATCTCCTACTCCTTCTCCCATTCCATTCTTCATTAAGATTCATTTTTAATTATATTTATATAAAGATCAATTTAGTGTATACTAAGTAAAGATTTCAACAATTTGCACCCACACAGACACACAAAGTATAAAGTACTGTTTGAAGAATCTTTTTACCATTAATTCTCATAGTACCACACATTAAGGACAGAGGTCCTACATGGGGAGTAAGTGCACAGTGACTCCCATTGTTGATTTAACAATTGACACTGATTCATGACGTCAGTAATCACCTGAGGCTCTTGTCATGAGCTGCCAAGGCTATGGAAGCCTCTTGAGTTTACAAACTCTGACCTTATTTAGACAAGGCCATAATCAAAGTGGAAGTTCTCTCCTCCCTTCAGAGAAAGGTACCTCCTTCTTTGATGGCCCATTCTTTCCACTGGGATCTCACTCACAGAGATCTTTCATTTAGGTCATTTTTGCCACAGTGTCTTGGCTTTCCATGCCTGAGAAACTCTCATTGGCTTTTTAGCCAGATTGGAATGCCTTAAGGGCTGATTCTGAGGCCAGAGTGCTGTTTAGGGCATTTGCCATTCTGTGAGTCTGCTGTGTATCCCGCTTCACATATTGGATCGTTCTCTCCTTTTTAATTCTCTCAGTTAGCATTAGCAGACACTAGTCTTGTTTATGTGATCCCTTTGACACTTAATCCTATCTTTATGATCAATTATGAACTTAAACAGATCACTTTAACTAGTAGGATGGCATTGGTACCTGCCAACTTAATGGGATTTGGAGTCCCATTGCACGTTTCTAGCTTTACCCTTAGGGGTAAATGCTCATTAGGAGTGAATGTGTGCCAAACTGTACATCTCCTCCCTCTCTTATTCCCACTCTTATTTTTAACAGAAATCAATTTTCAGTTGGATTTAAACTCCTAAGAATAGTTGTGTTAAGGAGTTCAACCAATGGTATTAAGTAGAAAAAGAAAATACTAAAAAGAATAAAATAGTAAGCTGTTCCTCGACAGTCAGGACAAGGGCTGATCAAGTCATTGTTTCTCATAGTGTCAGTTTCACTTCTACAGGTTTCCTTTTAGGTGTTCAGTTAGTTGTCACAGATCAGGGAGAACATATGATATTTGTCCCTTTGGGACTGGCTTATTTCACTCAGCATGATGTTTTCCAGATTCCTCTATTTTGTTGCAAATGACTAGATAACGTATATTATTTTTACAGCTATTTTGAATGGGATTGCTCTTAGAATTTCTTTCTGAGCCTATTATTGGTGCATAAAAATCCTACTGAATTTGAGTTTATTTTGTCTTAATTTATCAGTTCTAGAAGTCTATTGGTGGGGTTCCGTTTTCTCTCAATGTATAATCATGTTATTTGAAAACAGGGATAATTTGACTTTCTCCTTTTTCTATCTGTATACCTTTTTATTTCTTTGTTTTTAAATTGCTTTGAATAAAGCTTCCAGTGTCAATGGACATCTTTATCTGATTCTAGATCTTAAACAGTTTGTTTTTAACAAATAAAGATGATGAAAACTTTACCTTCCACAGGTTCTTAGTGTTAAACAGTCACAGCTTAGCCCACTATGGAACCGGGGCGGATTGAGTAGCTCATAGATTCTCTAGCTTCCTGTCCCAATGACTTCTTCTATCAAATCCTCCTGCTAGGTATTAGCCATATTAAAATTAATCAATGCTGTATCACTGTCCTTGCTACATCAAGCTCTTCCATGGAGAATGGTATCTTTGTAGAGAGTCATTCGATTGTTTTATGAATGCGTACCCTGTTCATTTGCTTGGAAACACAAATACAGAGTTAGTGGAAATAGACATTTTGATCTGGTTTATCTATACACAGGGCTGCTGTATAGACATGGACAATTTCTCTCTTACTGTGTTCAGCTGTTTGAATGTATCACCCATTCTCTCTCTCTCTCTCTCTCTCTCTTAAGATTTATTTTATTTGAAAGGGGGATAAGGAGGGAAAGTGAGAACGAGAGAGGGAGAGAGGAAGAATCTTCCATCTGCTGGTTCACTCCCCCAAATGGCTGCAGTGGCCAAGGCTGGGCTAGACTGAAGCCAGGAGCCAAGAGCTTCATGTGGGTTTCCCATGCAGGTGTGGGGGCCCACGGATTTGGGCCATCTTCCTCTGCTTCCCCAGGAGCGCCACTAGGGAGCTGGATTGGAAGTGGAGCTGCCAGGACCTGATCCAGTGCCAGTAAGGAATGCTGGTGTTGCAGACAGACTTAACTCATTATGCCACAACGCCGCCCCCAGTGCTCTGTTTTTAAGAAGCTGCACTCCATCATCATGTTGGCTGCAAGGAAATTGACATTTATTGAAAAGTTCCAAAATATGAAGAATCATCAGATAACAGGAAAGTGACGAGTTTTGAATTAGAAAGTTGGGACCATGTGTCTGCTCCCTAGTTACGCACAGGAAGCATGGGGAAGATAATCACTGGTGGTGCATCTTCTGATGAATTGTTTGTTGTTTCAAACAGGCAAAGCACCCTTTATGTGTGGAGACAGAGGCCTTTGCAGCAACTACACACATTCATTGCTCCCATTTGCCCGTTACACATCAAGCACTCCTTTAGGCATCGAGGATAGAGTGGCAGCCCAATGGATGTGCTCCGCCGACTGATATTCTTAGAGCAGGAGACAGGATTGCTAAAGTAAACAAGTGAAGAATGATGCTCTGGGTAATGAATAGACGTGTTCCTTATCCACGGGGAATACATCCCAAGACCCCAGTGAATATTCCAGCATCCTACTGAACCCTATACACACACACACACACACACACACGTTTTTCCCTACACATAGCTATGATGAAGTTTAATTTGTAAGTTAGGTGGACTCCGATGTTAACAATAATGGCTAATAAAATAAAATAACAATGTTTTAATAGAACTATATGAATGTGATATCTCTTGAAAATGTCAGGACCAACAGCATATTAATATATATTTTTTACTTATTTGAGAAGAAGAGAAAGAACCAGAAAGAGCTTTTTTTTTTTTTTAAATCCCTCAAAAGCCAACTATGGCCCTCAGCTGTGCCTGAAACCAGGGAGCAGGAACTTAATCCATGTCTTCCATGTGGGTGGCAGAAACCTAATCGCCTGAGCTGTCATCACTGCTTCCCAAGGCCTGCATTGCAGAAAGCTGGAGTCAGGAGCCAGAGCTGGGAACTAAACCCATGTCCTCCAGCTTTGCCCTCTCCTCACCTCGTGGACCTAGGATGAGCAGAGCATGGAATGGAATTCCCCTTGTACCTTTCCTGGCCCATTCTCCCTTAATAAAGCCCTTATGTTCCCATGTACTCTCCCTTTCTAAATAAACCTTACCATGCTGCGAAAGTAAATACATAAATAAACCCAAGTACTCCCATGTGGGATGAGAACATCTTTTTACATGTTGGTTTGTTAAAGATTATTTATTTGAAAGGAAGAGTTATAGAGCGAGCGAGCAAGCGAGCACGTGGCCATCTGGGGAGTGAACCAGCAGGTGGAAGATCTCTCATCTCTCTTCTCTCTAACTCTGCCTTTCAAATAAATAAGTCTTTTTTTGTTAAAAAAAAAAAAGTAACACATACAAGCCTGGGCTATATTATTACTATTATTTTTACAAAAAAGAGCTAAAGGCCAAGACTAACATTTAACCACCAAATCCAACTAACTTTCAAATAATTATCAATGCCTTGGAATCTGTATTTCTGCAAAATAGAACTGGAACTGATTTTAGAATAGATTGCAAAATTATGACTAAAAGCTTTAAAACAAAATTTAAAGAATATTTTGAGCAACGGGTATCATTTTGGAATTGTATGAACATTATTAAGGGAGAATTTTTTTAAAATTTATTTGAAAGGCAGAGTGACAGAGGAGGAGGAGGAGTGTTGGAGAAGGGGGAGAGAGAAATCTCTTATCTACTGATTTGCTCCTCAAATGGCTGTAATGGTTGGGACGGATTTACATTGAAGCCAGGAGCTGGGAACTCTATCTGGGTCTCCGAATGCGAGGCAGGGACCCAAGCATTCAGGATATCATCTGATACCTTCCCAGACACATTAGCAGAGACCTGGAAGTGAAGTGGAGCAGCCAGGACTTGAACCAGTACTCCAACAGGGAATGTTGATCATTGCGAGCAGTGACTCGACCCTCTGTACTACCGTGCTGACCCCTGGGAGGACAGTTATTACTATGAGTTCCACACCTGATATTTATCAGTCTTTCTGGACACAGTGTGTCCTGTGGACCAACTAGGTGGGCATGCATTGGGGATTTGTCAAGTTCAGAATCCTAGACTCCACTCTGCACCTGCTACAATAGAGCTTGGTATGTTTTGAAAAAAAAGTTATTTTTACTTTATTTGAAAGAGACAGCAACAGAGAGAAGTCTTCCCTCTGCTAGTTTTTTCCCCCAGATACCTGAAACAGCCAGGGCTGAGCCAGGTTGAGGTCAGGAGCCTGGAACTTAATCTGGATGGCAGAGGCAGAAGTACTTGAGCCACTGTCTGCTGCATCCCAGCACAGGGTGTGTGTTAGCAGGAACCTGGATGGGAAGTAGAGTACTTGGGATACAAGCTAGGTACTCTGATATGGGATAAACGCATCCCATGTGCCAAATACCTGCCCCAGGCTGGCCTTTTATTAAGATCCATGGGTGACTTGCATGCACATTAGAGTTTCACTGGTACTGTTTTACAGTCTCTCTCCATGAATGTCGCAGCCTATTAAGCCCTATTCTTGCCTGTAGACATGTGAGATCATTGCGCTCATTATAATGAGATGTAATTCTCAAGTGTACTTGCTAATGACAACGCTATTCTTTGGCTCAGTTGTCATTGGCCCAGGTAGATGGAATTTTAACCAACTCCCTCTAGCTTTTATCTTGTATCGCTTGTAACACCAAGGAAAACTGACCACAGAGGTCGCCACTTTACCACTGTGGGAAGCCACTATCAGAATGTCCTAGTTAAGGCAAATACTTGGTATTGATAACAACCCTTGGGGTTTGGTCATGGTTGCTTGGGAGCCATAAATGTCCTGCTGGCTTGTGCCAAACCTCAAATCAACAAGAACACTGCGGCTTAAGTCTCAGCTTAAGTCTTGCCACTCCTGGGGACAGTTAGTTTAACCCATCATGTTAGACAATTCGGCCAAGGAAAAGGTCTCAGCTTATCTTCCCCTAAAGAATTTCAGTGAGTTTTTCTCTTTTCACAGAGGGACAATGGAGAATGTGTCCTTGTTTGGTATTAGCCAACCGAGGTACAATCCATTCTTTGCTCAGTGGCACCACCACAAAGTATTTGGAAATCTGCCTCCACCCACAACCTACTCAATGGGAAAGAAAGTTACTTGCTGCCAGCCCCCTGTCTGATTCTGAGTTCATGAGACTGTGCTTCTCTACATCTAATTGTGGTTCCTGTTCTCTCCTCTGCTTTATTTGCTCCTCTCAGCCAAAGCACAGGTAATATTAGATTGCCAAGGTCTCACCCCAGTGAACCCATTTTGATTAAACCATATACATCCCCCTGTCTACACTCCTCTGCAGATGTTTCTGGTTGGCTCTCTGAGGACATCTGAGCTCTTTCTCTGAGAACTGGCTTTTTGCCACCCTGGGGTGAATTTTTGCCTTTCTTGCTGACATTTGCTGGGTGTGGACTGTTCTTCTATTTCCCAACATGCTGGGTACAATTACACTAAAATATTATAAACCCTGTTTGTGGAAAGGGTGAGGGTTTTGGCTCCAAAGCCTAACCCTCTCTAGAGGACGGTGTGAGGCAGAGCAGGGAACAAAAGCCCTGGCCTGACAGAGGGGTGGGGGTGAGTCCTTGGAGGGCTGGCCAGCCTGGTCAGTTCCTGTCAGCTCCTGGAGAACTCCACGCGTTTCCAGGACTCGGCTCCCCCCATGGAGAAGGTTCATGCCACGTGGACAGAGTTTCCCAGAAGGGGGTGGCAGGAGAGATCAGGAGAGGTTGGCTTCTGTTCATGGAAATGCTTTGGCAAAATGTATACCCACAGTGACTCTCATTCTGCCACCACAATGCTCTAGTTGTAGCTCAACCTCACAATAGGTTATTCAGATTTTTTTTTTTAACCAAATTGTAGTCTATGGCTGCAAAAGCAATGTGAGCAGATACCCTTGTGAGCACAGCTAACATAGGCACTGTGCCACAGCCTCTTGTCATTTGCCAGTCCAGGGCTTAGGAACGCTAAGTCTGGGTGTTAGCACTGTTGAATACGGTAACTTCTTTTGTTCTGCAAACTTGTCTCCATATATATTTTTTAAAGATTTATTTATTTTTTGAAAGAGTTACACACACACACACACACACACACAGGTCTTCCATCCGCTGGTTCACTCCCCAGATGACCACAACGGCCGGAGTTGCGCCGATCCGAAGCCAGGAGCTGCTTCTGGGTCTCCCATGCAGGTGCTGGGGCCCAAGGACTTGAGCTATCTTCCACTGCTTTCCCAGGCCATAGCAGAGAGCTGGATCTGAAGTGGAGCAACCAGACTCGGACCGCTGCCCATATGGGATGCCGGCGCTTCAGGCCAGGGCATTAACCCGCAGTGTCACAGCACCAGCCCCCGTCTCTCTCTCTCTCTCTCTCTCTCTCTCTCTCTCTCTCTCTCTCTCTCTCTATATATATATATATATATATATATATATATATATATAATGAATTTTGACAGGCAGAGTGAACAGTGAGAAAGAGAGAGAAAGGTCTTCCTTTGCCGTTGGTTTACCCTCCAATGGCCGCCGCAGCTAGTACGCTGCGGCCGGCGCACCGCGCTGATCCAAAGGCAGGAGCCAGGTGCTTATCCTGGTCTCCCATGGGGTGCCATATATTTTAACTTGTTACTGTGGTATCTTCTAAGCAGGAAGGGAAAATTCAGAGATGCAATATGGAAGTGAGGGCATCTATAGTTACTGAACACCATTTCTCTAAAGACTTGTATCTGTTGCCTTTTGTATTGGTCTAGCATAGGATATTAACAGGCCAGGATCATTGTCTTTGAGGCCAAGTTGGTTCTACTGTGGAAGGAAGGGATAATGGGAGTCATGTGGTGAAGTGTAACTCTGGGTGCAGCCTAGGATAAGGAAGTGGGTGTGGAGCTCTGGAAGAAGACAGAGGCTGCTACCATGGTGACCTCAGGTAATTAGAAAACATCGGTGGATGAAAGTGGAGATGCCCAGGGAAGAAAATGACTTGGTTCCAATTCAAAAGGGCAACTGGCTAAAGTGAAAATTCATTTTAACATAGATGACATCTCAATGTAGATGTCATTTCTCATCTATGGGTTGGTGAACCAATGTTTGCTGATGGTGAGGCTGGTTTGGGGGGTGGTGGTTAAGCATCACTTTGTACTTTGCTAGTGGAAATGCAACATGACACAGCACATGTATATGGAAATATGACAATTTCTAGAAAAAGCACTTAAGAATTTAACCTTTGAACATTACCATTTCAGGAACATAATCCCAAAGATAGTAGAAATATATGAAATATATATGAAATATAATTTTTACTAGATATTTATTGGTGTGTGGTTTATAATCTGTGTTGCCCACCCATGGCTGATTGGTGGGATGAACTGTAGTATATCATGCCACAGAATGCTGTAAAAAGTGAGAAAGGTAAACCAACAAGGAGTAGTATTCTAGATACAGTGTATGATGAAGAGTGTACCTGCATCCTGTGTAGGAAAGGAGGAGCGGGGCCAGTACAAAAGAGTAAATAGGATAAGTTAAATATGGAAAAGAGTTGAACAAATAGACAGATCTTTGTGAATAAGCCTTGTTCCATAGATCTGATTTTGGGATGAGGTGAATGTCTTATGTAATTCACATATGCAACCGAAAGAAAACAATTTTAAAACTGCAGGACACAATCAAATTTATTTTAAAAAGGGCTGGCGCTGTGGCGCAGCAGATTAAAGCCCTGGCCTGAAGTACTGGCATCCCCTATGGGCACCAGTTCTAGTCCTGGCTGCTCCATTTCCTATCCAGCTTTCTGCTATGACCTGGGATAGCAGTAGAAGATGGCCCAAGTCTTTGGGCCCCTGATCCCACGTGGGAGACCCAGAAGAAGCTCCTGGCTCCTGGCTTCAGATCAGCATAGCTCTGGCCGTTGCAGCCATCTGGGGAGTGAACCATCGGATGGAGGACCTCTCTCTCTCTGCCTCTCCTCTCTCTGTGTAACTCTGACTTTCAAATAAATCTTAGCCACAACAATACAAAAGTTGCACTTTGTAAATTCACATTTATTAAATAAAAAAACTATATAACAAAAGAAAAAGAAAAAAAGGACTTAATACTTTACACTTTAGTATTTTTTTATGTTCTACTTAAAACTATTGGTTGAACTCTGTAATTAATACACAATTACTCTTAGGTGTTTAATGCTATAACTAGTACTCAAATAGTATTTTACACTTTGTGTTTCTGTGTGGGTGCAAACTGTTGAAATCTTTACTTAATATATGCTAAATTGATCTTCTGTATATAAAGAGAATTGAAAATTAATCTTGATGTGAATGGAAGGGGAGAGGGAGTGGGAGAGGGGAGTGTTGTGTGGGGGGGGAAGCTATTGTAATCCATAAGCTGTACTTTGGAAATTTATGTTCATTAAATAAAAATAAAAAAAATTATTTAAAAAAAACACACTGAAAAAAAGTTTCATGGAAAAGCCAGAAATTTAACATATCACATGGGAGATACCTCCTGAGGAAGGAACATAAGGAAAAAAAAAAACCTTTTCATTGCATCTCAGTTTTATTTTTAGTAATAACATTAATACTGTCATTTCAAAGCAATCATATGGATTTACAAAGATGCCTCAAAAAGTTAATGGAGGCTGGCGCCATGGCTCACTAGGCTAATCTTCCACCTGCGACGCCGGCACTTGGTTCTAGTTCTGATCGGGGCTAGGACCAGGATTAAACCGGTTTCTGTCCCAGTTGCTCCTCTTCCAGTCCAGCTCTCTGCTGTGGCCCGGGAGGGCAGTGGAGGATGGCCCAAGTGCTTGGGCCCTGCACCCACATGGGAGACCAGGAGGAATAACCTGGTCCCTGGCTTCAGATCAGCGCAGTGTGCTGGCCACAGCGGCCATTTGGAGGGTGAACCAATGGAAAGAAGACCTTTCTGTCTGTCTGTCTAACTCTGCCTATCAAAAAAAGTTAATGGAAAAATGGAATTATAAGTTTTATAATTATAAATATATAATGTAGTTATAATGGTGCAAAAAATGAAAATCAAAAATGAAATCAATACATGATTTTCTCAATACAAGTTTTCCATGGATTTTCTGCAAACCCCTCATCAACATTTTTTGCACCAAAATAAACTGTTTCAAATTACATTTTTCCTTGACATTTTTGAAGCACCCTCATACAGAGAGACATATTGTAGGACAAGGCAATAAGTAATTTTGTTAATGAAATTAGGAAACCAGATTTTCAGCATAGAGATACACAAAGAAGAAGCCTTGCACTTTTCTATTTGAGCTCAAAATATCCTGTGTCCCCATGCTTTTCTCTTTGTAGAAAGTACATGTTCCCTCAAAGTGGAAACATAGCAATGGCTATCAATTAGTGAATGAATAAACAAGTTGGTGTGGCCACACATTGAAATGCTGCTTGCTAATAGGACAAATAGACTGTCCATCCACACAGTGACAAAGGCGGAGCTCAAAACCATGCCCAGTGAAATAAGTCAGGTATAAAAGACCTCAGTTTTATGACTTTTCACAGAATGTTCTAGAAAAGGCAAGACTATAATAGGAAGTAGATGAGTGGTTGCCTGGGATGGGAAGTGGGGAAGATTGAAGCAACGATGCACAAGACAGGTTTCTGGGCCTAGGGAAATATTCTATATGTTAATAAGGGTATGATTTCATGAGTGTGCATATTTGTCAAAACTCATCAACCTTTACATTTAAAATGTGTGCATTTAATGGCATGGAAGTTATACTTTAATCCATTTGATTTAAACAAGGAGAATACTAGACACCCTGATGGATAGAGGATTGGTCTAGGGACTGTGTCCACCAATCTGGAGCTCTTGTTACACGTTCGAAAACAGGATGTGTCCAGAACACAGTGGACAGGTGGGCAAGAGGCAGGGCCAGGGGCAACATGCGGCCCCCGTCTGTCACCGAAGGTCAGTCTGGGGAGGCCTCCAATTGCTTAAGAATGAGCAATTAGGAAAAAAAAAAAGCCACTCAGAGCACCAAAGGTCCCATAAAACAAGGCAGACACAGGGAAATGCAGCATCTTGTTAAAAATCTAGCTCTGAAACAGATTCCTGCAGGAATTAGAAGGAAGTGTGGGAAAAACACCTGTTTACCGCAGCAGGTGGTAGGACTCACAGCCCCACTAACTCGGGGTGGAGACAGTGGAGCACCACTAGGGGTGATGTGCTACAGGTCTGAACCTATCCTGGTGCCATTGGGAGGAGCCTTGGGGACAAATTAAGACATGTGAATTCTTTTCAGTCTCAAGAGAGTAATTTGGTAGCGGCTGTTTGCCTTTGTTTGTGTTTCGTTGGGGGAGATAGTCCTTGGTATACCAGGAAAGGCCGTCTTCTGGGTAAAAGAAAATTTGGTCCTACACTGAAACGGTAAAGGTGAGGATAAGCAAGATCAGCTGGACGTGAGGGAAATTTCTGACGTCATTGGCCAATCGCATATGTGGGGGACAGGAGGGAGCGAGGAGGAATGAGACAGGGCAGATGAAGAAATGATGGAAATTAAGGTTTCTGGTGTTGGACCTTCTGGTAATTGGTTGAATCCATTAATAGAGACTAGAAATAGAGGGAGACACAGATTGGAAAGAGGACTGTAATATGCATAGGTTTAGGAGCTTGAGTTTGATTTGCTTATGGGCTATCCAGGGAGCTATAAGCTAGTTGTGTTATATGAGGCTTTTTCTAATCATTCTGTTTAGGGAGATATTAGCAAGCTCATGTGGATCCAAGTGTGTATTTAGAATAAGCTAGTTCCTAACAGACTTCTGTAGTGTTTGCCAAAAAGTTCATTTTACTCCTTGGAATTTCAAGGATCATCCCAGTGTAACACCACTCCAAAAAGTGATTTAGTTTTTATGGGTCTTAAATCTTTGGGTTTAAAATCTCAAATTCAGCTTCCTAATTCTCTCATCAAAGCGTTGAGTGCTTACTCTATGTGAGACACCGTGCTCGGAAGTGTAAGAAATACGAGAGGCAACACAACTACATCTGTGTGGAAATTACTGACCGGCACCCACAAGGGGTGCTTTTGGGGAGCACTTTGGGAGGTGTCAGGTCTTGCATTGTATCTCGGGGCTGAGGTTATGTGGTGTGCTGACTCCCGGGGGTACCACCTTGCAAGATGCCTCGGGATCCAGTGTGGATGCACACACATACAAAACAGATTCTGCAGAGGCAGAAGTCGCAGTGCTGTTACTGTGATCCGTAGCTGAACGTGCCTCCTCTCTCTGCTTGTCCATTGCTTTACACACACCTGCGCTTGAGATCCATACATGAAGACAACCTGCAGATGCTGTGATGAAGTGACTGTTGAGGGAAGCTCCTGTGGGCTTTAGGACACAGGACACCTCTCTTCATTGGAGGAGTTCTTATTTGGAAAATCCACTCCTTCGGGGTGTGATCAGAGACATGATTTAGCTGTAATGACATTTAATGGGGTTGATAATTTCATGTAATTGGGGGCCTTCGGGTGACTTCATGCGGCTGAACGGCACTGCGCTGGCTCTGGGTCTGAGTCAGATGTGGGTTTCCTGCCTGAGTCTCCTATCTGCCGCTCCATGCAAGGTGAGGGCTCCTGGAAGGCAGACAGGACTCTTGGCTGCTGCTTCTGTGTTGCCCTGTGCCTCTCTTCCGAGGATGCCGTGGGACAGGACCTGTGTCTTAAAGTAGGCACCACTCCAATTTAGTCTCCGACCAAGTTGTAGTCAAATTTTCTTATTTAAAAGCTGGAAACCAAGTTAAGTGACCGTTTAAGTAGCACATAATGAGTGTGGAATGAGCTTAATTTAATTATAACTGTCTTGTCTAGATTAGAATGTTGCTGGCCTGAGGCATTGCTTGCATAAATATCACGATGTTATGATGTGAAAATCAAACAGTCTGGGGTGGAGCCAAGATGGCAGTGAGCAAGAAGCTCACTGAGGGGCATAGGGCCCACTGCCCTGCAGACACAAGTGGGCGTGGTCAACCACCTCCAAGTCTCCTTGACCTGAGCTACGGAAGCCAGTGGAGAGACCACAGTGCCTTGTCTTGTTATAATTTTATGTAAAGTCACACTGGGAAAAACAGGAAGGAAAGAGCTACCTGCATCACCCTGGTCCCGGGTCCCAGGGCCTTGGTGCAGAGAGATGGCTCCTGCTGGGGACAGGGGGAGGGGACTAAATCCCAGTGCTGGGCCCACTGTGGGAAAAATGCTAAGCCCACTGGGCCTTTATCTGTGGAGTGAATATTTGGAGCCTCCACAGCCAGGCAGCCTTTGCCATCCTTCCCTCAACCACCTGCAGAAAGTCAAACTCCAGCGCTGGGAGGGCAGAATGGGGGGGGGAGGCGAGGAGAGGGAGCTGAGGGCCCTACCTTGGAGCTCAAAGCAGGACTTCTGTGCTGAGATCTAGTACCTGATAAAGTCAAAGATCCCTACCGCCCAGCCACCGCTCACAGACTCAGCTGCTCATCAGGCGGATACCTGTGTTATGGTGGGTTAGACTCACTTTGGCACATGTCCCTACCAGGTTGGGGGGTTGTAGAAGGCACCCCCAGGACTTTGGGACCCCAGGACTGTGGGAGCCATGTGTTACTAGTCTGGAGTCAATCTGAGCAGCTGGGTTGGGTGGACACATTTGTCACCCTCCTCTAACCTTGAACTTGACAGCAGGGGACCCAGGGACTGGGTCTTGGGAAATCGGTGATGGGCTGGTAAAAGCCAATTCAGGGCACATCCGCATGGTTTGCATCCCCAGGCCAGTGCCCATGGATGGAGTCTCTGGACTTGTTCCAGTGTTGGGCAGAAATCTGCACACTGGTGAGACAGACTTGTTCTGGTGTGTAGCGTCAGTGTTATGCGTGCATAGTGTGCGCCGTGAGACTGCACAGACCTGATGACCATGAGACCCTGATGTGACCCATCGACAACTTGCCTTAGTTGCTAGGTGGCTGCCTTTTTCACTCCTCCTACAACATGAGGCGAATGGCAAGGAGTTCCAGGACTGTTTTGGAACTCAGCAACAGGCTGATATAACCCAGAATTAAGCAAATTCTAATGGTGCCTGCAGACAGAACCTCTGGACTTGCTTGAATGCCAGGGGAATGCTGTGGTCTTGGTTGGGCAGTCTTAGACTCCAGTCAGCATCCCCAGGGGCTGATGGGTGCAGCATCAGGCAGTGAGCCCACCTCAGCAGCAGAAGAGACCACTTAGAATTTCTAGGGCAGTCACATCACTAAAACTAATCCTTCAAGGCACCGATGACACCGTATTCCAACAAGCATCAGGAACGTGCAAGAAATCCTGGCATCCCCTGCAGGCAAAATAATGTGCCAGGAACCAGCCATCTAGGAATTAAAATTTCCAACTGTTTGGATGAAGACTTTCAAGATAGCTACCTTTATTTAAAAAAAAAAAAACTCAATGAAATTAAAAGGAACACAGAGAAATATTTCAATAGTCTGAGATTTGATAGAGATGAAAGTAATTAAACAAAATCAAGCAGAAATCCTTTCACTGAAAAATACATGAAGTTAACAACCTTTTAGTAGGCATCAACAGCAAAATATATCAAAAAGAAAAAAATCAGTGAATGTGAAGACAGGATCTTTGAAAATATATAGTTGGAGAAGAGAATAAAGAATCAAGAACAATGAGAAAAGCTTGCAAAAAATATGGGATAGCATGAAGAGTGCATATTCAAGTTGTTGGGATTCAAGAGACTTGGGAATGGCAGAGAGGTATAAAGTATATTCAAAGAGAAAATGACACAAATTCCCCAAACCTAGAGTAAGATACAAATATACAGCCACAGGAGTTCAGAGGCCACCAGTCAGATTCAACCCACCAGTCTACAGCAAGACCTACTATGATCAAGCTCTGCATTATTAAATATGAAGAGAGGTTTCTCAGAATTTAAGAGAACAGAACAAAATAACACATAAGGGGGTCCCCATTCACTTCTCAATTGAAACTTACAGGCTAGGAAAGAATGAGAAGACTTTGTTAATACCGAAACAAAAACAAACAATTGCCATCCAAGATTACTGCATCCAGTAAAGCTGTCTTTTGGGTATGAGGGGGAGAGAGACGTTCCCAAACAAACAAAAGCTGAGACCAGACCTTTGTTCCAAGAAATGTTAAAGGCACTTCTTCAGACTGAAAGAGACACTTAATAAGTAAGAAGAAAATACTAGAAGGTAGAAAAATCACTGATAAGAGTAACATACCAACAAACCCCAAATGCTCTGATATTGTAAACATGATGGTTAAATCATCTATATCTTTACTGTGAAGATGGAAAAAATTACAATCTCTACCTTAAAATTTAAGGGAAGGCAACATCCAAAGATCAGGTGTAACATCAAAATTCATATAGTGTAGAGGAATGGAGCACAAGTGTACAGTTATTAGGATCTCATCCATTTTTCTCTTATTTTTAGAATTGTTTTAAATATCTATTTGAAAGTAAGTTACACAGAGAATTAGAGGCAGAAATAGAGGAGGGGGTGTCTTCCATCTGCTGGTTCACTCCCCAATTGGCTGCAATGGCAAGAGCTGTGCTGATCTGAAGCCAGGAGGCAGGAGCTTCTTCCAGGTCTCCCACATGGGTGCAGGGTCCCAAGGACTGGGGCCATCTTCTACTGCTTTCCCAGGCCATAGCAGAGAGCTGGATCGGAAGTGGAGCAGCTGGGACTTGAACCGGCACCCTAATGGGATGCCAGCTCTGCAGACAGTGGCTTTACTCACTATGCAACAGCGCCGGCCCCTCTTATTTTTATAATTAATGTTAACTTGCTATAATTTGAAGATATCTTGTTACAGACAAACAATTTGTAAGCCTCAAAGTAACCACAAAGCAAAATCTTTGCACAGACTTACCAAAAACAATAAGCAAGGAGGCGAAGTGTTCCACTGGAGAAGATCACATAACCACAAAGGAAAATCCTAATTCGGGGACACAGCAAAAGGAGTTACAAGAAAAGCACAAAACAAGTATCAAAACAGCAGTAGTAAGACCTGGTCTATCAACAACTTCCCTAAATGTCAATTGACTGAGTTTTCCAAGTAAAAGACAAAGTGACCAAATAGATTAAAAGACAGAGCGCGACTATAAGCATCTTAAACTCGCTGCCCCTCCAAGGACACACATGCACTGAAAGTGAAGAGGTGGAACAGGTATTCCGTGTGGACAGAACCCAGAAGAAAGCGTGAATGGCTACATTTCTGTCAGAAAAAATAGACTTTAAATTAGAAGCGGTAAAATGAGACCAAGAAGGTGATGATACAATGATAAAGGTTTCAGTCCAGCAAGAGGAAATAACACTTGTAAATATATATGTGCATCTAATATTGGAGCATCCATATACATAAAACAAATATTACTAGACCTGAATGGAACAAGAGTCTCCAATTCAATAATAGGGGATTTTAACATGCCAGTTTCAGAAATGGACAGATCAGGGGCCGGTGCCCTGGTGCAGTAGGTTAAGCCTCTACCTTCAGTGCCTGCATCCCCTATGGGTTCTGGTTCGAGTCCCGGCTGCTCCTCTTCTAATCCAGCTCTCTGCTATGTTCTGGGAAAGCAGTGGAAGATGGCCTGAGTACTTGGGCCCCTGCACCCATGTGGAAGACCCAGAAGAAGCTCCAGCTCTGGCCATTGTGGCATTTGGGGAGTGAACCAGCAGAGGGAAGAAATTTCTCTCTGTAACTCTGCCTATTGAATAAATAAATAAAAATCTTAAAAAATGGACAGATCATCCAGATAAATCTATAGATGTTCATCATTAACAAACTACAGAATTCATTATATCTAGCAGACATCTAAGAACTTTCCACCCAAAAGTTGTAAAATATACATTCCTCTGAGTAGCACATTGAACATTTTCTAGGATGGGTTACGTGGTAGGTCACAAAACAAATGTCAAAATTTTAGAATAGAAATCATAGCCTGAGTATCTTTTCTGAAAATAATGCCATAAAACTAGAAATCTGTGAGAAAAGTGTTATGAATGGCAAAAATAAATAGAAATAAAACCACCTACTCCCGAAGAATTGATGGTTCAAGAAAAGAGTGGAAGAAGTTCTAAAATTTGTTGGAATGAATGAAAATACCAACAAAATAGTACAAGAGGGACATTTATATCAATAAATGCCTTCAACAAATAAAACAAACTTCTCAAATAAACAACTTACTGCTGTACCCATAGGAACCAGGAAAACAAAAACAAATTCAAAATTGGAAGGAAATGAATAATAAAACTCAGAACAAAAATAGCAGAAACTAAAAATAATTTATCAAATAATCAATGAAATGAAAGCTGGTTCTTTGCAATGATACACAAAATTGACAAACCCTTAGATATGTTAGCCAAGTAAAACAAATACATAGAATTAGAGATGAAAATGGAGGCATTTCCACTGACACCACAGAAAATACAAAGGATTGTTGGAGGCTACTAGGAGAGCTGTATGGGAACAAATTTGACATTCTAGAAGAAATGGGCAGATTATCCACATTGCAACATAAGGAAATAGAATATAATAGAATATCTAACCAGACCAATAATGAGTAATGAGATTGAATCATCAATAAAGGCATCTATCAAAGAAAATTCCAGAACCAGATGGTTTCAGTGCTGAATTCTACATTTAAAGAATAATTAACACCAATTCTTAAATTACTGAAATCATTTCAAAGAATAGAAAGAGCTGGAATTTCTCCAAATTCATTCTATGAGGCCAGCATTACCATGATACTGAAACCAGAGAAGGACATAGCCAAAAGGAAAGCTATAGGCTAATATCCTTCATGAATTAGATGTAAAAATTCTCAACAAGATATTAGCAAATTCAATTCAGCAGCACATTAAAAAAGATCATTCACCATGATCATTTGGAATTCTTCCCAGGGATGCAAGGATGGTTCAACATATACAAATCAATAAACGTGATATGCCACATCAACAGAATGAAGGAAAAAATTTGATTGTTTCAATAGGTGCAGAAAATTTCAACATCTATTCATGATAAAGACTGACAAAATTATGTATAAAGGGGATATATTTCAGCATAATAAAGGCCACATATACAAAGCCAGTAGCTACTATCCTATCGAATGGGGAAGAGCTGAAATCCCCTATCCTGAAGCTACCAGGAGCCCACATCCTCCATGTATCATGTTAACTTAAAAAAAATTCTTATCAGCCTAGAGATTCCAAGGGTTTGAGAAGATCTTGTATCTGGAACTAGGGACCCAGACCAAATATTATAACCAGAAATACTCTTATCACCTCTATCATTAAGGAACATCAAGAGTTTTGGGAGCCACTGTATGTGGAATCTTTGTATCCTCCCAGAATTCATATGTGGAAATGCTAAGGCCAAAGATGGTATTAGGGAGGTCATCAGGTCATGAACCTGCATGAAGGAGATCAGCGCCCTTAGATTAAAAGACAGGAGAGTGCTTGCTACTTCTTTGCTTTCTGCCATGCAAGGGCGTAACAAGAACACAATCAGCTGTAAACCAGGAATTAGCCCCTTGCCGGACACCATGCCCACTGGCTCCTTGTTCTTGGACACCCTGGCCCCTAGAACTACGAGGAATGAGTGTGTGTTGTGTAAGCCTCCCAGGATCTGGTACTTTTTTTATAGTCCCCTGAACTAAGAAAGGAGCTCTGTGCTAAGAAGCAGGGAGGAAGACCGGATACATATTTCTCATTAACTCACAAACATGTATACAGTGAATTACACATGGAGATGAATAGCTGCTTTGGGAAATGCTGCCCTAAGCGAAACATGGATGAGGAAGAGACAAGAAGTGATGCTATCAGGTATTCTCTGGGCTGTGACTGTGTGCAGTGTCTCTACAGAGTGCCCAGAGACCATCATCCCCTCACCTCCCAGGCAAGACGTGCCTTACGTGGGGTATGGTGAGATGTCTGAAGTCGCGCTGATGCTGTCTACTGTCTCACTTGTTCTCTTTTCCCTGTGAAGAACTGTAAACCGGGAGAGGAAGACAAGAAGCACTACCTTGTATCAAGTCTCCTAATTAGGCCTCAGCTCCTCCAAGCTTCCTACCACACCCGGAGTCACCACACTCTTCGTGAACCCAGCTCCTCCCAGGGGATTCAACACGGCCAAGCTGTCATCTCAGATCCCTCTGAACCAACTCCTTAACTAAGCCTGTCAACAGATCAGCGTCTTACACGGACAGGACACCCACAGCTGGGCTACTCCAGTGAGGACTGTGGTTAGCTGGTGTCAGTGTGTTTTTGTAGGTTATGGACCTAGACGAAACACCAAGTGATGCTAATGTCACTACTATGAATTGCAACTTATCTGGTTTTGGCATGAAAAACCCAGAGCTGAACAGACTGAGTTGATGCAGGCGTACACCTTCCGGATAGGTTAACGCCGGCGAGACCTCGGAGACACCAGACGCGTTTATCGGCTTTTCAGCTTTCACTTTATTTTTCAGCAGACTCGCGTTACATGTCGCGAACGCCCGCCCTGTTACCGGCATTCATTCACAACTCCTTCATTCACCACTCCCGCTTACTACTGGCGTTCATTCACAGCTCCCGCCTGTTACCGGCGTTCATTCATAACTCCCGCCTGTTTCCGGAGTTCATTCACAACTCCGCCTGTTACCGGCGTTCATTCATTACTCCGTCTTTTACTAGCGTTCATTCATCCACTCCCGCCCACCGTCCACCTATTTATATATATATCATTCACGGAAAACATGTTACCAACTAAGTGTGGGAAACATGCAATAACAGGATGCTTAAAGTCAAAACAGGATCTTGCAATTAGCTACGGGCAGGGTGGAAAAAGCCCAGCACTAAACTTCTTGTCGGGAGCGGCACAGCTGGCCAGGCTGTCCCGTTCCCCGACATCTCCCCCTTATTTCTTTGCAAAATGGAGTGGTACTGTGCCTGTCTTAGGTGACCAAGAGCATCTATCAGGCTTACCCGTCATTGGCACATGAACATGAGGTGTGGAGGGAGCGTTCATGCCCTGTCTTAGGTTGCCTTGAAGACCTCTCAGAACTTACCCGTCTTTGACTACCATTCCAGCAGATTCAGCCAAACCTGAATCTGTCCATTTTGCATGGGGTACTGGTTATTGAATATTAGCTGGCTTGTTTAACCACCATTTGCGTATTAACAGCCCTTGCAAGATCCGAACAATAATTGATCCTGTTATTAACATGCTACCCAAAAGACGGGAACACAAACTGCAGTAGATCGAATAACACAGGGTATGCCAACCAGGCCTAATCTTGCAATAAATCCGTTCAGCAATATATCATCAAGTGCCTGGGCGGTAGATCTTGTGATGCTATCAAGTGTGGACAGTGTGGAGGTTTGGCTCACGGCCATGCCAATAGCGGCCTAACAAGCTGATAACGCCGCAATTACTGCAACGACGACCATGGTGACTCCAAAGTCTCTCCTGTGTTGAACGGCCATAGAGAAGTCCTTCTCAGGCAAATACACAACTGGAGAGGGAGAGGTAGGGCTCTCAAGAGACCCCAATACTCATCCAGCTTGGCCATCGTCGGTGACAGTGGCGTCATTATTAGTAGGAGTAGGATCACGATCATCTTGCCACTCTATTGTTCTTGTCCGTCTTTCTGGAGTCCAGATTGGATTTTTTTCTTCCTTCTTTCCGCGTCGCAGCGATCCGAGTCACGGCACCAGTTGCAGGCGTACACCTTCCGGATAGGTTAACGCCGGCGAGACCTCGGAGACACCAGACGCGTTTATCGGCTTTTCAGCTTTCACTTTATTTTTCAGCAGACTCGCGTTACATGTCGCGAACGCCCGCCCTGTTACCGGCATTCATTCACAACTCCTTCATTCACCACTCCCGCTTACTACTGGCGTTCATTCACAGCTCCCGCCTGTTACCGGCGTTCATTCATAACTCCCGCCTGTTTCCGGAGTTCATTCACAACTCCGCCTGTTACCGGCGTTCATTCATTACTCCGTCTTTTACTAGCGTTCATTCATTCACTCCGCCTTTTACCAGTGTTCATTCACTCCCCGTCTTTTACCAGCGTTCATTCACTCACCCGTCTTTTACCAGCATTCATTCACTCTCCGTCTTTTACCAGCGTTCATTCACTCTCCGTCTTTTACCAGCGTTCATTCATCCACTCCCGCCCACCGTCCACCTATTTATATATATATCATTCACGGAAAACATGTTACCAACTAAGTGTGGGAAACATGCAATAACAGGATGCTTAAAGTCAAAACAGGATCTTGCAATTAGCTACGGGCAGGGTGGAAAAAGCCCAGCACTAAACTTCTTGTCGGGAGCGGCACAGCTGGCCAGGCTGTCCCGTTCCCCGACAAGTTGACAGTCTGCGCTCTTTCTGAAAGTGAGAGGTGGGCACAGTACCTTGTTTCACTGCATGGTAGAGTGTTCTTGTGAAATTCTCATGGGGAATATCTAGTTATTGGTAAATGCGGGTGCCTGCTACCGTGGACTGTGATGATGTTTACAGTTATGATAACTTATTGAGTCTTATAAAAAGGGGAACAACATGTGGGTTAACTGCAGTATATCTGCCATTGAACTTGAAATCTGTTATGGGAGGCAAAGCAAACGCACCAATGTCATCAGCCCAGAGACTCCTAGACACGGTGACTTGCACAGGTGGAGAACTTGCACCTGAGAATGCCTGGCAGGATTGGTGATGTGCATCCTACCCTGTGTAATCCACACGGCTTGGCTGTCATTGGCAATCTGATGAAACGTTAGCGTGAAATATTCTTCTCTGGTTAGCAAGATAGCCATACTATTGGTCTCCCAAGAATGGATCACGGGCCAGGAATATTTTAATACAAAGGTACATTTCAGGGAAAACAGTTTTTATAGTGAGAGCCAGTGTACATGAGTAGTGTATCAGGACATAGTCTAGGGCTGGAAATAGAAAGGAGGGGGGAAAGCAGGGGGAGATTCCTGCTCCATGGGCGTTGCACTGGCGATGTCACTTTGTTCTGCCATTTAACCCTCAGCACAGTCGAATGAGATGGGCACTGTTCTTTACCTCTTTCTACCTGCAGAGAAATTGAAGCTCAAAGAGGCTAAGTGTGTCACCCTGCTAGTCTGTAGTTCAGAGTCTAAATCTGGAACCTGTTGAGCAATACCAATGGGTCCAATTCACATCTTGAGTCAGAAGACATCCTCTCACTACAAATATGAAGTGCATTTGCAATTATACGTTAACGTTCTCTGGCAGAAAAGCAACCAGCCAAGGTGCTTTATAGGCACTCTTTACCACACCCTGATGCCATAATGTTACAGCTGTAGGCTGGGCTGTGGGCATAGGCTTCAGGCTTTGACATCTAACAAGAGACGCTCCACCCAACAATAATTATTGAGCTTGAGTGTCTCGCTGCAGTATATCCAGACTAATTATACTGCAAATTTGTGGACTCTTTCATCTTTTCATTTTTAGCCAATTTGAAAATGAGGCCCCAAGGGTGTGAGACTGTCCACAAAAGAGGAGAAAATATTAATCTTTTTGACTCCTCAAACATTAACTTCTTTCTTAGGAGAAGGATTTCTGCCTTTGCGTTTTCTTTGACGCTCTCTTTGCTGTTTGAGGACTGTCGAGGTGGAATGGGAGCAGTGAGCAAGATGTTGCAAGTCCAGCCTTGTCAGAGTTGACAGAATTTAATGAATTTATTAGATGGAACCAACTCCCGTCAAGAAGAAGGTCTAATTGGATGGCATTAGAATAGAGCAGACACAATTCTGAATAATGAATGCGCTGTACGTTGTTTTAAGCAATAAGAAGTCCCAAGACATTACTACAACCCAGTTTTGGGTTTGGTTTTCTTATGCTTTCTGGAGTTTTCCGATTTTTAAGAGGCTGTCTTCTCTTAAGACATTATCAAACACAGTTTCTCTTTTTCCAATCTAAGGGTACCAAATCTGATTTCTTCAGCTTTACCCGGGCAGTTTATTTATTGAAACTTGGACTGAAATTTTTAGTATTCTAAATGAATTTATCATAGAATCTTCTATTGAAATTGTTTTTATGTCAATTTCTTTTCAAACCTGGGTCTATCTATTTTATCCAAATTGTGGGATATAAAAGGAAAGAAAAATTAGTTATGTCCAACCCTAGGGGAGATAGTAAAAATAGAACAAAACGATCTCTCCTTGGAGACTGGCCAGGGTTTATAAGCAAGTAAAACTTTTGGTCTTCTATTTTTTTTCAGATGGAGTAGAGTGCCCAAACTTAGGCTCTCAACAGTCTTCATGTACAAAATTGATAGCAAAAGTCCGCAGTCAAGTGGAGCTTCTATTAATGAAATCAATGCATTTCAGGCATGCATTATTTTTTACTGCTTACATTAGAGTTTAAGTGACCATAATCTATTTTCAGTGTTGTCTTTTTTTGTTTGTTTGTTTGGTATTTTTCTGAATCGTGGTGACAATTCAGTGCAATGCACTCATTGGGGTTAGAGCTGTATTGACCAGGGTGTGTATGAGTCATTAGCTGATACCAATTTTGGAGAAATCCACCAAGAGATAACCAGATGGGGCTTGGTGACTGTCAAGAAGGAGAATTTGCCAGGTCACACCCCAGGTCATTATACATAAGGATCCCTGAGTATTCTCAGGGTGGCCGTGAGATAAGCTCAGAGCGGTAAAGGTTTGGTAGCTGTTTTAAGTGAATGCCCATGATTTTGTTCTGGAACTCATACTGAGGAAAATACCTAACCTTCTGCAGTGATAAAAATTTCACCAAGTGGCCGGTGCTGTGGCTCACTAGGCTAATCCTCTGCCTTGTGGCGCCGGCACACCGGGTTCTAGTCCCGGTACGGGTGCCGGATTCTGTCCCGGTTGCCCCTCTTCCAGGCCAGCTCTCTGCTGTGGCCCGGGAGTGCAGTGGAGGATGGCCCAAGTGCTTGGGCCCTGCACCCCATGGGAGACCAGGAGAAGCACCTGGCTCCTGCCATCGGCTCAGCGTGGTGTGCCGGCCACAGCGCGCTGGCCGTGGTGGCCATTAGAGGGTGAACCAACGGTAAAGGAAGACCTTTGTCTCTCTCTCTCTCTCTCACTGTCCACTCTGCCTGTCAAAAAAAAAAAATTTCACCAATTTACACTGAAAAGTTTCTGAATAACTCATAGTAGTTAAGAATTCTCAACATGAAAATGACCTCTATGCCCAGTAATGCCTATATGTTAAATAGGTAGATTTACCCATTCAAAGGTGTCTATATATTTCAAAATATTATAGGTTATGGAATAAATACGCACAATTTTATCTGTCAAGGGTAAATCAGGTTATATTTTTAAAAAGCCTTAGGGAAAAATTGTTGAATAGCAAGAGCAAAGATGACTTCATCATATACTGTTTGAAGTGTAGGAGCTTCGTATAATCAGGTCTAAACCTGGGAAAAAGGCACTGATTTAGAGACCTCTGAATTTCACACCAGACGAGAGTATGTAAGGTGCTATAGTTCAGTCACTGTACTATGTTCTATTCGAACTATCTGTGGGTTCTCTGGTTCAGGGACCATGACTACTCATCTTTGGGACTTCAGATTTGGACATACTCTTGTGTCCAACACATTACTTGAATTCCTGTAAGACTTTACATTTATTTTTTGTCATTTCAAACTTTGACAGTATTAACATTTTGTTATCTAAAAATGTAATTGATCTGTTTGTTATATCTTAATGCAGATTAATAGCTACTTAGTGTTTACTGTTATGCATTTATAAAATTCTGATAAATGCAACAGACTTACCCTTGAGAGCCTACAAAACACAAGCCATGAAAGAGAAAGCACTAGAAAGTATCCATTTATACATCTGCTTACCATATATTCATTGAGGTATTCATCTTCATTCAAGTAAGAGAAAACAGATGTGACCTTACTATGGTGGGCCCTAACAAAGGAGATGAACATAAATGGAAGGCCAGGCCACAGAAGTGATGGAGAGTTGCTGAGGGGGTGTTACAGTGAGTATTCCAAGGGACATGGACAAGTCAGGAAGTTAGCAGAGACTGTCTCCAGGAAGCGAAGACTAAACCACGTTTAAGGGAAGGACTCCATAGGGCTGATTTCTTGGGGAAGTGGTCAAAAGCAGTATCATACTCGGAAGAGTTTCTAAGGGAGAAATGGACAGACCGAGACCCTCCAGACCTTGTTAGAGCACTGTAGGGATTGGAGTCTTTACCTAAGAACCAGGACTCCAGTGTTTTAAGATGGCTATGAAGGGGTCAGAGTTGCTTCTCCATTTATGTTGGGGTTCTGTCCCAGCAAACCCATCGTAAGTCAAAAATGCACTGAATACACCTAACCTGAGCGTCACAGCTCAGCCACACTGCACATTGTAGAGGCTCAGGTTCTCCCTTTCTGACCCTGGGGATGACCAGGAGCTGCAGTGCTGCCATGGCCCAACTCTACAAGACAGGACTGGCCTGCACAGTGCTAGCCCAGGAAACGATGCAAATTCAAAATTCAGAGTACAGAATGTACTGAATATGGATGGCTTATGCATGATCATAATGAACTCCTACACGTATAACCATAGTAGGTTGGGCTCCATCTGTACAAAGACCAACTTGTATCTTTGGAGAACTGATTGAAAGGAGATCCAGGAGAATGTGGGGAGCACTGGTAGGCAGCTTGGGTTAGGGCAAGGGAGAATTGAGAGAGGTGTCTATGAATTCTATGTTGGGCTAGAAATCTGGAAGGTGCATTAGAAGTGGGTTCGCTTCTTTCATATTTTGACTTAGGTTGGCCTATTCTAGACTTCATCAGCTCAGGTCTAGAAATGTAGACTGTCATGTTCTAGAAGGAGACAGCTGTGTGTTAAAAAGATCCCTGCCTGGGGCCGGTGCTGTGGCTCACTAGGGTAATCCTCCTCCTGCACCACAGGCATCCCATATGGGTGCTGGGTTCTAGTCCCAGTTGCTCCTCTTCCAGTCCAGCTCTCTGCTGTGGCCCGGGAAGGCAGTGGAGGATGGCCCAAGTGCTTGGGCTCCTGCACATGCATGGGAGACCAGGAGGAAGCACCTGGCTCCTGGCTTCAGATCGGCGCAGCGCCGGCTGAAGCAGCCATTTAGGGAGTGAACCAACGGAAGGAAGACCTTTCTCTCTGTTTCTCTCTCACTGTCTAACTCTATTTGTCAAATAAATAATAATAATAAATCCCTGCCTAAGTCTGCTTTTTACTCATGTGACCAGAGCTGAGTCATTCCATCTCCATGGGCCTAGTTTCCTCATCCAGTCAAAATCAGAAGTGGAAGATTCTCTTTTCTCCCAGTACCTACTCAAAACAGGAGCTCACTCGGTCAGGAATATCCTTGGTGATTCCTAAACACACAATAGGTGTGCAACAGCCATGAGCGTGAATACATGTTGTTTCTTTACATTCTGTGCTGTTCTGGCACGTGCCATTTTTCTATGCTCATAATATAAAATAATGTATATACTTCGAGTAAATATTCACTCTCACAGCAAGGGGCTCCTCCAAATAAAAACACCAGAAACATTATAGACCTTGGAGACCTATTTGCCCAATTCACAGCACCTACAGATCACATTGTAATTGAAACAACAGGCAGAGGTGGTGCTGCAGGCCTGCCACCCCCTCGCAGCTGAGGGACCTCAGAGAACTTCCCGCTGGTTGGGGTTACGTCTCTGCATTTCCCCCAAGGTCCTCACTTCTTCGCCCATGGCTATGCAAGTGCAGCAAGCAGAGACCTGCCAAAAGCCGGCACTTGAGATTTATTGCTGCCTGATTCATGGCTGTGCAGTCTCTGGCCATCTTAATAAAGAGGTAAATGAGGCCTCAGGAGTGTTGGAGGGATTTCTGTGAGGGACTGCTTCTGTTCAAGCTCTGGGCAAGCCCAGTGGTTCCCAATCTCCTGTTTCCACCTGCAGGGATGGCGTCTTGAGTCCTACCCCTGAGGGTCTGACTTGCGCAGACAGGGAGTGGCCTGGCCATAGGGATTTCTGAAAGATTCCTGGGTGGTGCTGCCACCAGGGTTGAGAACTGCTGTTCTGGCCATCCTTCTTCCTGTATCTGTTCCTAGTGCATCTCCCAGTGTGTGTGGTCCCTGCCCCTGTCCCTGTCGACCCAGTCCTAGAGACTCTTGCCTTGGTCTTCGCACTCTGGTTCAGTGACATGACCTTGGTAACTGGAAATGGGCATGGTGGGAGCATTTACACCCCTGGAATCCAGAAACCCCACAAATCAGAGCTCTCCCTTATGCCTCCCCCACAGATGAGGTTGTTAAACCTTTACAAGCACCCCACTGCCTGCTCCTTATTTTACCTGTCACTGCTGCAAAGTAGAGGTGAGAGTTGTTTCTTGTTGGCGAAGGTGAGATGGCCCCCAGTGCGATAGAGGCTGCATCCCAGAACGTCTTCGTTCCTGACCTACTTAAAGCAGTCAGCAAGCAGAGGGAAACTGATGCATTGCAATTAGATACGGGGTTAGGGGGGAGTTCCCTGAATTGGGGGGGGGCAAATAGATGCACTTTCCCTTGTCTCTTCTCTTCCCTTGTTTCTTCTAGTTCCACCTCAGTCTGGAAGGTGTCAAAAGGATGAAAGCATTTAGAGAGCACGCTTTCCATTTTGCTCTTGTCAGGGACACAAGACTTAGGACCCAGGAGGTCACAGCCCTTTCAGAGGCTGTGTTGCCTAGGAGGTTGTATGAGTAAGTTAGAGTTCTGTCCTTGTGCTCCTTAAAGGAGACCTCAGGGGCCAGCATTATGCTGAATTTAGGAGGCAGTAGGGACAGGAGAGACAAACAACAGGCTCCCAGATCTGTTCAAGGAACATAAGATAGGGAGCCTTTCCGCCCTCAGCTGTCCCTACTGTCCACCAGAGCAAGGCATGTGTGGGTGGTGATGGATCCATGGTCCTCTTCTCTGGACACTCTGCACCTTTGAGCCAGGAGCTTTTTCTGGTCTCCCACATGGAAGCAGGGACCCAAGAACCTGGGCCATCTTCTACTGCCTTCCCAGGCCACAGCAGAGAGCTAGATCAGAAGATGAGCAGCTGGGACTCGAACTGGTGCCCATACGGGACGCCAGCGCTGCAGGTGGAGGCTTAAACTACTACACCACAGTGCCGGCTCCTCTTCTCATGTCTTGTACGTGAAGGTTGCAAGCATGAGCTTAAGGTAAAGACTGGATTTGTCATTGGAAGACAGTGCACATGCCAGTTTGCTTGGGACTGAGGGAGTACTTGGCACAGAAAAATTCCACTGCTCAGACCAAGACTGTCCCAGGAGGCTTGGATGTGCTGGTCACCTCCTGGTCCAGCTTGAATCTGGAGAGTTAGAGTAGGAAACAAGATCGTGAATCCTGCCACTCGCCCACCACCACCTCTCTGTCCTGGTTACCCTTGCTAAATCCTCTGAGTCTTCTCACAGTAAAGATCTTTCTAAAAGCTCAGAGTTCTGCATCCAGTGTTGTTAACCAATGGGCACTAGAACTCAAAGGACAACAATGAGATGAGAAATACGAGGGCATTTTTTTTAAAGATTGATTTATTTATTTGAAAGTCAGAGTTACACAGAGAGGAGAGGCAGAGAGAGAGAGATTGATCGATCTTCCATCTGATGGTATACTCCCCAATTGGCTGCAACGGCCAGAGCTGCACTGATCCAAAGCCAGGAGCTTTTTCCGGGTCACCCACATGGGTGCAGAGGCCCAAAGACTTGGGCCATCCTCCACTGCTTTCCCAGGCCACAGCAGAGAGCTGGATTTGAAGTGGAGCAGCTGGGTCTTGAACCGGCGTACATATGGGATGCTGGCGCTTCAGGCCAGGGTGTTAACCCACTGTGCCACAGCACAGTTCAAGTCCATGGAAAATGGAATTCAAAGAGAAGTTTATTTTGGTGCCCCAAACTTGAAATCCATACATACGAAGTATCTTCAAAAAGTTCATAGAAAATTAGTTTCCTAAAAACACCACACATGGATGTCAGATTGTTTTGCACTAAAACTTAGGTTTGAATTCCATATTTCCACAAAACTTTTGGAGCACCCTCACCAGTTGTTCTGGAAGAAAAAGCCAACAGAGAAGATCAGCAACAAAACGGGACCTCAGTCCACAGGCCTAGGAGGGATGACTGAAAGCTTCCAGGTTTGTCCTCTGATCACTGAAGGCTGTGTCCATCCCAGGGAGAGAGACCAGAGAGGTCACACACAATCAAGACTTCACATGTGACGACTTAAGTCATACAAGACTTACAACTCTGGATCCTCATGAACACTGATGCCCCTGGCATTCGGCACCATGCACTTGTGGAGCACAAGATACCTGCTTCTGTCTAAGCAGCTTGAAGTGGATATTTTTCAACCATAAAATATATAACACGATGAAAAATCAAAGCAAATGTGGGGAAGAGGTGCCTGGGAGAGGCGGCTGCATCCTCCCTGTCTCTGGTTTGGGCTTCCGGGTGTTTGTCGTTCTACATACGTGTGTTGTTTGGTTCTTGGCTCTGGCAGCTGTATGTAGTTGGGGTTCGTGGGCAAGTTGTACCAAAACAAACCATGACAAGCTTTAATAAGGAGATATACAATGTCTCAGGTGTATTGGAGGTGTTCTGCTGCTTGTGGGTTTGTATATGGTTATGGTAAATAACCGGCTCGCTGCTTGTTGTGGTCTGGCCTTTGTGGACGGCACTGGAGACCTTTTAACCTGCATCCCTTGCGCCTCTAGAGAGCCTTGCCTGGCAATCACAGCACGCGGGGCGGAGGTGGGGGCCGCCCCAGTGATCTCACCGGGGTCCTGCTCACCGCCTTCCCCTGGCAGGGCCGCGAGGCTGACGAGCCTGACCGGGGTGGAGAGAGCGTTCCTCGTGCCGTGGTTGTCACTCCGCATTTCCCCTTTCCCCATGACTGATTCCTGGAGACGCTCTCTGTAAATGAGCCCAAGAGGGAGGAGCGGATGGCTTCAGCAGTCAGTAAGGCCTGAGCAGTGCCGGCTGCCCCCTCGGGGACCACAGCCTTCACAGCCTGACAGCAGGCACTCAACCCGAACCAGAGCCGCAGGCGCCATCCATCGGATGCCCCTGCCTCAAATGAAAGCTGGAGCTCCAGGCTCGGGATGCATACAGATATGTTTTGTTTTCTCCCTTTTCATCTGGTTGGTATCTTATCTTTCTGTGCGGTGAGAAGTTAAGAGGAAAGTGACATCTTGGATATCGGCATCCTTTGCAAGGAAAGCTACAGCTGGCAGGTGTCACTGTCTTGGAGCAAGTGCTCAGGCTCGCGGCTTGACCCATTTCTAGCAAAAGGAAAGGGTTTCATGCCTTTCGGTGTCTTCTCAGAGAGCAGCCAGGAACTAGGGCTCACATGAGGCCTTCACCACACACGCACATCTAGAAGCTTGTGACGCATAAATGGTGACTTTCCCTTTGTCTCAGTGAATGTGGAAGGGACACGAATGCCCTCCCACCCCATCGGAACAGGCAGTTCTTAGACGTGAAAGGTAAGAGACACTTGCCTCCAAGCCCTGTCAAAAGCAGAGTGAGGTTTGAGCTGGCATTGTGGGGCAGTGGGTTAAGCCACTGTTTGTGACGCTAGCATCCCATATGCGTGCTGGTCCTAGTCCTGGCTGCTCCACTTCCAATCCAGTTCCTGGCGCCTGGGAAGGCAGCAGAAGACAGCCCAAGTGCCTGGGCCCCTGCACCCATGTGGGAGACCTGGATGGAGTTCCTGGCTCCTGACTTTGGTCTGATCTAGCCCTGGCTGTGATGAGTATTTAGGGGAGTGAACCAGAGGATGGAAGATCCATCTCTCGCCCTCCCCCCAATCAATCAATCATCAATCAATAGTGGAAACAATGCAGAGATAAGGAGTTTGGATCTTAGGGAAGATACCAAGATGGCTCTTCAGGTCCTCCTTCCTTTCCCTACCCGACAGGAGAGGAGCATGGTCTTCCAGGCTGAGCTGGTGCTGTTTCCCGAAGCCTTCTGTTGTGCAATGTTCTGCCGTTGGATTCTGAACTGGAGAGCTGGCCACGCAAGGGGAGTTGTATAGGAACCCTCGGCTTTCCTCTGCAAGGGGTGCATCTAACATGCACATTCTGCCTTTGAATTCTCTCACACTTACACACCATTGATATGTGTCGAATGTGTGTCCCCCCAGATCAAATGTGGAAGCCCCAGTCCCCAAGCTGAGAGTATTTGCAGGTGGGGCCTTTGGTCGATAACTAGGTTATGAGGCTGGAGCCCTCTTAATGGGATGCGAGCCTTCAACCTTCATGATGTGGTTTGGGTGTTCCCAAAGGTTCATGTGTCAGAGGCTTGATCTTCAGTGTGATGAGCTGAAGGGGAGGTAGGGCCAGCTGAGAGGTCCTTAAATCATCTAGGTCACTGCCCTCGGAAGGGATTAAGGGAGTGCTCAAGGGGGCCTGATGAGTTCAGGCAGAAGAGTTGCTAGAAAGAGCAAGACTGGCTCCTCCTCCACCTCTGGCTTCCTGCTTCACTGGTTGATCACTCCCTCCTGCAGGTGTTTCTGCTATGACTCCATCTGCCACAATGTGCCACAGCTGGGGACTCGCGCCAGCACCACGCGGTGCACACTTTCATCCTCCAAAACCGTGGGCCAAATCCATTGCTCCTCTGTATTGCTTCCCAGGCCCAGGCATTGTGCTATGTGCTTCCCAGCCTCAGGCATTGTGCTATGGTGGTGAACGGACTCGCACAGCTTGTAAGAGAGACGTGAGAAATACGATCTGTCTGCCTTGCAAGGATACAGAGGAAAGGTGGCCATATGCAAACCAAGAGGAGGGCCTCACCAGGAAATCAGCCGTTCAGCACCTGGATTTCTGGCCTCCAGAGCGGCCACTTGGGGGGTGAACCAACGTAAAAAGGAAGACCTTTCTTTCTGTCTCTCTCTCTCACTGTCTAACTCTGCCTGTCAAAAAAAAAAGGTATGATGGTAAATTTGGTGTGTCAACTTGACAGAGCTAAGGGACGCCCACGTAACTGGTAAAGCGTCCCCCCTTAGGCGTGTCTGTGAGGTCTCTGTAAAAGATCGCATTTCGGTCAGTAGACTGAGAAAGGAAAGTCGGCCTTTACTCAGTGGGGCAGGGGTCATCCAACTGGTTTAGGACTTGAATCCAATTCAGAGGCAGGGTGAGTTTTCTCACCTTAGAAGGGGCATCCATCTCCTCCCATGTGGGACGTCAGCTCTGGATTCTCGCGGCATTGGAATTAGACTGAGTGGCGGCGCCAGCTTCCTGGCTCTCTAGCTGTCAGGCAGCAGACTGTGCAACTTCCTGGCCCTCCATCACATGAGCCCGTTTCCCAGAGAAACCTCTTCCCACTGCTGTAACTGCTCTTGGTTCTGTTTCTCTGGAGAATCCTAATTCAGTGGGGGAAAAGGATTGGAGAAGTATTTTCAAACTCCCTTGTCTTAAATATGCTTTGAGAAAGAATTTTGATTATATATTAACCTGGAGGTTCTGGGTCCCTGAACCTGCCAGAACACTTGATTATTCTCTTAAGTCTTAATATAGTCAAAGTATTGACCATAGGGATGAAACCTGTAGCTCTTTAAACCTAGGAAAATTGCTTCTGTCCTCTCTCCTTGTTCTGCTTGTCACAGTACTCTAGGGAGCGAGAGGGAGCACAGCTCTCACTTTGCGAAAAACGAGTAGGGAGATAAACTACTTTGGGAGTGGTTTTAAATTTTCATTTGAGTTTAGATCTGTGGTCGACTCATATTCATTTCTGCACCATTTCTGAAAGCCTCCCTCCACCCAAGCGTGTTTGCCCAGGAGGTGCAGGGTACCCGTTCTTGCTGCCTCATTCTGCCAGATTGCAGGCTGGTTATCAACTACCCATTAGCAACAGGATCAGTGACCCTACAAGGTAAGATCCATGTCTTACAGATCTTTCAATGTTGAATACCTGGGACAGACCCGGAACACAAAGGGACTCAAAATGTTAGCTGAAGATTCCATAAGTCCGGAGCTGATGGACAAGCTGGGTGCCACGGCTCAGCCCGAATCCTCACAACTGTGACTGCCTTCTGCGTTATTCTGTTTACTGTGCCACACATTGGGTCACATAAACAACAGACATTTCTCATAGTCCTGGAAGCTGAGAGACCAAGGTCAAGGTAGTGGCCAGCTTGGTTCCTTGGCAGCTTGTAGACCAGTGCCCTCCCACTGTCCTCATGTGGGAGAGCGAGCTCTCCATTGCCCCTCTTCCTGGGACACTAATCCTATTCCACCATGCACACTACCCCTCTTGTCACCTCTTCCATTCTTAATTACCTCTGTCAAGGCCCCTTCTCCAAATACAGTCACATTGAGGGTTGGTGCATCAACACGTGAATCTGGGGTGTACAAACATTCAGTTGATTGACACTTTCCTAAACAAATGTTTTTTATAGATTAAAATAAAATGCAGAGATGAACAATAGGAGTACACCTGACTCTGATGGCCTCTTCTGAACTCTCTACCCCTCTCCCCACATGGGACGTGGACATGAGGGAAAACAGTAATCATTGACAGTAACGTCCCCTGTCACAGGTGCCAGACATGGCTGCTTCCCTCCTGCCGTGATGCTCTGGTTTCCCGGGTGTGGTGCTGGGAACTCACTGAGGGTGTTGGACCCTGAGCACCGAGCTCCCGGACACAAACGCTGCAGTGGTCTCTTCCCGTCCTGAAGTCAGGAAACAGAATGTCCCCTTCTATGTTCCTTATGCAGCAGGAAAAGAAACACGGATATTGCGAAGTAGAACAGACAACGTTACTGCAAGTATCCAATAGATTATCATACCGACAAATATGTGACTACTCCAGAGTATTTAAAATCCAAGATTATTTTGATGGCTATTGCCATAAACTTTGGCAGATTTTAATTGACAGCTAAATCTGTTTATTTTGGCATGCAATGAGTGAGAGCCAAGCAATTTAATTACATCATATGTGGCTACCTCCCAGAGTCTCTTTCTTTATGATCTGTGGGAAAATTGTGGCCATGTACTTAAAATATTGCTAATATATAGGTTTCAATGGAATGCGAAGACTATCTGGAAATAAAATGGATGCTAAGTACTAATAAGGCACTTATACATTGGCGGTTGTATTTTTCCAAGATTTTGTCAAAATGGCTGGGATATAGGTCCTGGGTTTCTGACCTCATCGCCCCTGGGGCAAATCTTCCAGAGCTTTTTGCCCAGGAGGGTGGCAGGGCGTGGAACTGAGGGAGCCGAGGAGAGAAGGGAGAATTCCCTTTGGAAAGTCAGCGGTCAAGTCACAGGTCTCGGGGAGATCCGGCACCCGGATGTGTGCTAACAGCACAGAGACTGGGGCATCCTTGGGGAGGGGAGACGGGATGCGGTGCTATTTAGCTACTTACTGCAGCAGCTTGAATGCACTGGGAATAGTTTCTGTGTTGTCCTGTAGGTAACTGGAGCAGGCACACGCTGGGAGACTTCAGGTCTACCCAGGGCAGCGGAGTTTAAGTAACAGAAGGTGTAAGAGGCTCTGTGGAAGGGTGAGGCTCCTCTCTGTGTTCAGTGGGAAGGGAACTTAAGTACCGAGATCTTAGAGTAGTATTTAGAAATACAACGATTTAAGCTAAATAGCAAATTCAAGCCTAAGTTATGTGCACATATGCACGCACACAAAACACAAAGACCCACAATTAATTTGCCTCACTTAATCCGCAGAGAGCAATTTTCCTTGATGATGGGTCATTTAAGCACCTGTGCATTTTAATAAAAGCAAAAAAAAGCTCTAACAGTTTAGAGGGTAAATGCCTCCAAAGAATAATGGAGGATGGATGGCTTTTGTTCTCTGCAATGTTTTCTGACACAGATGCACTGAAAGTAGGCCAGATAGCCCACAGCACTTGTTCTTTAAATCTGGTGACCTGCGTATTTGTGTTGGAATATTATGCAGTCATAGAAAGGCTATTGACAGCTATGTAGCGATGTGAAAGATTGTTCTGAGCATAAATAAAACAGCACGTTTAAGTGGTATATGTTGTATGGATCAATTGTATGAACAAAAATAATTGTAGAAAAAGACTAGAAAATGTGTGTAGACCTTAAGTGATTAATCTATGCAGTAGGTAATTTTTCTTCCTACTGTTCCTACAAAGGACTACACACAGAGGAAAAAAAAACTTTAAAAAAGAACTGAAACAAAACTTTCTAGCTCTTAAATGGTTTTGGATACTGACTGCTGACAAAGGCAAGTCCAATCTAGGTATTTAGTGTAGTCTGGGCATTCCCTGTGGGGCTGATACCACCCCAGAGTTTTTAGGGAATGAAGAAATCAGGCTTTTAGGATGGTTTGTGGTCCTCCTAACACCCCCCCCCCCCATGCATAACCAGATCCCAAGACAACAAGGAGGTTATCCTGAAAATGCAATGCTTAAGCAGCTCCCTTGCAGGAGTGACCCCAGAAAGCAGGATAAAAGCAATGGCTTGCTGTGACCAAAAAGGTTTAGGAATCTGGTAGATAAGTTGAAATACAGCTAAGCCTTATTTTTTTTTCCTAATGAATTAAAGCAATTGGAAGACCAAGTAAATGATTTTTATAAAAGACTCCCTTGGACCAAGTGTCCAAGCAGGGCAACCTCTGGTTCCCCAGGTCTTCTTAAAGTACCCCATTACATCAAGGTGTGAGCTAGTGCTCTGTTCTCTTACCTGGAGCTGGGGGCCAACACAGCAAACCCTGGACACTCTCCTGGTGAGAAGGCTCTTGCAACTGGGAAGCCAGTTCACGCTGCTCCACGGCCATCCTGCCTGGACACACAGAAGTGTATCAGAAAGAAGGTAGCATGCCCTGTGGAAACGTCCAAGGACGACTCTCCCGGGTGGGCCTCAGAGCAGCGGCCTAGCCAGTGCTGTCCAGCAGCCAACGGCGCCTGCCTGTCTCATTTCCAAGCTGGCAATGGAGTGATAATTGCAGCATCCTATTTTGAACAACACTGCAGCAGAGCCTGATAAAGTTTGTAACTATTTAGATCGAAATCTGAGAACTCTAAACAATTTGTTTACAAAGAAAGCCCCAGATAGGTTTTAATGCACCTCATCAATCCTTTCTCCTTGACCACAAAGATGGCAAAGATGCAAGTCTTCAGGGGAATCAATTAGCCCCGGACAGGGCTGATTCCCTGCAGGGACCTCTTTGTAGGGCTTTCCTGGGCCCAGCAGTGATCAGCACTAAGGCTGAACAAGGCGGGGCATGGAAGCTTCACCTTGAGGGTGTGGAGGGAGAGCACCCCATAGGTCTGGTGGGTCAACATGGGAGCCGGGGTCCTTCAGCTTGGCTTTCTTAGCCTCTCTTGCCCTTGGCATCTGGAGCTTCAGGGGCCTGTTTTGTGCACCCTCCTGGGTGCCAGTAGCACCCCTACTCACCTCGCCACCCCCACTGTGACATCCACAGATGTCTCCAGATGTTGCCAGACACCCCCTGGAAAACAGGCAACATCCGAAGCCGTCTTTGGGGAACCACTGTCTCCGGCAATGACATTGCTGGGCATTTAGAGGTAGTTTTCCAGGGGTTAATTTTTTTTTTTCTGAGCCCAGATTGATATTTGGATATCATTGCCTTCTCTTCTCTCAGCCATTTCTGAGTGCTGGGCGATACGATTACATATTGGCTAATTCTTCCATCTTTAACCTGAAGCTTTCAAAGGAAACGGCTTTTATCTTCTCTGTTACATGGAGGGTGGGAAGGGTTTGAATATCTATTGCTTTGCATGCAAATTTTAATCCTGTAATCACCTTCCCCCCTGTTGTGTGTGTGTGTGTGGGGGGGGGGGGAGTGGCTGAGAATCCACCAGCCCTTCCAGTCTTGACCTAGGGCCTGGAAAGGTCACTTCCTTCTCTCCAGCCTCCAGGTCCAGGTTTCAATGAAAGACACCCTGCAGGACTTCCCAGTCCACATGCTCACCTGCCCTGCAAAGTCACAGCCTGAATGGATGTCTCCACTGGTTTGCAGTTTGTGTGACTCCACGTGGTTGAGTTACTACTTTGTCTTGGAAAAAGAGTTTGTGGGAGGCTTGTTGATGTGTCAGTTTTCTTTAGCCTTGGTGGAACTGTTAAAAAAATTTAAAAAAGCACAGTGTCTTGGCAAATTCAACAGCAGAACAAAACAGAAGTGTCCTGGGGTTGTGGGCAGCGCTCATTAAAAATCTCTCAGCCACGTGCAGTGGCTCCGGGAGCTCGGAGCTCAAAGGGTGACTGGGCTCAGCCCTGCTCTCTCGGGTCTGCCACTGCACAGGGCTGGTTTCCAAACTTCTCTTCCGGCGCGCGGGCTTTGCCTGTTGACTCTGCCCCTGGCCAACGCTGAGCCGTAAATTACACGGCTCCGGTTTGTTCTCGTCGTCGTCTAATCATTTCTCTGGGAAACACAGGGTCCAGCTGGGGCTTGCCCTTGACAGGATGTGTACACACACACGTCAGACCCCAGTCACCCCAACCACTCACCCCCGCCTAAGCCTTCGACGTCACTACAGAGGCGTGTTCCGACGTCAGGTCTCTAAAGAGGAGATTTCTAGCCGGCTGGGAGAATCAAAACAGGCAGATACAGACGGAAATGCAAAGAGCAGGCGTTGTGACTAAAGCTTTGTGGGCAGGACACGTGATGACGGCACGACTCCTGCCTGTGTGTGGGAATGATGGCCAGGACCGGGAAGAGTCACTTTCTCACCTCCATTGCTCTCAGATCAAGAAACTGATACTGCAAGGAGGGCAGCTGCCATTGGGACAAGAAACGCACTGCAACTCTGCCTCCCGAATTCTGCTCGTTACAATTCATGCCTGTGCCCCACAGGGAGACTGCGTGTTCCTGCCCCAGGGCCCTGGCTTTGGCTGCTGCCTACCTCTGCAGTGATCTTTCCCCGGATACTGTCATCACACGGCTTCCCGTTTCTTCAGGTCTCTCTGCAGATTCCTCCCAGACAGCCCAGTTCACAGAGGCACCCCTGCCTGTCCCTTCTCTGCTCCTCTGTCTTCCTCATAGCACTCTGGCCTGGCATGGTACTTACTCGGCACACCAGGCACCAAAGCATCCACCAAACCTAGACTATATACACACACACACACACACAACTGCACATATGCCTGGTATATGAATTGGGGTTCTCCAGGGAATATGAACCACTAGGGTGTGTGTGTGTGCACGTGCATAAATGCATACAGTCATACATAACAGAGTATTGGTCAACAGTGACCCACATGAAGCGTGGCATTCCCATGAAACTGAATGCTAGTGATGCTGTAGCCATCTTGGTCCATGTAAGTACACTCTGATGTTTGCATCATGACAAAATTGCTTACAGATACTATTCTCTGAGTGAATCCCCCCCCCCATTTTTTAGAAGAGACGGAGTGTGTGGTGAGATATCATGTGATTATGAAGACCAACAAGTCCAAAACCTTCCGGGAGATCCAGCAGGCTACAACTGGCATATGGACGCAGCTGGCTAAATTCCAAAGCCATGGACCATAGGATTCTTTCTAGCTCATCAGGGGCCTTTTTCTATGAAGACATTCAACTGCTTGAGTGAGGCCCACCTGTGTTAAGCAGGGTGATCTGCTCTACTCAAAGTTGTTTTTTTTTTTTGTTTGTTTGTTTGTTTTTTAAGATTTGATTTTTTTATTTGTTTCAGAGAGTTACAGAGAGGGAGAGTCAGAGAGATCTTCCATCTGTTGACTCACTACCTAGACGGCTGCAACGACCAGCCCTGGGCCAGGCTAAAGCCAGGAGATTCATCTCTCTCCCATGTGGGTGCAGGGTTCCAAGCACTTGGGCCGTCTTTTGCTTTATCCAGGCCATTAGCAGGGAGCTGGATCAGAAGTGGAGTAGCTGGGGCATATGAGTGCTGCCATTGCACACGGAGGCTCTCCTTGCTATGCAACAACACCAGCCCCAAAGTCTATTGATTTCAATGTTGATCTGATCACAAAACACTCACAGAAACATAATGAAAAACTTTTTTCCAAAGAAACCTTTTATTTAATAAGTACAAATTTTTTTTTTTTATTTTTATTTTTTTTATTTTTTATTTTTTTGACAGGCAGAGTGGACAGTGAGAGAGAGAGACAGAGAGAAAGGTCTTCCTTTGCCGTTGGTTCACCCTCCAATGGCCGCCGCGGCCGGCGCGCTGCGGCCGGCGCACCGCGCTGATCCGATGGCAGGAGCCAGGAGCCAGGTGCTTTTCCTGGTCTCCCATGGGGTGCAGGGCCCAAGCACCTGGGCCATCCTCCACTGCACTCCCTGGCCACAGCAGAGGGCTGGCCTGGAAGAGGGGCAACCGGGACAGAATCCGGTGCCCCGACCGGGACTAGAACCCGGTGTGCCGGCGCCGCTAGGCGGAGGATTAGCCTAGTGAGCCGCGGCGCCGGCCCAATAAGTACAAATTTTATAAATATAACTTTAGGAATATTGTAATTCTTCCCACCATACCCACCCTCCCACCCTGCCTCTTCCTCCCTCTCCCATGCCTAGTCCCATTCTCCATTAAGATTCGTTTTCAATTAACTTCATACACAGAAAACCAACTCGATACTAAGTAAAGATTTCAACAATTTGCACACACAAAATATAAAAAACTGAGGACAAGTTTTACAGTTTCTTCTCATAATACAACTCATTAAAGACAGAGGTTCTGCATAGGGAGTAAGTGCACAGTGACTCCTTTTGTTAATTTAACAATCAATGCTCTTATTTATGACATCAGGGATCACCTGAGGCTCTTGTCATGAGCTGCCAAGGCTATGGAAACCTTTTGAGTCCACAGTCTCTGTCAGTATTTAGACAGGGCCATTAGCAAAGTGGAAATCCTCTCCTCCCTTCAGAAAAAAGTACATCCTTCTTTGATGGCCCCTTCTTTCCTCTGGGGTCTCACTCACAGAGATCCTTCATGTAGGATATTTTGCCAGAGTGTCTTGGCCTTCCATGCCTGAAATGTTCTCATGGGCTTTTCAGCTAGACCAGAATGCCTTAAGGCTGATTCTGAGGTCACAGGGGTATTTTGAGTGATTGTCATTCTGTGAGTCTGCTATGTGGACTGCTTCCCATGTTGAAACATTTTCTCCTTTTTAATTATATATATTGTTATTACCATATACTTGGTCTTATTTATATGATCACTTTAACACTTAAGATGGCATTATTACCACCCAGCATAATGGGATTTGGAGTCCCATGGCAAATTTTTAGCTGTACCCTTAGAAGTAAGTCCACAGGAATATGTGCAGAACTATATAGCTTCTCCCTTTCTTATTCCCACTCTTTTACTGAGTTCTATTTTCAATTGACTTCATACACATAGGATTAATTCTATATTATTATGGTATTAAGGGGAAAAAACCTGATCATCAGTCAAGACAAGGGCTGTTCAAGTCATTGCTTCTCAAAGTGTCAATTTCACTTCTACAGATTTCCTTTTATGTGCTCTATCAGGTATCACAGATCAGGGAGAACATAGGATATTTGTCCCTTTGGGACTGCCTTATTTCACTAAATATAATGTTTTCCAGATTCATCCATTTTTTTGCAAATGACCAGATTTCATTTTTCCCCACTGTGTAGTATTCCATAGAGTATTCCGTAATTTCTTTATCCAGGTGTCAGTTGATGAGCATTTAGATTGATTCCATGTCTTAGCTATTGGGAATTGAATTGCAATAAATATAGGGGTACAGATAACTCTCGTATTTGCTGATTTCATTTCCCTTGGGTAAATTCTCAGGAGTGGCATGGCTCAGTCATATGGTAGGTCTATATTCAGGTTTCTGAGGTTTCTCCATACTGTCTTCCATAGTGGTGTTACCAGTCTACAATCCCACCAGTAGTGGATTACGGTACCTTTTCCCCCACAACATTGCCAGCATTTGTTTTTTGTTGATTTCTGTATGAAAGCCATTCTAACTGGGGTGAAGTGAAACCTCATTGTGATTTTGATTTGCATTTCTCTGACATCTAGTGATTCTGAACATTTTTTCATGTGTCTGTTAGCAATTTGGATTTCCTCTTTTGAAAAATGTGTTTAAGTCCTTTGCCCATTTCTTAACTGGGTTGTTTGTAATGTTGTAGAGTTTCTTGATCTGTTTATATATCCCAGTTATTAATCCTTTATCAGTTGCACAGTTTGCAAATAATTTCTCCCATTCTGTCAGTTGCCTCTTCACTTTGCTGAGTGTTTCTTTTGCGGTACAGAAGTTTCTCCATTTGATGTAATCCCATTTGTGAATTTTGGCTTTTATTGCCTGTGCCTCTGGGATCTTTTCCAGGAACTCTTAGCCTGTGCCAATGTCTTGCAGGGTTTCCCCAGATGTTCTCTAATAGTTTGATGGTTTCAGGTCATAGATTTAGGTCTTTAATCCATTTTGAATGGATTTTTGTGAAAAGTGTAAGGTAAGGATCTTGCTTCATACTTTGCATTGTATAAGATTGCTTTAGCTACTTGAGGTCTCTTGTGTTTCCAAATGAATTTCAGCATCATTTTTTTTCTAGATCTGAGAAAAATGTCTTTAGTATTTTGATTGGTATTGCATTGAACCTGTAAATCTCTTTCAGAAGAATGGACATTTTGATGATATTTATTCTTCCAATCCATGAAAATGGAAGTTTTTTCCATTTTTTTGTATCTTATTTTTCATTTAATGCTTTGTAGTTTGCATTGTAGAGATCTTTGACATCCTTAGTTAAATTTATTCCAAGGTATTTGATTGTTTTTGTAGGTATTGTGAATGGGATTGATCTTAGAAATTCTTTCTCAGCCATGACACTGTCTGTGTGTAGCTGTTTAATTTTTGTGCATTGATTTTACATCCTGCTACTTTACCAAACTCTTCTACGAGTTCCAATAGTCTCTTGGTGTAGTCTTTTGGATCCCCTGTATGTAGAATCATATAATCTGTAATTAGGGATAATTTGACTTCCTCTTTCTAATATCAATCCCTTTGATTTCTTTTTCTTGCCTAATGGCTCTGGCTAAAACTTCCAGGACTATATTGAATAGCAATGGTGAGAGTGGGCATCTTTGTCTAGTACTGGATCTCAGTGGGAATGCTTCCAGCTTTTCCCCATTCAGTAGGATGCTGACCATGGGTTTGTCATAAATTGCCTTGATTGTGTTGAGAAATGTTCCTTCTAAACCCAATTTGCTTAGAATTTTCATCTTGAAAGGGTGTTGTATTTTCTCAAGTGTGTTCTCCACATCGATTGAGATCGTTGTATGGTTTTTGTTCTTCAGTTTGTTAATATGATGTATCCTGTGGATTTGGGAATGTTGAACCATCCATGCATACCAGCAATAAATCCCACTTGGTCCAGGTGGATGATCTTTCTGATGTATTTTTGGATTCGATTGGCCAGCATTTTGTTGAGGATCATGTAAATCTTTTGACTGAATATCTGTGCACTGTAGCCCAGGCACGTCAACATATGACATTCGCCATTGCATATTTTCTTCTGGACATTCTGAAGGCTCCATCCCAGTCTCATTACTCAGATTCTCCTCTGCCAGGATTGTTGGATGCTCTCACGTAGGACTGCTAGATAAAACAAATGAAATATAGAACCTCTAGTTAAATTCTAATTTCACACAGGCAGCACTTCTTTTAGTGTAAGCATGGCATGGGAAATACTACGAAGAGATCACTCATGGGGGTTTTGCCATTGAAGTCTAGTGGTTGTCCTTTTATCTCTGCTAATGGGGCAGTGACTCTCAGCAAGGCCATTTTCTCTACTCTCCTTGTCCTCCAAAGATTTGAGGTTACAGAGATAATGACCCCCACATCAGCATTTGCAGCATGGCCCCTTATTTAATCCAGTGCTGCAAAAGTAATCCTGATGTTTTTGACCCAACACAGCCTTGCCTGTGAGGTGGTGGGAGCCGCCATCCACTCTGTGACTCAGCTCTGTCACTTTAATCCGTTTCCATCCGTTACTTCCACAGTATATCCTGAGACTGATGAGTACTCAGCATCTTCATTACCCAGCCTTACTCCTTCTTGGCATTCCTGGAGCATGCCACAACCTCCTAACAGATCTTTCTGCCTCCAGTCCTGCCCCTACAATCTGTTTTCTCCTGAGAAAGTCCAGACCATGTCATTCTGTTGAACAAAATTCTCCCAAGGCTGCTCATCGCAACAAACATCTCAACTCCTGCCAAGTCTCTGTGCTGTCTCTCCCTGCTGTCATTCTCACCAGCTCCTTTATCTCGGGCTCAGCAACTTGTACTGGATTTAGCTGTCTCCTCTGTTGCAGAAGCTCTTCCTTCAAATAAGGCTGTCCCTCCAGCCTCTGCTCACGTGCCATATTCCTCCCCAGACACCTTGGTCTTGGGCTTTGTTTCATCTCACTTTGTCATCTTCATGGCATCTGGAGTGCCAATGTCTCTCTCTCTCTCTCTCTCTTTTTTTTTTTTTTTTTTGGACAGGCAGAGTGGACAGTGAGAGAGAGAGACAGAGAGAAAGGTCTTCCTTTTGCCGTTGGTTCACCCTCCAATGGCCGCTGCAGCCGGCGCACCGCGCTGATCCGAAGGCAGGAGCCAGGTACTTCTCCTGGTCTCCCATGGGGTGCAGGGCCCAAGCACTTGGGCCATCCTCCACTGCACTCCCTGGCCACAGCAGAGAGTTGGCCTGGAAGAGGGGCAACCGGGACAGAATCTGGCACCCTGACTGGGACTAGAACCCGGTGTGCCGGCGCCGTAAGGTGGAGGATTAGCCTAGTGAGCTGAGGCGCCGGCCCGCCAATGTATCTTGTACTGGAATGTAAGGTCTTCAAATTCTACACAGTTTACTCTTTTTTTTCGTATTAATTAAATTATTTGTTTATTAGAAATTGAGAAAGCCATCTCCTACATGCTGGTTCACACTCTAAATGCCCACAACAGCCTGCACGGGACAAGAGCTAAAACTGGAAGCTGGGAATTCAATCCAGGTCTTCCATGTGGATTGGACCCATTACTTGAGCCATTACCACTTCTTTCCAAGGTCTGCACTGGTAGAGCACTGGTATCAGGAGTGTAGCCATGAATCAAACTGAGGTATTCCGAAGTGAGACAGGCATGTCTTAACTGCTAGGCTAAATACTCATCACATGCATAAGTTTATTCTTATATCTACTTTCAGTGCCTATCTCTTTAATTTCTGTTTTTCAATCACAAAATTACCAGAAAAAAGTTCAATAATGTTATCAGAAATGAAGCACAATGGCATTCTAAAAGCCTGTACATAGGGACTTTCATTGATAAGAATGTCTCAGAGTCTGTAGGACGGTATTTTAAAAAGTTCCTGAGAAAACAGGATGAAAAGATAAATTTGGGAGATGGTGTTATGGCGTGATGGGTTAAACCTCTGCCTGCAATGCTAGCATCCCCTATGGGTGAGGGTCCAAGTCCCTGGCTGCTCTACTTCCCATACAGCTCCCTGCTTATGACCTGGGAAAGTAGTGGAGGATGACCTAAGGGCTTAGGTCTCTGCACCCACATAAAAGATCTGGATTAAGCTCCTGGTTTCAGTCTGACCCAGCCCCGGCCTTTGTAGCCATTTGGGGGAGTGAACCTGTGGATGGAAGATCTCTATGTTTTCCTCTGTAATTCTCAGCCTTTCAAATAAATAAGTGTGGAAAAATAATTTATTTTGGTACAAAACATTTTGAAATCCATGTTTAATTTCTTCGTAATGCTCATTTTCTGTGAATATTTTGAAGACCTCTCATATATTTTAAGAATCTTGAAATGAGCCAGTTACAAATCTAGAAATCTGTTCTGAGGCGATCATCGGCAACAGGGACAAAGATCTCTCTCTCTCTCTCTCTCTCTCTCTCTCTAGCAGGAAGTTCTTTGCAGAGAAAATACCTAAGGAAACCAAAGGTGTAGCTCTAGGAAAATGCATACAAGTCACAGGGTACGTCTCTATGATGAGGCCTTGAGGAGATTTTACAAATGGCATCTTCCTTCTCTGAGTTCACGGCAGTGCGCTATATACCTTCCTCCTGAAACACAAACAGATGTGCAAAGAACACTCGAAGCTAGGACGATACGGGAATGTTTGCCAGATCTCAGGAGGAATATCAACACCCACGTGTAGAAGAGCAGGTCGTGAAGTGCGGGGCTCTGCATGCTGTCACCTCCTGCAGCCTCTTAGAGCCTTGGGGCGGCAGAGGTGATGGTGCCAGCTTCTCCTCACTAACAGCTACTTTCTGAGATGTCCTGGACAGTTCTGTCACCCAGAGAGAGAAGAGAAACACACATATTTTTTTTTTTTGACAGGCAGAGTGGACAGTGAGAGAGAGAGACAGAGAGAAAGGTCTTCCTTTGCCGTTGGTTCACCCTCCAATGGCTGCCACAGCCGGCGCGCTGCGGCCGGCGCACTGCGCTGATCCGAAGCCAGGAGCCAGGTGCTTCTCCTGGTCTCCCATGGGGTGCAGGGCCCAAGCACTTGGGCCATCCTCCACTGCACTCCCGGGCCACAGCAGAGAGCTGGCCTGGAAGAGGGGCAACCGGGACAGAATCCGGCGCCCCGACCGGGACTAGAACCCAGTGTGCCGGTGCCGCAAGGCGGAGGATTAGCCTAGTGAGCTGCGGCGCCGGCTGAGAAACACACACTTTCAATCATCTCTAGCGATGGGTGCTTCGCTTAGCTGTTCAGCTGTTCACTGGGACAAATCCATCCCATATCATCATGGCTGGGTGTGAGTCCCAGCTCTGCTTCCATTTCCAGCTTCCTGCTAATGCACATTCCGGGAGGCAGCAGGTGATGGCTCAAGTACTCGGGTCTCTGTCACACGAGGGAGACCCAGACTAAGTTCTGGGGTCCTAGCTTTTTTTTTTTTTTTAAGATTTATTTATTTACTTGAAACTCAGAGTTGCACAGAGAGAAGGAGAGTCAGAGACAGGGAGAGAGGTCTTCCATCCATTGGTTTACTCCCCAGTTGGCTTTCATGGCCGGAGATGTGCTGATCTGAAGCCAAGAGTAGCTTCTTCCAGGTCTCCCCAACGGATACAGGGGCCCCAGGTCTTGGGTCATCTTCTGCTTTCCCAGGCCATAGCAGAGAGCTCGATCAGAAGTGGAGTAACCAGGTCTTGAACCGGCGCCCATATGGGATGCTGGCACTGCAGGAGGTGGCTTTACCCACTACGCCTCAGTGCCGGCTCTGGGCTCCTAGTTTTGACCTGGTCCAATCCCGGCTGTTGCATATATCTGGGAGTGAATCAGTGAATGAGAACTCTGTCTGCCTTTCGAATAAATAAGCACAAAATATAAGCATCTTGGGGATGCAGCCAGGCTAGCGCAGAGATGGGAAATGATGTGGAGCGAAGGGTGAGGCGGGATTGGAGAGAGAGCGTCTCAGAAGCTACCTGCTCTGCAGACTGTAATTCTCATGTGTTGTATCAGAGAGCGAATAACAACAATTAAGAGAACCAAAGTACTCGAGCGTCAGCAATTTCAGAAGATCGGACCCTGGAGTAGGTAGAGTTTTCTTAATAAAATATAGCCAGAAGAAATAAGATGCCTGCTGGACCAGGTAGCTGTAGACATTCTGAAAAATGACCGATGAGACAGCCTGCATTAGTTTGCTAGGGCTGCCTTAAGGAAGTACCTCAGATGAGCAGCTTACAGAACACAAAAGTATTTATGCCTTCCCGCTGAGGATACTCCAGTAATGTATGCACAACCTCTGGAGGCCAGAAGTCCGAGATAAAGGTCCAGCTGGCCTAGGCTGCATCTGAAAGCACTGGGGAAGGTGGGTTCCAGGATGTTCTCGTAGCTTCTAGAATTTCCCAGGCAGCAATATTCAAATGGTGTTTGCAGGTCTGTGTTCAGACTTCCTCTTTGTGTATGGATACAAGGTCTATTGGATTAGGAGTCTGCCCTACTCCATTATGATCTCATCTGAACCCCCATTTCTGCAGCCCTCTTTCCTAATAAGGTCATGATTTGGGGAATTAGGCTTCAGCCTAGGGATTTGAGGTGGACACAACTGAACATATACTATAGATATAAAGTAGATTAAAATCAAACCATTTACCACCAGGAAGAGAACTTCAGAAAGCATCTGCTTTGTGTTCTCAAAACAGCACAAAATAATGAGTTTGATAACAAAAATATTGAAACGTGAGGTGAGAACATCAAAGATGATAAGCAATAGTGGGTTGAATTGTGGACGAACATGAAAGGAGAGATAGAGAAAATGAATGCCATTTGGAAAGAAAGAAAACATTGCTGAGGTCGGTTAAAGCCCATGCTAGATAAGTCAGATGCAGCACCAGCATTATAGAAAGGAGTTGATAATGTACAATTCTGGACACATTTTTTAGACGGGCAAATATAAAAAATCCAGAATAAAGAACATAACAAATACAAGGAAATGAAGTCTCTTTCTCTCTGTCCAGAAAGAGATAGGCCCAAAGACATTAAAGAGATATTAATGGAAAATTATAGGTAGGTAAATGGATGGGGAAGATAGATGGTTAGATATGGGATAAAGAAAATATAAAACAATAGCAAGATGAATGGAGAGAGGAGAGAGCTATGGGTATGTAGAAGACATAGAGATGGATAGATATGAAGAATAAAAATCTTCTGTTTTTAAATTTTTTAAATTATTTGACATCACCACCCCCCCCCCCCCCCACAGAGAGAGAGACAGAGATTGATTGATTGCTTGATCTCCCATTCATTGGTTCCTTCCCCAAATGCCTGCAATGGGCCAGACCAGAGCAGGAGCCAGAAACTAAACCTGAGTCTTCCATGTGGGTGGCAGGGATACAGTCGATGACTTGAGCCATCACAGTGCACATTAGCAGGAAGCTGCAAGTGAGGGAATCAGGACTCGAACCCATGCACTCCAACATGTGACTCAGGTATCCCAAGCTGTGTCTTACCTGCTGGGCCAAACTCCTCTGGAATGAAAAGTTTATGTATTTGCAATTAAAGGGGAGAGAAAATTGATTATTCTTAGAAGTCAAAATGATGGAATTACCCGAGCTAGTTTTATGAGCACTCTGTGTGGTGGGTACTTGGCTCAGTAGTTAAGTCTGTGCTTGGGACGGGTGCATCCCGTAATGGAGTACCTGGTGCCAGCCCTGGCTGCAGTGCTCTGGGCCAGCTTCCTGCTGCTACACACCCTGGGAAGCAGCACAGGTTGCCTCGAGCCCTTGTGTCCCTGCCACTCACATGGGAGCCTCTGATGGATTCTGAGCTCAGCGCTTCCATCTCAGCCAGTCCTGGCTGTCGTGGGCATTTGGGGAATAAACCATAGATGAAGGATCTGTATCTTCCTGCCTGTAAGATGAACATTTTTATCTGCCACGGATATAGCTGGAGTATTGCATTTGAGCTGCATTTGACTTCCTCGTGGACGTGGTGTATTTTCTGGAGCTCTCCTTTGTCTCCGACTGTGACTCCGTGAACCATGGGGTCAGGCCTGGGACTGGGATGAGGGATCAGAAGCTAGTTCAGCTGGATTTTTGATGCGGTCCCTACAGCACTTGCCACGTGGCTTCATTCAGACACGTTTTCACAAGTCCAGTCTTAGAATCCTCGCTGCCCTGGAAGCTGGCTTTTCCCACCGACCCTGCCTGACTTGGGCAATTATGAGTGTTCCTTTGGCCATGAAGCAAGAAAGAGGTTAGTTGGCTGGACTCCAGGCTGTGTGCATCACTGTATCACCACACACACACGCGCGCACGCACACACACACACACAAACCACAAATATCCTTGCAACAGCAATCAGTTCTAGTGACCAGAGAAGGTCATTGTGATGAAATGATATGTAAAGAAAACAATTTGAAAAGAGTATACACAATATGGGCTTAACTGTTAAACACTGGGGCTTTTTATTTACATTTTAAAAATGAATAGAGAACAGGTTTAATGTAGTTCATAGATAGAATTCTAAGAATAATGACATTTGCCTTCCTTCCTTCCTTCCTTCCTTCCTGTTTTTATAACACATTTTAAATTCCCTTCATATTCAAAGGTTTAATGTTCCACTAAATAAGGAGTCCATGTTTTTAACAAAAGATTGAAAGTATATGTTAGAAGAAGTTTATTGGTCTTCCCTTTGAATTGTGGAAGCATAGATTTTTGTCTTTTTCCCCCCACTTTCCTGTATGTCTCCAGTTTTCTATCATGAGCCAGAGAAAGGAAGCCTATTATTTGCACCATGGGGTGGAGTGGGTGTGGCAGGGTAACAACAGCAGAGGGAATTATAGAGTGAAGTTGATCTTGCAAAGACAATTTCCCTAAATGAAGACAGATTTGTATTTTATACCCTCTGGAGGCCAAGCCCACCCACACCCCACGTCTATCACCGGCTGTCCCCCGAAGCCGGTATTATCAGTCTCACACTGCGACTGTGCAAACGGAATCTTGGGGCATGAGGCTTCCTGTGGCCACACATCTGGTACGCAGCAGAGTGGGAACCGTGCTATTATCTCCTCTCCGTCCGTCTCCTGGGGAGGGTAAAGAAACCACCGCCGGACTTCCCCAGTGGACGGAGAAGCAGCATGTGCTGCAGCCCTTTCGGCTCTTTTCCTGGGGGTCCCGTTCTGAGGCCTTGCTTCTGTGCATAGGAGGGGCTTAGGTTTTCCCTGCCCGGGAAAATGCACGGCACCTGCCTTCCACAGATGACAAAGCATGCTCCTGAGTGCCTTTCTCCTCTCTCTCCCTCTCCCTCTCTGTCTTCTCTCTCTCCCTCTCTCCCTCTGTCTCCCTCTGTCTCCCTCTCTGTCTTCTCTCTCTCTCCCTCTTTCCCTCTCTCCCTCTTCCTCTCTCTCCTCTCTCTCTCCCTCTGTCTCCCTCTCTCCCTCTCTCCCTCTGTCTCCCTCCCTCTCCCTCTCTGTCTCCCTCTTTCCCTCCCTCTCCCTCTCTGTCTCCCTCTTTCCCTCCCTCTCCCCCCTCTCTCTCTCCCTCTCTCTCGTGCTCTCTGTATGATTTGCCTCCTGCAGTCCTAAAGGCAGCTGGGCTGTGGATTTTTTCCTTCACTCATCCTGCAGCCCTCTCTTCTGGCTTCCTGAGGCTGATAAGCTGAAAGAGGAGAGGCAGGCACACGGCCTGGTTGATACGTACACCACTACCATCACATTCCCCGAAGCCATGTTCACTGGGGCCCAGCTTCCTGGAAGGACTGGGCTCTCGCCTGGCAGCCCTGTCCTGGGCCACGTCCCATTGCCCTGGGGTGGGACTGCTGGATACCACATTCTTCAGAGCCCAGGGTCTGTCATTCTCCTGGAGAACTGAGCTCATTGGACCTCAAAGGAATGTTAGAAGAAGTCTTACATCATGAGGAGCTCACGATTGCTTCTCCTATGACTTTCAAGTTCACTTTTATGCCATGAATGAACTGCTTCTTTCGCCTTATGCCTCTGTCCCTTTTGCATTTTCTGTCTTACCCAGGTGTGGTGGAAGACCAGGAACCTGTCTACACTTGCCAGGGGTAGCAGCATTTAGACTCTATCTGATTCATATCCAAGTGTTCCTTTTGCCTGAAATCATCAGGTAATTGAGGGCAGAGGTATTTTAAGGTTTGCATTCAGTTTGTTGTCAATGATCTAAGAAAATGGCTTCATTTTCTAAGTTTGCTCAGGTAGAGAGTTTCAAATAGAACAACTTGATGTTGGGGTGGGTGGTGAATGCAAGTATTTTAATGAATAAGAAAACTAAATTGACTGTTTTGTGAAAGGGAGCAACCAAACCATGGACAAGGATGAGTGGAGCTGGTCCAAGGACAAGTTGTAGGAGTGTGGTGAGACTTCTGGACGTCTGAGGTTACTAAAGAGAAGTACCTTGCCCCTGACATACAATGGCGTCTGCTCAGATGTCAGGAGAAAGGCAATGCTGGTTTGAAATCTGGCCGCCTCTGTGTGTATCCTTGTGGAGTACCAGGGAGTTCCTTACGCGTTGTCTCATCAGTTCTCCCAACATCTCTAGGCAGTGGGAACTGTTCTCTCCATTGTATCTGTAAGAGGCTGGCGTTCAGCAACACTCACTGGCCTTGCCACTGCTCCACAGCTACAAGGTGGAAGAAACTGCATTGGAGCTCAGGGCTGAATATGTCCCCGAATCATGGCCTTTCTGAGCTGTTACTCTGCCTTTTGAGTCTGTGGCTGAGGTTAGACTAAGTTTAGCCCCAGGATCTACTCAGGTGTCCCTGGGCTCCTGTTCCTCCAGTCCTTTGCTTCTACTTTAATGCCTCCAGCCTTTACACATGTCCCTTCTTGACTCCCTGACCCTGCATTTGCTCTTTGAGACTTGGCAGAGTGTCTGTGGAGTGCAGTGCTGGGGACAGCATTTCTGTGCTAGGCATGTTTTGACTTTTCAAGGAAGGTTTAAGAAAATGCACCCGTGTGGCATGCAAGCACACACACATGCATCTCATGCATCATTCCGACTTCCTGCTAGGTCGCAGCCAGGACCTCTTGACCTATTTCTAGAAGGACAGACAAGGTTTGGTTACCAGTGACTTCTGAAATATTGGCTGGAGAAGGAAGTTGGGTGTGATGCAAGTGCAAGGGGAAATAATGGGAAAATTGGATCTGTGCAACTATTTACAAAGTCATCAACTTTGCTGTGTGCTGTAATTCACACAGAGCCCTCTCAAAATAGCTCTTGTGATTTCTGTTGCCATCCAGGGCACACATGCTTCAGTGTCCAAGAGCTTGAAGGGTTGAGTTTGAGCGATGGATTCTTGGTTTTCATGCTAGGAAAACCCTTACCAACCATGGAGGCAAGTTACTTCCCTCATTTGAATTTTGAAAGTCCATACCAGGTGGGAGAGCAGCTGAGGCTTGAATAACTCCCAAAGCAGGTCTTCATTACCTTCTGAGTCAACCAGCTTCCTCTCTGATGGCTTCCTGCCTCACTGTTAACTTCTCTCGGGGCATCCACCATCCTTCCATCCATCCTTCCACCTATCCATTTTCTCTAAGCTGTGGGTTCTTCTCCTTAGCAAATGAGTCAGGTGACCTCAAGGCTGACCTGTCCAGCTGCACCGGCTATGCCCTACACAACTCCAGGGGGCACCCTTCACCTATGCTTTGAAGATTCTGGTCTGTGGTTGGGGTTGTGCAATGTCATGGCCCTGGATTGTTACAATGACCTTTGTGTTGCCTTCTGACTCTCAAATGTAGTGTCTGTCTCCAGGTGGAGGTGCCCTCTGCAGATAGTTCAATTAGCACTGAAGAGCTATTACGGTCCCTGCATGAACTAGGCTGCCTGTGTGCTTAGAGCAGGCCATTCCTTATTATTCACACACCATGAGCTTAATCTCAGTCCAGCTCACCCATGCAAGTTAGATTTTCACCCTGAAAGGTAAATCTTGTTTGGCTAACTATTGTTGAATGGAGAAGCGGTGAGACTGTGATGTTTAAGCTTCCCTCTGAGAATCTGTTGCATTTCAAAATGGGATTATATTCTTTGAAAGTTTTGAAGTCTCGATTTTACAGCATTGTAAATATTAAAAATGTCCCTTTTTTATAATTGAAGGACGTGGGAAAAGATTTGTATTGGCAAATCCTTGCCCTCTGGCCAATTTGTATTTATTTATTTTTTTAAGTGTTTAAGCAGTAGGTGGAGAAAGAGAGACCTTTCATTTGCTGGTTCATGCCCCCAAGGAGGTGGGGATTCGATCCGTGTCTCCCCCATGGACGGCAGGAGCCCAACTACTTGAGCCATTACTGGGCTGCCTCCCAGGGGATGCATTTGCTGGAATCAGAAGCAGAGCTGAGACTTGAACCTGGACCCTCTGATGTGGGATGTGGGTGGGTGTCCCAAACAACATCTTAACCTCTGTTGCAAATGCCTGCCCCAAGCTCTTACCTTTTTTCATGAATGGAAGTTTGCTCAGAATGAATTGGCACACATACAGTTAACACTTCTTCAGATAATATATATACTTTGATAACAACACTATTGCAGCCTTTATGTAAAATACTATATAATTACCTCTTAATTGAATATTAACTTTCCCCTGGGAAATCTAGATTATTCAAGATTTGCCATAAGCTGAAAATTATGGATTCCTGAGGAAGGCGATTGTTGCTAGCAGTACAATAATTTGGCCTTTTGGTGGTTGGTGAGAACAAGGCTTTCTCTGCCCAGTTGTGTTGCAGTGAAGTGGCATTTAAACTAAATACTTGGGCCCTGCAATGATAGATTGGCCCAGAAGAAAGAGAGTTCCTGGTTTATGCTCGGGGCATCATGCTTCCCACAAGACGAGGTCTTTATTAACTAAGGAGTTGTACCCACTTCCATTTTATTATTAAATGTTTGCAGGAAGTTTTTTGCCAAAAAAAAAATCAAAAGAAAATGGAGGCAGAATTATACTGGGAAGGCTTCAGCACCCCCTGCACAGACACGAATGTTTGTATCAGAGATGGGTAGGGAGATAGGAAGAGCTATCATTCCTCCCACTCCCCAGGTCTTATTTGAAAGATCGCTTCCCTGCTGATATTTTAGGAGGTCCAAGGGCAAGTCCAAGTTCTTAGCCCTTGAATTACAAACCTTGTCTGGGAGCCATAATGAGAGTGTGTGTGTTGGAGGGGGGGGAAGGAGAGAGAGGGAGAGAGAGAGGGAGAGAGAGAGGGAGAGAGAGAGGGAGAGAGAGAGGGAGAGAGAGAGGGAGAGAGATTCACTCACCTTTCTTTTCAATCACTTAGAGACATATTTTACTTCATTGGCAAGAGAATTCCAGGCTCTGCAGTGTTATGAATGGCAGTGCTGAACTGTTCACACAGAAGAATCCAAGGTGTTTCCTGTAGCCCTCCTCTCCAGGGACACCTGGGCTTAATAAATGAATCAAAACCAAGTGTGGGCTGCAACGGAAGCACGTCTGGGTGGCATCTCCTTGGATTCACCGGGACATACCGATGTCAGAACAGCAAGGGCATCCAAAAGTGATCTCTGAAAATACAACTCTGGTTCGTTATTTTCTAGCCAAAGCTGGTGAACCAAGGGAATAGTGATTTGGGGACACTCTGGAATTACAGTTATTACTAGTGTGGGCAAATGCTGCCAACCATAAGATGGAAAATTGGATGAAGTCGTGGCTCAGGTCCTTAGGAAGGTGCCTCTTCCCTCCATGCTCCCTGCATGCAAGTGTTACTGTGGTTATCTCCTCATCCCTCATACTGGTTTTCCCTTTACAAGCCCAGTGACAAGCCATGGGACATCAATTGGCATGAAATCAAATAAGAAGCATCACTAGGAACCTCTGCTTTAGTTGGGACCAGTCCAGCATCCTAAGAAAGCAAGAATCTGCCAAGTTTCTCTCTCCTGGAATTCAGACGTTTAATCAATGACACTTACTATGCCAAGGTTCTAAAAATAAAGCAGCTCTCCAAGTGCTAGCCCTGTCTTTGGGTCTGTAAAGAAATTCAAAAGCTTCAGTTGATGATCAAATTAGAAAAAAAAAAACACAACTGATTGGAGTAGAAAATAATTGCATACGTGTGTGTGGGGGGGTGTGGCAACCATGAGTATAACAAGGTATGAACAATAGGCATAATGGAAAAGAAAATAAAAATTAAAAAATTTCTGCAAAATTTGCATTACTGATTATTACGGAAGTCTATCTTAGGTAAAATTTTCAGTTTGAAACTTACCAAGAACCACTGGTTTTCCTATACTTTGTACCCGCACGGTTTAAACTATCATGATACATTACATGTGTATGTACATGCATGAAAGCTTTGACACGGCAGTGTTGCTTCTTGTATACCAACATCTGCATGTTATTTAACATAAAAGTCGTAGCAAACAGTGATACACAGGATGTTCTTCCAGAAATGCAAAACATCATAATGTCTTCCATTCGAAAGCTAGTCATTAGCATCATTTACTGTTAGTGGGCAATGGTGATAATGTGCCTGTATTCTGTGCTCAATGGGCACAAATACACAGGGACTTTGCTTATAGAACACTGAATCTGGGTAGACTTGGCAGACTTTGTCACAATTGCTTGCCTTGTAAGATACAGTCTTATTAGGGTGTATTGGATAGTATGTTTTATTAGTGATGTGCATTTATGAAAACAGAGAAGGGCCAATGCAGTCCAGCAATGCACACACGATGCCACTTCCAGGAGACCCAGGAAATAGCCTGCAGCCAGCTGGCCCCTGAGGCACGCAGGGCCATCTGATGCACCACAGTCTCCCAGGGCCTGCAGGACCGTGGGCGAAGGGGCTCAGCGGGGCACAGCACCAGTGCACCTTGCAGGTCCCTCAGACCCAAGCGCCCTGGCCTCCAGAGCAGGCAGTGCAGCTGGCCTTGGAACTGCACGTCTGTCTTTCCTGGACTGAGATTAAATAATAGCAGGAGGTACTGATGCATAATTCATGACGTTCTTTGTAATGGAATCTGGAGCACTTCTGAAAGCCACTCTCTTCTCCAGTACTTGCTCCAGGCACAAAAGAACAGAAAAGGGAGAAAAAAATAATAATAAAAGGTGGAGGAGCCAAGGTGGTAGAGATAGGGGCTGCCTGGCTGCCTGGCTCACTGGCAGCTGCAGACTGTGCCTGGCCCACCAGGAACGCTGCCGTGGCTTGTCACAGGTGTGGAGCTGGGGTTTACGTTCAGGGGACTCTTTCCAGGTAACAAAAGGGGAAGAGCAGCTTTTAACTCCTCTAGGAAGGACATCTCTCTTCCTGGTAGCTGTTGACTGACAAAGCAGAGCTATAGGACATTCCAGTTTGTCACCAGCTCACGAGGAGCACTTGGGGGGATTCCTCTGTGAAAGAGGCAACAGCTGAAGCACACGGTCCCTGCGTTCTGTCTCCAAGGAGCGTGCTCTGCCCGCCGTGACCCTTGCAAAGCAGCTTTGCGTGTGCGACATCAATGCATGCTCTTTGCAAGGAGCCTGTCGTAGACTGAAAACCCTGGTGTTTTACCCAGCTCCCCATGAACAAGTGGAGAGCACCGGGAGCCCAGTCCCGTTGGCTGCTGAGGTTTTGTAATGTGTCTGCAAAGGGACTTGCAGCTCCCTGGGAGTGAACTAAGAGGGACAGAAGATGCGTGGGAAGTTTGTGTTGGAAGAGGCTTGTCTAGCCCGGTAGTGATTAAAAGATGATAAATTGTGTTTTGTCTGAGTGCCCCACGTGATTTTTACTGTTATTCCTGTTGAAGTTTGGCTGCTGGTGGTGCAAGTGGGAGGCAGTGATGTTTCTAAGATTCGAGGCAAGAGGCCCCCACTCTGAGAGTGTTGCCCAGCCCTGCTCACTCAGCAATGGATGCGTGCTGTCCTGTTAGCCTGGGATGCTTTATGGAATGAGTTTTTCAGGAGCTGCCTATGGTTGAATTTCAGGCTTTTGGCAATGACAACGATGGCGGTTGCGGCTGGCTCCGTGTGCGGTGATGACTCACAGATGTGGGTTCAGGTTCCCCTGGTACCTGCGTGTCAACCAAGACACAGAGAAAAGCATTTGTGTTGGGTCCAGAGAACTGGACAGCCCACATGCCTCTCTGAATAGGCACTGGGGGAGTCAGATTTATGTACAGGTATCTCTCTGGTTCAGAGGCTGTCAGCTGTGCTGGGGGCGTCCTGGCCATGACCACAGTTTGTCTGGGAGGATGACACCAGCAATGTCTGGTCTGGAGTACAGGGGAGACAAACAGGAAACCCCCGCCCTTCACATGCTAGCTGCAAATTCCAAATAGCTCCCACTCCTGGGGTAGTTCTCCCTTTCTTTTCCCATCCCTCCTTCTGGCTTTATTGTTGTGGGTAGGAGACCAGGGTGGGTTGGATGAACTCTCAAACATTGTGATTCCAAAACAGGAGGCAAAACGGTAGTGTTGCATCTGGATGATTTTTTACAAAGCTAAAGGCAGTGTCACCATGAGACATGACAGTAGTGCTCCTTGGTATAAAGTTTACCCAAGTGAGCAGAAAACTAATGACCCAATGGAAGCCTCCTTGCAGATGATCAGAGCAGCCTATGTATAGTTAACTAAAACTTGAAAGCAGGCAATGTTCCCTTTAGTAGGTGAATGGATAAACAAATTGCACTATAGCCATACAATTGAATATCTTTCTTCAATAAAAGTGAGTGAGCTACAAAGCCTCAAAAAGACAAGGAGGAGCCGTGGATGTGTGTTTCTGAGTGAAAGAAGCCATTTGAGAAAACTATGGACTCTGATTCCAACTTCCTGACACTATGGAAAAGGAAGACTACAAAAAGACAGTAACAGGATCAGAGTGGAGAAGGAGAGGGGACAAACGAAGCATGAGGGCTGTTTAGATCCATGAAATTATTCTGCATGATACTCTAATGGGGGGACATATGACCTCATGCCCAACCCTTAGGGATGTACAACACAAAGAATGAGCCCTGAAGTCAGCTATGCACTTCATTACTGGTCCCATTGTAACACCCAGAGCGCACGAATAAAAGACGTTAGAAATAGGAGAAACTGGAGACCAGGGAGGGTCTTTCTGCTCCATTTTTCTGTAAACCAGAAAACACTCTAAAAATTTATTCATTTAAAGAAAAAATTTTGAGAGTGGGAAGTCATCGGTATCAGTGATGTTTTGAATGGGGTCAAGGCAAAGTGTTTTGGGGGCTCCAGGATGTGAGTGGTGGGCATGGCACCAATTTTGCACAATCCAGATTTCTCTGAGGTCGCATTGCTTCTGTGTGTTTTTTTTTTTTTCTTATTTGACAGATAGAGTTAGTGAGAGAGAGAGAGAGAGAAAGGTCTTCCTTTCCGTTGGTTCACCCCTAAAATGTCCTCTATAGCCGGTGCGCTGCGCCAATCTGAAGCCAGGAGCCAGGTACTTCCTCCTGGTCTCCCACATGTGTGCAGGCACCCAATCACCTGGGCCATCCTCCACTGTCCTCCAGGGCCACAGCAGAGAGCTGGACTGGAAGAGGAGCAGCCGGGACTAGAACCCGGTGCCCATATGGGATGCTGGCACTGCAGGCAGAGGATTAGCCAAGTGAGCCACGGAGCCGGTCCCCATCATTGCTTCTGGATAAAGAATCTTTAGAATGCATTGGCGAAATTCCACTCCAATGAAGAATTAAATGGCTGCTATTATGTTTTGGGTTCCATTCCCACTGCCTTTCCCTTTTTGGTTTTGCTCTCACTTGCAGAGTCATCCTGGGTGAGAAAATAAAGAATATTTCTGAGCTAACACTTTCCTATCCTTTTTATTTATAGATGTATAATAAATTATAACTATTATACTAATTTGTAATAAACATTTATATTTGCTGTATTATCATGAATATTGGAGGGCTTCAGGTAGTAGGAAAAACAAAGAAATTTACCCTGGGACTCTGTTGAATTTTTCGGTTCTAATTGAGAAGTCTGAAATCATCCATGGAAAACCCATTATCACGTTACAAGGTAATACAAGCCCTCTGGCGAATGTGCAGTGTAGGCTAACTGTGCTATGCTGGGGAAGATCAGGTTCATTCATAGTTCTTGAGGAGTAGGTATCAATGCCTCCTTTGGCGAAATAGTCACACTTGGGTCTTGTCTTCGTGGAGCTTAAATTTTTCTAGACATGGTAAAAGTCCAATTACAGGTAATTCTACATAGGTGAACTCAGGATGTTAAGCTTGGTTGCTTACTGCCTGCCTCTATCTGGCTCTGAGATTCGTACCCTCCCTAGGGGCCCCTGACATAATGAAGTAAGAAAGAGAGGCCAGGTGAGTGTCTTGGAAAGGGAATGGCAATTGAATGGTATCATAAGGAGTTAGAAGACTTCATAACAAAAGAAGAACGTAAAATATCTGTGCTGCAGTTTGTGGGGTGGTTTGTCCCCAAGCATTCAGGTGTTGATGGTTTGGTCCTCAGTGTGGTAAGGCTGGAGGCCGTGGGGCCTTTGGTGGGGCTTAGTAGGATATGGTTAGGTACCACAAGGCATGCACTCAGAAGAGTTAGCACAGTTGTGTGGGATCCTAGGATGTTTCTCGCTCCTGTGTTGTCATGCGCTCTCTCCCTCTCATGTGCTTCTGCTGCTGTGGTGCCCTTGGCCATGAGGACTTCAGCAGAGCTGAGTTGACGCCAGCTCAATGCTCTTGAGCCTCCAGAATTGTGAGCCAAATAAACCTCTTTTCTTTACAAAATGCATAGCCTCTGGTATTTTATTATAGTAAAAAAAAATCAGAGTCATACCATCTGATTAACAATTTTTATATTGGCCATATGTTAAAGTGGTAGTATTTTGAATATATTTGATAAAGAATATGTTGTTAAATTAATTCCAGCTCTTTCTCCTATTTAAATATGGTATTTTAATTTTCTTGGGCTGTCATGTAAAAATACCACAGCCTTGGTGGTTTGAACAAGAGAAAATAATTTTATGGCCCAGCGCCGCGGCTCAACAGGCTAATCCTCCACCTTGCGGCGCTGGCACACCGGGTTCTAGTCCTGGTCAGGGTGCCGGATTCTGTCCCGGTTGCCCCTCTTCCAGGTCAGCTCTCTGCTGTGGCCAGGGAGTGCAGTGGAGGATGGCCCAAGTCCTTGGGCCCTGCACCCCATGGGAGACCAGGATAAGTACCTGGCTCCTGCCTTCGGATCAGCAAGGTGCGCCGGCCACAGCGCACCGGCTGCGGCAGCCATTGGAGGGTGAACCAATGGCAAAGGAAGACCTTTATCTCTGTCTCTCTCTCTGTCCACTCTGGTTTTTTTGTTTTTTTTTTTTTTTTGACAGACAAACAAACCAAAAAAACAAAATAATAATTTTATATCCTGGAAGCCCAAGTCAAGGTGTCTGCAGTCCCACCTCTGAGGTCCAGACAAGACAGTGGGGAGGAGACAGACATGGGCAACGAATGGCTGTCCAGGACCTGGCAGTGGGCTTTGGAGGTTTGAGGGTTTCTCTTTTCCCGTGACCATGCGAGCCTGCACTGTTCCCTGGTCTCCACCTGAGGTCCCCACTCTCCCTGCCTGCAGAGCATCTGCGCTCGTCATTCTGGCCCTTCATTAGTGGGCCTGGGGCTGTGCTGACTCAGCCTCAGCCCTGCCGCTTCCTTCTTGTGGAACAGGGCCCTCATCTGCACTTGCCTCTTCTCATTTCACAAATGGTGAGGCTCGATGATCTGAGGTCTACAAGTGCTTGGCAACTCTTTTATTATTATTAATTCAAAAGATGGGTACAGGGAGAGAGGGGTGGGGAGAAAGAGAGAGAGAAAGAATCTCCCATTCATTTGTTCACTCTCCAAATGCCTGCAGTAACTGGGGCTAGTCCAGGCTGCAGCCATGAGTTGGGAACTCAATCCAGGTCTCCCATGTGGGTGTCAGATACTCAACCACTTGATCCATCGCAGCTGCCTCCCCGGATGCACATTAGCAGAAAGCTGGAGTTGGGAGTGGAGCTGGGGCTGAAACTGAGACACTGTGATATGGGATGTGGGCACCCCAAGCAGTGTCTAAATCGCTATTTTTTTTTTAACAGGGCTGGGGAGGGGAAGGGCTGGTGAGCTCTGGAGAGACAGTGCAGCCTAAGTAACTCAGTACACTCAAATAACCTCACCGCAGCCAATCATGCCCCGGAAACACAAATATCCCAGGAGTCTGCATTCCTTGCTCTAGATCTTGTGTTCCAATAGCATAACCAGGGTCTTCCACTGCCATCATTCCACACCCACCCTGGAGACAGCAGAACAGGACTGGAATTCCCACACACCGTGTGGAAAAGGCAACTGTCTTACAGGTTACAGGGAAAGGGACCACACCGGTGATTCATGGGTGGCCCTGCTGTGGGTACCTATGGAGTTGCTCTGCCAAGCAGAGGTGGCAGGAGACCTTATACCTGGAGCAGAGAGTAGGGTGCATGTGTGTCAGTTTCCCAGGGCTACTGGAACAAATTACTACAAACCGCATGGCTTACAACAACCGAAATGTACTCTACAGTTGTGGGAGCTACAATCATGCAGTCCAGGTATCGGGAGGGCCACATCCCCTCAGGGGTCTCTAGGGAGAGGATCCTGCCCTGCCTCTTCCTTGAATAGTTGTTGCTCTGTTCCAGCCTCTGCCTTTTGTGACGTTTTGCCTGGGACTCCTCTACATCTCTCTATCCCAATTTCTCTCCCTTTCCATTGCAAGTCTCTCATCTTTGGATTTAGGGCTCACCTTGGGCAGAACCACATTCTAACTTTATTTCATCTGCAGAGGTCCTGTTTCCAAAAGAGGATATATTTATATGTACCAAGGGAGTAAGATTTGAGCGTTATCTTTTAAGGGGACATAATTCAACCCAGTAAAGCCATGAAAAACAAGAACGGGGGTTAGGTAAGACGTTCTGGAGATTCTAAAGCTTGGCTAATGATGCTGGGTGTTGCTTTGCATACAGTAGGTGTGGGGAGCAAGGCACGCATGGAAAAGCTTGAGATTACACCTTTCCTTGAATCCTGACCCCGTAGCAGAAAGTAGGGCAGGATGTTACTGCATCTGTCCAGCAGACAGAGGAATGGCCTGCCAAGGGGAGTGCAAATGGTAGATCCGTGGTGGAATCAACAACCTGGTTGTTGATAGATACATGGGAAATAAGAAAGGAGAACAAAGTTGGATATGTGTGCCTCGAATTTGAGCAGGAAACATAGATTGTATGACAGTATGCAGAAGAAAAAAACGACATCTTTCTCATGGCTTACTGTTTCATGGTTTTCATTTTACATGGGGAGGTAAAGGGGATATGTGGGGGCTAAACATTTCATTTTACTTTAAAAATATCTAACAAATAGAAATAGATGGGAGAAATTTGGATTAGGAAGATTCAATATTGAAAAATATCAGCAACAACATAAGTATAGAAATATTTCCTTGGGAATCTCTGTAATTACATAGAATGGAGGACCTCGTTCCATGATTCCATCTTAAATTTATCCATTAATGATTCCAATTAATATTAAGTATAGGGGCTGGCACTGTGGGGGAGTGGGTAAAGCCACTGCCTACAGTGCCAGCATCCCATATGGGTGCTGGTTCAAGTCCCAGCTGCTCCACTTCCAATTCAGCTCTCTGCTATGGCTTGGGAAAGCAGTGGAAGATGGCCCAAGTCCTTGCACCCCTGTGCCACTGTGGGAGACCTGGAAGAAGCTCCTGGCTCCTGGCTTCGGATTGGTGTGGCTCCAGCTGTTGTGGTCATCTGGGGAGTGAACCAGTGGATGGAAGACCTCTCTCTCTGCCTCTCCTTTTTTCTCTGTGTAACTCTGACTTTCAAATAAATAAATAAATGTTTAAAAAAACATTAAGTAGAAAAATGAATACTAGTATTGAGGCTCAGCTGATAGTCTACTAAGTTCAACATTAGCAGGTCAAATAATGGGAGAGAGAGCAAAATAGATACATCAAAATACATCATTTGCAGAACTTGGCACACATAAAAATGTAGGATTCCTTGTTCCAAAATGAATAGTTCAAGAGAGCAGCCATATTCCATGAAGCCAAGTGGAAGGCCATTCTGAGTGAAAAGTCTCATACAACCACAAAGCGGCACACCCACAAAGCCAGCCCTGATTTCAATATCAGCCACAGGCTACTGTAGAGGCTGGCACTGGGGGAAGGATGCACCTCAATTCCACCCTGACTGCCCTCACACCTCATGTCAGCCATTCCTTCTCTTCCCCATTGACTTTCTAGCACAACACTTCGGAGGTTTTGCTTTTGCTGTTTCTCCTGGATCGTTATGCAACTTTCATTCTCGTCCAGGTCTCTGCTTGAATATCCCTTCTTCAGAAAGACTTTTCCTGACCAGCTTAACTCCCACGTTGTATCCGTGTCGATTACCCTGTATTACAAATCTAAGAGCTTTTTTGCTAGCCATGCAAATGGGATTAAGGTTTCTCAATGGTTCAACTCCACATATCCCCTCCCCCAACACAATGAAAACTGTTTGGGCATGGGCTTTGTTTTGTTCACAACCATATCCTCAGAGTCCAGAATAAGATTGGACACACCTAAAGGACTCAATAAATAAGTAGATGAATTAAGGAAAACATTTCACTGTAAAATCTATGATTTCTGCCTAGGGGAACAGAACAGTTCCCAGTCGGTTCTGGTCTTGGAGGAAGGAATTGATTTGCAATGGCTGAAAAAGTGTAGAAGTCATCCCACAATTACCAAAGGATGTGCATGAAAGACAAGGGCATGTTCTAAATGCTCCTGTACTTTCTGCTCTCGAAGGACCAGTAACTAACAGTTCTGTATCATATCTCATGTACGTTCCATGAGCTCTGCCTAGTTTGCATACATAATCCAGTGTCTTGACCACATACTTCAGCATATCTGCTGCGCTTATAGTTGTATTTTTCCAATAATTTCTCCCTATACTCTCTGCTGATAGGAATGGCCTACGTGGCCTTGCTTGGCTCTGTTTCTTCACTGTGTTTGCCAAAGATGGTTGGAAGTGAATACCTAACCAATTGCCTATGAATCAAGTTGGTGGTCACTGACCAACCTGCTTCTCTCTTGAATATTTGAATGGAGACAGAGACTCTGCCCAACTTGTGATGAGTGTTTCTCCAGATAGATTCAGGACTTGTGTCTATGTGGAATCATTGAAAGGACAGAAGAAGTCAAGAAGAGAAAAGTCAAGAAATACCGATAAATAGACAAAGCAGAAAACCAGGAGGCTGCTACATAAGTGAGAGGCTTTTTTCTGAGAGTTTCCCAGTTGTGTGGACCATCTGTACTTTGAGTTCCTGTCTCTATCTCTGGGACCAATTTTTTATGCTTGTAATAACCCACTTTGGGCATTTAACACTCTCACTCTCTGGAACTGAACCGTAAATTAATCAAAATTGACCCCAGAGGCACAACGACTAGGAAATACTTATATATCTTTCTGGTTACTTCCATCCTCAATTCAACTGTATTTAATGTAACATAATATATAATTACGCACTATCATAGATATTAGAGGGGATTGAAGCTAACAGTAAGTAAAATTAATTCTCTTGAGAAAGGATATGAAATTTATCGGGAAAGTAGATAATATACAAGTCACAAAACAGGGCTAAGTTCCCAGTGAGTGGAGGGAGCCATGTGCACAGTGTTAGGGACGTTTGCAGCCAGTTCTGGAAGGGCAGGTAAGACACAGGCGTCACTTTAGGTGAGATGAGGTAGACAACGGCTTGAAGAAAGTATCCTCTTTAGAGCACAGAGTTCACGTGTATTAATAGAAGAGTTACGGACACTTGGGTGAAGATTCAACTGGGGTGTTGAAGTGTCGGAATCTCTGTCAAGAAATTCGAGCTGTGTTCTGGAGACCACAAAGAAGCACTAAAGAATTTTGAGGAAAGTAGGCACATGTAGGAATTGGTGCTTTGAGAGATCAGTCTGGTGGACCAGCAGGTGAGAGGCGTAACGATGCTTCTGGTGCCTACCAGCATCTGCTCCTGGCTCACCTGTGAGTTCAACCACAGCTGGAGTGGAAAGCTCCATTTTGCTAATAGAATTCCACCTCAGGGTCATTCTTCTACATCTTCGGACTTGTTTCTTGGCACTTTCTCTGAAGCCAGGAGTGCCAGGATCCATGGCAGAGCAGCCCAGAACTGTCAGGGAGTTATATTCTCCAGGATACTTGCAAATATTAAGGGGTAGAAGCCAGGGTAAATGTCTCTGTGTCCCATGCTACAGAGGGGCAGTCAGGCACATTCCAAAAGGTTTCTCAAGGAGTCCCCAGTAGCCCACAGTGCTACCCAGCACTAAAATGTCCCCTCACTGACTTTTTCTCACCCCCACCTCATTTTTCCATTTCTGTACCTTCCTCTTAAATTGTCCATACACAACAAAATCATGAAATAAATCACATAAGTTTTTCCAGCTTTGGAGGTATTGAAATTCACTTCAATTTAATAAAATTCAGGCAAACTGGAGAACTCTATGCAAAAAGAGCTCTATAATATGTCCATAAATGACTTAGTTCTTAATATAAAATTGGTATGTCACTTATCTACTGTCTTCTTTCTTTAAGCATAATATAGAAAAAAATAGCTACATGTATTTTATTTTTCATGGTGTAACAGAAAAACAGGAATCTATTGTGCTTGTATTGCATTTCAAATTGTGTAAAGCTTGTAAGCTAATGTCCACTCATTCTGTACTACTCTGTCATGTGACAGTCAGTTGTGGGGTGATTGGTGGGTGAAGATAACCAATGCTGAGACTACATTGGAGTGCTGTGTTGTGTGTGAACTTGAGCTAGATAGTGAGTGCCTTAGACTGCTTGGTATGTCATCACAAAAAGTAGGTGTCTTAACAAGCAGAAATTTATTTCTCACAGTTCTGGAGACTGGATAGCCAAGACTGGAATGACTGAACAATCAGGTTCTATGGAAGACTTTCTTCTTCCCTCGCAGATGGCTACCTTCTTACTCTGTCTTCACAGGAGTGGTGGAAACGAGACAGAGCCCTCTTCTTCCTCTTATACGGCTCCTAAGTCTATCATGAACACCCTACCCATGTGACCTAATGTAGCCCTAGTTACCTCCCAAATGTCTCATGTCCAAAAGCCATCCTATTGGGTATTAATATTTCAACATATGAATTTTGTGGCTATAACGGGAGCTGTATATACAAAATGAAGCTGCAGGGTACCTTATTTTAAAAAAGCGATTACTTCCTTCAAAACTGCAATAGCGGAGCATTCAAACAAGCATAAGGCTGTTCTTAGGGCAGGGTTTCTAGCTGTGTAGTTTGCATACCCTGATTTCTGCTCCCCATTTCAGTATATAGGAGTTTGGTAGAGTCAAGGATGTGTATCTTACCAGCTCTGTGGCACGGGACATATTTCTTCAACTTTCTGGACGTTAGTTGTCCTTCTGCAAAATGAGTACAGTGATACCTTCATCAGAGGGGATTCCCAGGACTGAATGAAGTGAAATGATATGTAAATCATGCAGCCTGTGCTCACACTTGGAGTGAGCGCCCGCTAATCCAGGGTTAGTGAAGTCCCTTCCTCCGGGCTTCTCCACCTGCTAAGAACACACAGAGCAGAGCTCCGTGTGCTTACCATGCAACCTGCCTGTGGCACGTGGTGGGATCTCCATTTGGAGTGTGTTGGGAAAACAATCCATTAAAGGGGAAAAATCAATAGTACAATTAGGAACCATTTCATCCCACGATGATGTCAGCTATTGTCAAAGGCCACTGCGACCCAAAGCTGCCTCTAATGGCATCACTGCCTGCCACTCACGCCAGCCTCTCTTCCTTCTCAGGATGTGCCGTCCTCTGAGGCCACCAAGGCTATATAGAAGGGCGTACATATCCTGCCTTAATCAACCATACAACACAACAATTCATTAAGAGACTAAAAATGTTCTTCCTTCAGCTAAACTCCTTTAACAATGCAGTTCTTCTGTGCCTGTCCTCCATTTGGTTTTCTTCTTCTCCAATTTTCCTTTTCCGTAGAAAGAGTTGAAAGCACAAGGATTGAGCTGATTTTGTTGTGGCAAAGAAGTCAGATGAACTGCACGAGGATTCCTTGGGAAATTTTCTATCAGGAAAGACTTGTGTACAATACTCATCATTTTCATGTCTAGAGAATGACTCAGTTTTTTACCTTTCTCTTTGATAATCATTGTCTCTCATGATCGCTCTTATTGATAAACTCAAGGAATATACATTCAGTGTCTACTGTGTGATTTCTTGTGTGGGGAGCTATGGAGTGAATTAAAAATAAAAGTGTTTGACCTAAATTAGTGAAAAGCCAACTTCTCAGATCACCTTCCTGTTTATTAAGGTCACTTGAAATTTAAGAGGTTACTTTAGCTCTGGATGTAAAACAAGACTAAAAAGTAATTTAAACTTTTAGCCGTAGAAATATACTAATTTTATTGTAATTAAAACCTGTGTATTTTAGGGCTGAAAATAAAGAAAAAAAGAGTGAAGTAGAGATGGAAAAGCACTTTGAGAATCCTGATTCGATCCTTTAATAAGCACCCAGAGCCTTCCTTGGACGTGAGAAGGTCCCACGTGCAGCTGTCATTTAGGATTGGGCATACAGTCTGCCTTCAGCCTTTCTTCTTGTTTCTCTAACATCATGCAGATGTCCAGGGAGCAGCAGTCATGTTTTAAGTGGCTCCTTGAGGCTCACAATTTGCCCCTACCCCCAACACACACGTGCTTTCCTCTTCCTCTCCATCTCAAGTTCTCCAGGGGAAAAAGCACTTAAAAGTCCATCTTTCATGGATTCCGTCTACTTGCCCCTTACTTGTTTTCTAATGCTCAAGAGGAATAAAAACACACTCGCGTGGACTAGGGTGTCATGCTCCCTGCTTGCTGCTTCGTTCCCTCATTCCCGACTTGCTTCCTTTTGTCCCCAAGGCTCTTTGGCAGTAGAGCGTCCCTTCTCCCAACTCTCAGATAAGGCATGAGAAGAAGCTCCAGAGGAGCTCGCTGTCCACTCTCTGCCCCAACCACCTTCATCCCCTGACCTTTAAAAGGGAAATTTAGCAGAGTAAATTTAGAAAGGTGAGGGCTACTCTGCCGTTTCTCACCTTGGCACCAGCAGGGATCAGCCACTGGTGGTGGTGTTGGATTGGAAGACCTATGTCTCTAGACCGGGATTTGAGTTGCATTTCTCAAGAAATAGTCATTTTGCCTTTCCTATGTGTTGAGAAGGAGAAATCATGTCCAGGAAGCCTGGATTAGCAAATAAAAAAAAATAATGAGCTCTAATGCTTGGCAAATGACAAGTGCTCATCACAGAGGTCACCGAAGCACGTCAGTTCTCACATCAGAATTACATTACTGCAAGTGGTATGGTCTGGGTCTTTCCCCTCTCATTGTTTTCATGCATTAACTACCACTCAAGACAGGATGCAAGAGGCGCTGAGTGTCCATTACTGTGCACACCCCTGAATTGCATTTAATCTAATAGTTTTACTTGGATTCTCATAGCAGCTTTACTCAACTTGTTGCTTTGGTTGAAGCATTCGTTTCTGAAGAGATCTTAAAAGAAGAGAAACATTTATGTCTATCGTTCATGGGCGGAAAACTATTATCTTCCTGTACACATGCTAGTTAACTCATTTTTCACATAAGAGATGGTAACTGGACTTCAATACAATTTGCTTGTTGTTTCATGGTTTAAAACATCTCAGATTTTACCAAGTTTAAATTTAAATATGCATCGTGTAATTCTATTAGCTACTTTCAGGTTTTCTTATTTTTAATTCAAGTTCCAGCAATAATTTGGTTAGCCAGTATCAATACATGTCTTAAAAAAGGGTTGACTTCCTGCCTCCTTCTCTATCCCCTTCCCTCCCTGTATTTCTGAAACAAGTGAAAATTCTAAGAACTTTCCATTTCTGGATTGATCTGTGGATTTGAATTCTCCTGGTGTGGTTGAAGTCCGGTACTCCTTAGGCTGTGATGCTGGGGAGTAGATGTGGTTTTGATGGAAAAGCCCAGAACAGCCAGTAATGAGTAACCAGTGAGAGCTACTTTTCCTTCCCCAAGGTCCAGAACCCTGGCCTGGACCCAACATGTCTTAGCTATGCTCTGACATTAGAAGGGGCTTGGAAAGGCTTCGTGGCATTATTTTTGCCTTGACATCCCTTGCCTTGGTTTAGTCATTCTGAATTTGGTTCAGCTTCAAGCCAAACGAAAAGCAAACACCTAAGAGGTGAAGAGGTAGGGGCGCTCTTTCTGCACAGCTCAGGGAGATGAGTGGCTCAGAACAGTGCTTTCCATTGGTCTGTAGGCAGCACTGGAAGTGAAACCAGAAAGCGGTAGAGATGTGAAAAATGAGTAACATTTGTTTCAGGCCTACGAAAAATGCATGTTCAAAGTATAAAACAGAAAACTCAACAAAGGAGCAAACAAAGAAAAAAAGAAGAATCCCTTGAAACCCAACAATGCATCAACAATCTTTTTTGTGTCTTTCCATATTCACATACGTTCACACACTCATCATAAGTTCCAGTTACATATGTACATTTTTACAGAAGTTTTGCTGTGACAAGTCTTTAGCCCACTCGGCTCTGTGCTTTATATCACGCACGTTTTCTCCTGATGCGAGTGCAGTAATCGCCTCATGCTTCTTTGATGGTTTTGTCGACGTTTACTTTATCAGTATCCTTCTGTTGGGGACTGAAGCTGTTTTCCTTCCTGAGGCATTATATGCTCTTCTAGGTCATGATAATCGTTGCACTGAGCTTCATTTATTTCCTTAAGATAAATTCCCAGAAATAGAATTGTGGGGTCAAATGTCATTCGTATTCTTTTAAGCTGCTAATAACTATTACCCAACTGCCCAGAGCAAAATGGAACCATTTTATACTCACATAAACAACAGGAACACCCATTTCTGTACCTTCATGATAACAAGAGTAGGACAGCAGAAAATGTGCAAGGTACTATGTTAAGGGTTTGTGTTCTTTTTCTGTTATTCACTTAATTCACATCACCATCCTCTGATGTAGGCATGAGGGATCTGCACATGCAAGCATTTCTAGTAGAAAGACTATCTAAGAGTCATGGCAGTTGGGGAATGCAGGGCAGCTATGAGGAAGAGCTGGAAGGTGCAGCAGTAGATTGTGGGAAAGAAGATTGCAAGGTGTAGTTCAAAGCCAAGTTATGGAGGTCTTTGCTAAACCAAAAGGACAGGATTGGATCCTGTAATAAATTGGATTGTTATTAAACATTTTTTAAAGATTTATTTATTTATTTATTTATTTACTTGAGAGTCAGAGTTACACAGAGAGAGGAGAGGCAGAGAGAGAGGTCTTCCGTCCACTGATTCACTCCCCAGATGGCCACAACGGATGGAGTTGAGCCAATTCAAAGCCAAGAGCCAGGAGATTCCTCCAGGTCTCCCACACAGCTGCAGGTGTCCAAGGACTTGGGCCATCTTCTACCACTTTCCCAGGCCACAGCAGAAAGCGAGACTGGAGGTGGAGCAGCCAGGTCTCGAACCGGCGCCCACATGGGATGCTGGCACTTCAGGCCAGAGTGTTAACCTGCTGTACCACAGCGCCAGCCGCTGTTGTTAAACATTTTTAATGAAGAGATATGACTCATATGCCCAATGATTACTTAGGATCATTTACAATGTGATTTGAGCACAAGAGACCAGAAAGAGGGACCTGGTAAGGGAGCGTGGCAAGAAGAGATCTGCTTGGGTAGAATCAAGACTTGATGTTTGATTGGATTTGGGAATTAAGGAGGAAGAGTAAAGATGTATGCAAGATTTGACCTCGTTGCCATTAGGCAAAGCAGGATGGACATTAGGAGAAGGAGCTGGTAGTCAGAGGATGGAACTGAGTTTGGAATGGTTTAATTCCAAAGTGCCCATGCATTCTGGAGACACCAGCTGAAAATATGCCCTTGATTTTGGCAGAGAATTCAAGACCTCGGAAATAAATCTCAGCATTATCCAGAGGGAAGCAATAGCTGAAGTCATAAAGTTGTATATCTCCTCTGAGTGAAAGAGAACAAAGAAGAGGGCAGGCAAGCTCTGTGAACACTTTGGAAGGAGAAACAAGACAAGAATGAGCACAAGTAAATAGAGCAGTGTCTAAAAGAAGGGGGTGCTGGCTTGACTGCTCTGAGCTTAAGAAACCAGAGAAGACACTTCCACGAGTTGGGGGTGATGCCTGGTGAGAAGATGATTACTTTGCAGTGTTGGGGAGAAAATGTCCTAGAGAGTGCCAAGGGAAAGAGTGGTGGAATGGGCCAGCGCCGCGGCTCACTAGGCTAATCCTCCGCCTTGCGGCACAGGCACACCGGGTTCTAGTCCTGGTCGGGGCGCCGGATTCTGTCCCGGTTGCTCCTCTTCCAGGCCAGCTCTCTGCTGTGGCCAGGGAGTGCAGTGGAGGATGGCCCAAGTGCTTGGGCCCTGTACCCGCATGGGAGACCAGGAGGAAGCACCTGGCTCCTGCCATCGGATCAGCGCGGGGCGCCGGCCGTGGTGGCCATTGGAGGGTGAACCAATGGCAAAAGGAAGACCTTTCTCTCTGTCTCTCTCTCTCTCACTGTCCACTCTGCCTGTAAAAAAAAAAAAAAAAAAAAAAAAAAAAGAAAAGAGTGGTGGAACATGGGCTCTGTGATTTGGGAGAATAATGCTGCAGATAGATGGCATCAATGGGATGCTAGGAAAGGAAGCCCAGGGCAGGAAGGAATCTGGACTTGGAAAATGTGGGAGCAATGAGAAGAGAACTTGCATGTATGAGTATACATACACATGCCTCCAGTTTGAAATATGCCCAGGATGCAGAGAAGAACAACAGTACTTGTAAGTGGAAGACAAGGAGCCAGCAGAAGCATCAGCCACAGAGTGGAGACACAGAATAAAGGGCAGTAATTGCTGGGAAAATGTTCGAAGGGGATGGGAGGGATAAAACCAAGGGGTCGGACGGAGGGGTTATCTACCGACACCATGTGTCATCTGCGGGAGGAGAAAGCAGGGGAAGGTGATTGAGATCCTGTACAAGTGCAAATAGTAGAACCTGTTCCCAAGAATCACTTCCTTTTAGTGCATTAAAAGGAAGATATTACATCTCATAGTTACATCTAATAGCTCACAACAGATGTATCATCCTTGGGTTCTCCTTTAAAGACAATTAAGTTTCTAAAAGGAAAGAAGGGGGAGGAAGGAAGGGGAAAGAGGAGGAGGGAAAAAAAGCGAAATCACCTTTGAGAAGCAGTAACACAGATCAGCTCCTGTAGAGACGGTTGAGGAACACTTCTCTTAGTTTTTTTTTTAACTCCATTTGTTCTTTTTCTTTCTTGGATAAAACAGGAGAGGGAGCAGTAAGGGGGTGGAAGAATGGGTGGGAGGGGTGGGTACGGTGGGAAGAATTACTATGTACATATTGTTGTATTTATGAGATACATACAAATTAACAATAAATAAATAAATAAATAAAAGAAGTGTAGGGAAAAGCAATCCAAGGACTTTGTCCTTGATGCTTTTGGGGTTGTGGTGAAGAGGGAGATGAGGCTGCCTGAGGAATATTAGGGCCAGAAAGGGGGCCGGTGAATGCGGCCAGTGAATGACCACAGTCTGCCTTTGGTATATTCCTGGCAAAACCAGCAATGAGGAAAATGCTTCCCCTAAGAGTCCCAGCTGGACTTTTTTCTATTTTCTATGAAGGACATTAGGGGTGGGGGTGGAGGTGGAGGTGGAGGTTAAGGAAGACGGAGGAGCAGAGGCCAAGTAAATAATTAGGCAGTGTTTTTACAAGCGGGGAATTTGCTGAAATGTTTCACAAGGATTGAGAATCTCTCCTCAGTTCCTTGCAAGAAGAAAGTGACAGGCTAGCACTTTTTTTTTCCTACAATGGTCATGTGAGGATATGCAAAACTCTTCATAGATTAGGTACTTTAAACTTACCTGCATGCAGTCGGGCAGAAACTAGAAGGAAAGATGCATGGCAAAAAAGTATTATTTGGGAACAGATATCTAGACGAATTCTTTCCTACATTTACACACACGTTGCAATGTGTTGTTGGTTCTGGTTTGTCGACAGAGAGTGCTTGACAACTGGTCTTTTCATCTTCATGTTTGTTATCTATTTCTGATCATTCGAGCTCTGGTTTCAACACATGCATTCAGACACTTGGGAGTCTGCTGGTACCATAGTGGCCTCTTCTATTAGTATGGAGCTAATTCTGTATAAGCTTTTGACTCAACTACTCATGACCTGTTCCAGGAAATGCATGACGAAGGAGCCAGCAGATAACAAATCTCCAAGAGAGGAAGAATTACTTCTGGAAACTGCAGGGCACGAGATAAGCTTTATTCCATGGGAGCTGACTTTATCCAACCCCACACTTGGGTGATAAAGTGGACTCTGAGTAAGCCTTGTGCACAGAACTGATAAACTCTGAACTAAATGAATTAAGAATTCTATTGCTTTAATAGCTTGTCTTCAAAGACCAATGACTAACACCATGATTTATTATACACACAACAGAAAATGGGGCTATGTAAATGTTATAATGGGAACTCTAGGGTTGTATTAAATCATATCCAGGTTTGTTAATATTTGTGATATCCAAGCTATGCTTCATGAAATTACTGGATTATAGAGATCCAAGAATCCTCACATAGGCACAGTGGTAAATCTTGCCACTGAATTTGTAAGGTGTCTTAACAAAACATGTATCCTTTGATTAGCATTGAAGATGCTGGTTCATTAAGGTTGTACATTAAGATGATTAGTTCATTAAGGTGTGATGGCACTGCTCCCTACTGTTGAACCAGACTAAATGTGGGCCCAACACCTTAGGTAGGTCTATCCCACTGAATTTCTTGGATTAGAGGAATGGGATTAAAATTGGAGCTTCTAATTTATACCCGATGGTCACTTCCACTTAAAGATGGGCTTATCTATCTTTCTGTGTCAATGTGAAAGAAATAGGTTACATGGAAAAGCTGTGGCAGGATGCACATACTACTGGAACTAGGCTAGCCCTATCATTCCTGTCCTGATCCACATGCCATCTCTACTTCCCAGTCTAACCCATACCCCGCCTCCTGAATGTTAAGGACATTGCTGGTGGAACAATGGATGATATATCTGTTTTGTTCTGTTCTGTTCCCACACTATTCTCCCATGGATCAGACTGCGTCCTCAGCTCCAGGGATGGAATGGTATACTCAAATTTGGAGGCTCCCTTGCTTAGGAGGTGGGCTCATGGCCACTACTACTACTGTGGGGAATCACTGCCAGTGCCCCCAGATTGTGTCTAGGTTTTGCCATCATAAAATGATTCCACAATGAAAATCCTTGCCTGTGTATTCTGGTGCGTAAGTACTGGCACTTCTCCATGCTGTGGATCTACAAAAGGAGGGCTCAGTATCAGGGTATTGGTATCAGAAACTTAACAGGAGAATTGACAAATTGCTCTCTGCCTCTTAGGTATACCTGTTTCTAAGTTCAGCCCCAACATAGCAGCCCAATGTCTGGTAGCCTATCACTGTTGTCATCATTACTGTCATCATAAATACTGACTTACTGGTTCCTCTGGTAGGCACCATTCTTAGCATCTTCTGTTAACTCGCAGAGTTGTCACAGTGACGCTCAGCAAAAACCCATTTGCAGGTGAGGAGATTGAAGCCCACAGAATTTCTGTTAATTTTCTAAAGGCCAGAAACTTTGTAAGTAGAGCTCGTATTAAATGCTGGGTAGTCTGTCCCTGAGCCTACCCTCTTAACCATTGCCATAGATGGCTTCTCTCAGTATTTTCTATTAAAAGAGTTCTCAAACTTTGGACAAAAAGAATGGTGAAAAATGGTCTTAATGTTTCAGTTTGTGTATATCTGCTTTCTAGTACATGAGGATGCTTCAAAATTTCTTTGAAAAATGGATTAAAATGTAAGCTTATTTTTAGCATAAAAGTTTTTGAAATCCATGCACACAAGGGGTCTTCAGAAAGGTCATGGAAAATGTGTGTTATGAAAAAACTATTAATGGGCTAAAAACATTTTTTGCACCAAAATAAACTTATCTTTTTAATTCTATTTTACCCAAACTTTGCAAAGTTCCCTTGTATTGCTGTACAACAAATTATCCCAAAATTAGTATCTTCAAATAACATTGGTAACTTTGCTATTGCTGCTTGTGGTTCTGTGGCTGATGGGTTTAACTAGGTGGTGTTTGCATGGCATGTTTTGTGCTATTGCAGTAGGTGGTGCCTGGGGCTGTGGCAGGGGCAAAGGAATGCTTGCTCACTGTCCTGCTGGTGGCTGATTGAGACCCCACGTGGGGCTGTCAGTAGGGGCATTTATACATGGCTTTTCCACTTGGCGTAGGCTTCCTTATAGCATGGTGGTGAGTTCGAAGAGTGAGCCTCCAAGGCTGTCAAAGCAAAAATACACAGTATTTTATTTTATTTATTTGAAAGAGTTACAGAGAGAGGTAGAGACAGAGAGAGAGAGAGAGAGAGAGAGAGGTCTTCCCTCTGCTGATTCACTCCCCAAATGGCCGCAACAGCCGGAGCCAGGAGCCAGGAGCTGCTTCTGGGTCTCCCATGCAGGTGCAGGGGTCCAAGGACTTGGGTCATGTTCCACTGCTTTCCCAGGCCATAGCAGAGAGCTGGATTGGAAGAGGAGCAGCCGGGACCAGAACTGGCGTTCATATGGGAAGCCAGCGCTTCAGGCCAGGGCGTTAACCCGCTACGCCACAGCACTGGCCCCACAGTGTGTTTTATGACTGAGCCGTGGAGTTGACATTGTCTTGCTTCTAGTGTACCCTGTTTCCCAAGGTGGATGCAAAGCTTCACCCAGCTTCATGAGGAGGAGATACAGACTTTTCGCTCTGGGAGAAATGTCAGCCTCACGTTGTAAAAGAAGGATGACATGAGATGGAGTGTTTCATGACACCTTCGGAAAATTCTCTCAGCCTCAGAGAGTAATAACAATTCCTCCAAGTATTTGTTCTTAGTGTTAACTCTTGATGTTCGGATGTTTTCATTATGATAAGGCCAGCTGCCTCTCATCTTCCTTCTGGTTTGTGTTCTTTTATTGGTTTTCTAAGACATCATTAGCCTATCTCACAACCTTAGACGCATATTTATATATAAAGTGAGCACATGATATTTGTGTCTGTATAAAGATATTATAAATTATTATATTTAGGACTTTAACCTATATGGTACATATTTCTGCACACAATACAAGATGGGGTTTTATTCTATTTACACTGTTGGAACTTGGGACGTTTATTTGTAATTGTTTTTCTTTATAAAAATGCTTCCCTATTTCTATTTAATTGAACTTATTTCCTGACACCTACATTTTTTACTCACTTTCCCATTTTTTCCCATTTTTAGTAGTCACTCTTATATTTTTATTAACATGTTAACTTGATATAACAAAGCCTGATTTTATTTAAATCTTTACCCTTCTCTCTCAAAAGATAAAGACATCTAAAAGTTATAATTGTAAAAATCCCAAGCAGTCTATGTTATTGTGGTCTAATATTTTGTTCTTTTTGATTTCATATAAATGACAATTACTGCTATAATTGTATTTGTTTATGTTTATTAGAGATAACAATATATTTAAAATGTCTGCTCACTATCTTTTAATACCACTGTGTCTTTCTGAGTTGAATTTTCTTCATCATAATAGCTTGTTTTAATAGTTGTATTCATGCTGGTCTTAGGTGCATAAACTCTGTATCCTGGTGCATAAGTACTGGCACTTCTCTGCCAATATCCTGTAGCCACTGGGAGACATTACTCTATTCTCTCCTTGCCTCTAATTTTGCTGAGTGGTAGTTCTTCACAATCTAATTGCTATCAGTGTCTAGGTATTTTGTTTTAAAAATATATCATCTTTGTCTCTGAAGTTCTTTGGTTTCACTCTGTTTAGGCTAAGTATGGGTTTCGTTTTCCATCAGCTCAGGATTCATCTAATCTAAGGCTCATGTCTCTCAACAATTTTGAACAATTGTCTCCTCAAATATCATGTTGCTCACATTCTAATTGCTACTTCCCAAATTCCTGTTTGATTCATGCTAGCTATTCCCGTTCTTTCTACTACATCTCTTATCATTTCCATTTCTTTGTTTCTATGATTCATTCTGTATGGTTTCTTATGTATTGACTTTCAGTTCACTAATTCTTCATTCAGCTTTGTCTAAATTGTTGATTAATCCATCCATTGATTTTCAATTTTACTATTTTCTTTCATAATTTCTATAGATTTTAGATGATTATTGTTGATATTATATATATTTTTTGCTCAAAGAATCTTATTTTTACCTGTTGAGATTTATTCTTCATTCCTATGTTTATTTTAATCTCTTGAATTTATTGTCATCTTCGTGTTTGTTCCTCTGCTGTCTTTAGGTGTCATATACTCCTGTTTTTTTTTTTTTTTAAGATTTAATGTGTTTTAAAATTCTCTACTGTGCTCATATTTTCAGGGAGAATTATATGCCCTATAGCCTGTGTTAAGAGAGTCTCTGTGGAGTAGGTTTACACTGGCTAATGCTGAACACCCTGGCATCTCACCAGGCTGGAGCAAACTTTGAGTTAAATTCTCAATCTGAGGATTTGACTACCACAGAGGTCGTGCAATGTAGTCTTTTAGCTCATACGTCATGCTGGTTTAGGATTTCATTTTTTTCCTGGAGATCTCTCCTTCTCAATGCAGATTTCTGAACATTGTTAGCTTTTTTTGTGATCTTGCGGCTGGATAGAGAAAATTGGGGTAGGGTAATCTGAGAATTCTGAGTTTATACAAAGTCTTAGCATCAACCTCCTACCTGGAGTGAGCCAAAAATGTGGGCCCCAAGTCCTGTGAGCCTCAGTACCCAAGGCATTAGAGTCTCTTCCCCCAAAGTCTTTTCTCACCTTCCCTCACCAAGCCAGGTACAGTTTCAGTTCCAGTGCTTACAGACATTACTTTCTTTCTTATTTCTGGAAATTGTGGCTTTACTTTCTACCTTAGGTAGTCATGTTTTAAACTTTTTATAATTTTATCAAACATTTCTATTGCTTCATTGCATTCGGATTTCCGTGACAGGTTGGTCTATTATATTACCAGAACCAGGAGTATCTGGAAGGATTCTGGATTCAACCTTGGGTGAAACTTGGAACCTAGGCTTTCCCGTGTTCTTGGGAGCGAATCTAGCCAGCTAAAAGGTTCTTCTCTGGGTTCCAGTCACAGGACCCCTAACAAGTGACCATATGTCTTTTAACAGTGTCAACTTTCGGTACTATCCAAGAGAATCCCGACTCTCACTGCATTCTGTACTCTAAGGCTATTTTGCCTGGATTATGAATACTTAAAAAAATGTAATGTTGATGGAAGTTTAGAAAATAATGGTAAACCAATTTAAAGCCAATTTCTTTTCTTTGGGATTTCTTAGAAAACAAGCAGAAAGCAGCTGCCCTTAGCATCACTCCTGAGCCGGAAGATTGTGTCTGGGCAGGAGCACTGGATGGGGACATGGACAGGCACCAGAAGTAAGTGTCTCTGAATCTAACAACAGAAAACACAGCAAGGTGGTTCTGTTAGGGCCACCTCCTTGCTTTGCTTCTAAGCATGGCCTCTGTGTCATGGACCCTCTTTAAACTACATACAGTTTATGGGAAACACGCCTATGGTTTACCTGATAGTGACTTACTGACAGGATCGATCTACTTTTAAAAATGTAGATGCATCTCGGGCCAAATCTCCTAGGAAAGAAGAAATGTAAAATAAGCATTTCCTATTGCAATAGTCTGGGTGGTCTCGTTTGTGATACCAGCTGACCTTATTGAGCACTAACTGCATTCCAGATGTGGTACTTAGCAAGCCACAGGCTCTGTGAGCCTCACAAGTCTATGAATTTGCATCTATAGTAAGTCCTATCTAACCAGTGAGAAAACTGAGACTCATAGACACCAAAAACCACTCTCCTTACTTCATCTCAATTTATTTTTCAGTGCTTACGTAAAGGTTTGTCAAGATTGGTGCTGACATCATAGGTTCTTTTTTTAAGATTTATTTATTTATTTGAAAGTCAAAGTTACACAGAGAGAAAGGAGAGGCAGAGAGAGAGAGAGGGGTCTTCCATCTGCTGGTTCACTCCCCAGTTGGTGCAATGGCCAGAACTGCGCTGATCTGAAGCCAGGAGCCAGGAGCTTCTTTCGGGCCTCCCATGCAGGTGCAGGAGCCCAAGGACTTGGGCCATCATCTACTGCTTTCCCAGGCCATAGTAGAGAGCTGGATAGGAAGTGAAGCAGCTGGGTCTCAAACCAGTGCCCATATGGGATGCCAGCGCTCAGGGCAGGGCATTAATCGCTGCACCAAAGCGCTGGCCCTGACATCATAGGTTCTGAATCTGATATTTGGTGTCTTTCTTGAGTAGAGAGAATGACGCTAGGTACCTGATATCTAACTGCACTTTGTTTGTGAGAGGCCCACTCCTCTGAGGTTTGGATGTCCCAGGCTGTAGACCTTGGCAAACCCCCTCACATTCTTTGATCCGCTTTCCTCATCTATCAGGCAGGGATTCACACTATCTGGCCTGTCTATCCCAGAGGACTGTCATGTTGCTTAAGGAAAATAATCCACGCAGAAGCAAATTGTAGGCAGTGTTTCGCAAAATGTAAGGCACTGCTGTTGTTAATGGTGTGAAGCTGAGGGGAAGGCCAGGACCCTGACTGCGGGCCATGAGCGTGGTGTCTGGGGCCAAGTGCGAAGTGGCTGCTCTCAGTTGGACCAGGTGTCAGTCATGGTGATGGACGCATACCCCAGTGCTCCCCACTTCAGTCTCAGGGCCAGAACCGAGGGCTTTCTTCAAGGCAGTTACTCTTGCCTGGATTTGCTGATCATTCTTTCAAAGTAAACACTGGCATCTTTATTTGAAAATATCTTGATGAGAATTGTGAGTCAACCAAAAGGTATGTGTCTCAAGGAATGTTGCTGTTTTTATTATTTTTCCCCTACCAAACAATCTCAAGTTTCTTTACAATTAAAAAAATATTTTTGTAGAAGCATATTGTCCTGAAGTCTATTTATAAAAGAGGACCCAAACAAGTCTGCGTGTCTTAAATCTGCCTAACAACTCGAGTAATAAATATTTCAGTATTTGTTTTTGCAGCCCATCTGAGCCGTCAGACATGTTTGATTTAGGCTTCGTTCCCTTGGAACAAATGATGGCTGCATTTCCCCTTCCTTTACCACTATCATGTTTTTCCAAGAACCCTGGCTCCCTCCGTGAAGGGCCCTCTGCCCCAGTAATAACTCGTCCACTTCACGGGGAAGTGTTATGTCCCATGTTAACAAAACAGATAGGGCTATGAGAAAAGACAAATTCTGCCCTGAATACTATTTGTGGATTCATGCATTCACTCAGGGATCCAGACAGTCAGCAAATACATATTCTGTACTTAATCTGGGTCCACAGTGAATGGGACAGGTGGGGTTCCGGCTTTCATGGACTTTGTATTCCCAGGAGGAGGAAGACAGGAAATGGAAAACCATTTGCGTCTTTAATTTCTTTATTAGGAAACTTTCCTGGGCCATTTGCATTTTCAGTTGCATAGGATTCCTTGGGAGGAAACGGAAGGCAAATGTGAATATTTGTCAGAAGCCTGATCGTGGGAGTGAGTGTGTGAGAAGAATCATTGAGTAATTGGAAGATTTCTCTATTTGTAGAGGCTGAAAGGGTTACAGCTGGTTCTTGGTGGGGAGAGTCAGTCAGCAAGATCAAGTCTGAGTTTGCAGATGAGACCTAGAAACGGGATGCACCTGTGCTTCTCTATGGAGAATCAGGGGACTACAGATTAACTTTACATTTCAGACAGGATTGAATCGGGCCTCTGGATAGAATATCTAGAAATTGTAGGCTTCACCAAGCGAGGTGTTGAGGATCACGGGATTGGTGGGGAAGGTGCTGTGGAGAGCAGGAAGGGTCCTAGGCCCTCATCTTTCTGACGTTCGTGTCTGTACTGTGCTGCCATTAGAATGTGTTAAATATGTCGTGAGCTTCATCTTGTTGCAACGCTCATTTCCTTTAACATTCGCTGCAGCTGGATCTTGCGTTTTGTCTTTCTTAGAAGTATTTGATTTTTTCACAACATTTTCCATTTTTATCTCTTATGATCTGTCTCTTCCTGTCATAGCGGAAACCCGATACCAGGGTTAAGCAACTCTCCAGTCTTTCTCTTTGCGTGAAGTCTGAAACCAAATAACCCCAATCCTCTGTTATCTCTGCAACATGTTCTCATTTGCTCTGCTGTCATCTTCTAATTTTGTAGGGAAAAAATTATCCATTTATTGTTGGAATTAATGAATGCATGAAAAGTCTTTTTAGCATGGTACTGGCTCCTCCTGGTTTTCACAGGGTGATAAACCACACACATGATCACATGCACTTTTTTTTTTTTTTTGACAGGCAGAGTGGACAGTGAGAGAGAGAGACAGAGAGAAAGGTCTTCCTTTGCCATTGGTTCACCCTCCAATGGCCGCCGCGGCCAGTGGGCTGCGGCCGGCACACCGCACTGATCCAATGGCAGGAGCCAGGTGCTTCTCCTGGTCTCCCATGGGGTGCAGGGCCCAAGAACTTGGGCCATCCTCCACTGCACTCCCTGGCCACAGCAGAGAGCTGGCCTGGAAGAGGGGCAACCGGGACAGAATTCGGTGCCCCAACCGGGACTAGAACCCGGGGTGCCGGCGCCGCAAGGCGGAGTAGCCTAGTGAGCCGCGGCGCCGGCTTTTTTTTTATTTTTTCACATGCACTTTTGATTTTGATTTCTGCCCAATGCGTTTGGTATACTTTTTCCTTTTTTTTCTGATGGGGTGAGTGTGGGAGAAGTGTTACTGATTTTGTTTCTAAAGTTTTGCTTATTCCAGTAACATTAACTTCCTGTCTAAAGAAGTAAATGAGAGAAAACAAAAAAGTAATGGATGTAGATTTTATTTTTAGGAGCCTGAGGAGTGTAGTGGATGGAATGAATTAGTAAAGCCATGTATAACAGAGGCCTCCTACCTCCTACCCACTGCCTAAAGAGGAAAGGCCAGCACTGGGCACTTCCTGTTGGACGAGCAATAAACAAGACGGGGCTGTGGAAAGTATGCATTGAGGACAGTACAGCTATTGTCACAGCCCTGATGCTAATGTGATGACTAAGATAGAGAACTTGGGCACTCATCACATGTCCCTTAAATCATCTGCGCGGTGACTTCCTCAAAGGGAAGTCATTTCATTTCAGAAATGAAAACTCGGCCACGAGCCATGCTGGATGTGAAAGGCTAAGATTCTGCATTCTCATTGACCCAATGGCACCTAAAACTAGTGTCAGGGCTTTGCAACATGACAAGCAAGTTTTCACAGCACCAATCCTGGAGAAGCCGGCGTTTGATAACCAGTCACTCCCTTTAAGAGGGACCCAGGGAAGCAGAGTTGTCATTCAGCTCCACCATTTACATCCAGGGAATAAAGTCAAGAACAAAGAAAACACTGTCGCTCCCCTGTGAAATGACTAGACGTTTCTAGAAGGAAATTTTCCTAGGGAAACCATATAGAAATAATTCTCTCCTTAGATTGCTTTTTTATTTCTTTCAGTTTCATTCTTCATTTTAATTCAGATTTTTACTGAAGTAAATGAATCTTGTCATTTTGTGCAATGTTTGATCTAGGCTTTTTATTTATTTACTTACTCACTTACAGGTGTTGAAAACTAAATACAGTCTTCAAGAGAGGCTGCCTCTTTGGGGACAAAAGGGTATGATGGGGGACAGCACCTCCAAGGCATGACTGTCACGCACTCCCAGCCCTGCAGGACTGTGTGCCCTGGTTTATTTACAAGTGTTATTAATACCTAAAAAAGGAACCTAATTCGCATTTAATAAATAAATGGGATTTACTAATATGGACTTGGTTGTGATCTAATAAGTAAACGATTATGTTTGAATCATTGCTGTTTTGAAGCATTGAAAGAAAGTAGGAAAAATATAACTCCTGGAATTGTTATGTCAAGTCATGGAATGCACGAATAGTGGAAAGTATAAGATATTATAGTTAATTTTTTCTGCATGACCTCAAAATCTAATATTTTCCCTTTAATTCCAGAAATGAATATGGCAAAACAATAGACTTTAGAGAGATTTTGATACACACAGTTTACCATGCACACTGGGACCTTTTAAATTTCCAGAGAACCTAGGCATAATGCAGCTTTCTTTTAAATTTTTATTTACTTTCCTTTTTATTTGAAAAGCAAAGAGACAGAGATTTTCCGTCTCCTGGCTCAGTCCCCAAGTGCCCCCAATAGCTGGAGCTCCCACAGGAGTGGCAGAAGTTCAACTCCTTGAGCCATCACCTGGTGCCTCCCAGGGTGCACACAAGCAGGAAGCTGGAAGCTAGAATCTGGAGTGGAGCTGTGATGGCACCCAGCCTCTGCGGGACAGGAAGCAGGCGTCTCAAGTGGTGTCTGAACCGCTGCACACAATGCAAACCCTCCTCACGTAGTTCTTCCAGGGAAACGGTGCAGTGAACTTCTGGGTGATGGTTATCCTCACCCGTAGAAGCAGGGCTGGGTCCCCTTGGAAGTTCAGATGCCAAGTAGACAGTGAAGAAAGAAGTCTGTTTGAACCACCTGCACATCTTTAGAAGTTGTGCAATACTAGGACCTGCAAAAGCAGATTGCCTGTCCTGATTTCTAGGAAATGTGTTTGCTGTTCTCAGAATGAGACAGTCTCCACCACCGCCCCTTCTCCTCTCTCTTCCCTAACTGTCGTCTTCTGCTTTTCAAAGTCCACTGTGTTTTGAAGCTGGGCAACTCTCCTCCTGGTTGCTTGCTTCTCGTGCTGTCTTCTGCAACACAACTCACTCTTCCACCGTGCACGCGTCGAGGTTCCACTGCAAAGCGCAAAGCTCGCAGGGGCAGCCCCAGCAGAAGGCCCTGGGCCTTGGTGACTTCCTCTCCCTGCGGGCAGTGGAAGGCAAGGGCAGGAGCAGCTGCAGTGAGGCCAGTGGGCAGCTCATCCCGCTGAGTGTCTGCTCCAAAGTAGTCCAAAACAGTGAGGTGCAGAGGACACACAGCTTCTCCCTTTCCCAGGATGTTCAGCCTTACCTGTGTCTGGTACATTGCTAGGGGCGGGAAAGGACAAGGAAGGATTAACAGGAGCTGAAAGATTGGCTGCTGCGAGCACATTGCTAGCCGAATAATTTACCAAGGAAGCATAGCCTCCCAATTCTCTACGTGGGTGGTTGCGGGCAGCACACGGAACAGAAGTGAAATGCTTATCTTAGGAAATCAAGCAGTTGAGTATTTTCTCCACACTATACTTCTATTTCAGGAGTGTGTGTGTGTGAGAGAGAGAGAGAGAAGGGGGGGAGAGAGGGTGAGGGAGAGAGGGAGGGAGAGGGAGAGAGAGAGAAAGGGGGGGAGAGAGGGAGAGGGAGAGAGAGGAAGGGGAAGAGAGAGAGAGAGGGAGGGAGAGGGAGAGGGAGAGAGAGACAGAATGGGAAACACAAAGGCAGGAGGATCCGAGATAGAGAGAGAGAGAGAGAGAGAAGAATGGATCCTCTCAGAAAAAAAAAATACATGCTTTCGTGTGGGGGGGAAGCCATTGTAATCCATTATTCGTACTTTGGAAACTTATATTCATTAAATAAAAAAAAAAATACATGCTTTCAAAGTTTTAGCAAAAACTCCATGAAACCATACGTTGTTAATTAATCGACTAAGGTTTAACACTGTAGGGATAACAGGATCTCAATTCAGAGACTGCATTTTTGGGCACTTCAGAAAGTTTGCAGAAATAGACTGAAAGATGAGTTTAGGAGGCTGGTGATTTGCTGTAGCGGGTTGGGCCACCACTTGTGACGCTGGCATCCCATATAGGATCGGCAGTTCAAGTCCCAGCCACTCTGCTTCCGAGCCAGCTCCATGCGAAGGTGCTGTGAAAGCAACAGAAGATGCCCAGGGATTTGGGTCCCTGCCACCCATGTAAGGGGCCTGGATGGAGTTCCAGGCTCCTGGCTTTGGCATGGCCCAGCCCATTTAAGGAGTAAACCGGAAGATAAATGATATTTCTCTCTGTGTCTCTCATCCTCTCTCACTCTGTGTTTTGAATAAATCAATCTTTTTTTTTTTTTTAAGATAAGTTTATTTTGATGCAAGGATTTTTTGAAATTCATGTCTGGCTTTTTGTAATCATTTCCATGAGCTGATTTAGGCCCCCTCCTATGTCCCTGCTCTGGGGAAGGAAGTGGAGACAGAGGGTGTGTAATGTGGTCATAACTGTTTCTTGTTTAGTGGGAGCAAACAGATGGACGTGGTTAAGTTGTCCTTGAAAGTTTCGGGAGGCATCACTGCTCTGTGAACATTCTCCTATTTCGGCGATGATAGTGAACATTAATTGAGCACTTCATACATACAAGGGACTAAGCACTTGATATCAATGGACTCAGATACTGGAAGTCCCTCTGATTTAAAGAGCAACAAAGCAGAGGCATGGAGAGGCTCATTAACTTCCGCAAGGGCCGTCAGTCCATAGTGGCTGAGCCAGCAATGCAAGCAAGCAGTCAGCCCTGGACTTGAGCCCTGTCCACTCAGCTATGCTGAGTTCTTACCTCACCTCTGCTATTTCAAGGGAGCCAAGACTTCCATGGCCTTTGGCAACATTTTTTTTTCTTTAAGACTTATTTATTATTTGAAAGAGTTACAGAAAGAGAGAAACAGAAAGAGAGATCTTCCATCTGCTGATTCACTCTCCAAATGGCCACAATGGCCAGGACTAGGCCAGGAGCCAGGAGTTTTTCCAGGTCTCCCACACAGGTGCAGGGGCCCAGATACTTGGGCCATCTTCCACTGCCTTTCCCAGGCCATGAGCAGGGAGCTGGATCGGAAGCAGAGCAGACAGGACTAGAACCAGTGCCCATATGGGATGCCGGCACTGCAGAAGGTGGCCTAACCCACTATGCTACAACGCCAGCCCCAGCAATAGTTTTTTATTTACATAAATACATGACCTGTGTGTCCTAGAATAAGTCATTTTTTAAAAAGAGTTATTTATTTGAAAAACAGAGTTACAGAGAGAATGAGAGGCAGAGAGAAAGCTTCCATCTGCTGGTTCACTCCCCACATGGCCATGCTGTCTGGGGCTGGTCCAAGTTTATGCCAGGAGCCTGGAGCTCCATCCAGGTCTCCCACGTGGGTGGCAGGGGCCCAAGCACTTGCAACATCCTGTGCTGCTGGAAGAAGTGATTTTAAGAGGACCCAAGTGGTGAGGTGAAGACACGCTTGCCATTTAAAGATAGAAGCTGCTCACGTCTTTCGTGGGTACCAAGTGGAAAATTGTGCTTGTTATTTTGGGTCATTTCTGTAAGTCAGAAGAGAGAAGTGATAGAGAAACTGTGATCATGGAAGGAATCTGAGACAGAAAAGTCCTGTTCAAATGCAAAGGAGGGTTTGAAATGTTGTGTCTGGTCTAGACCAGGGGACACGGTACTACAGGGATGGGAGTGCGTGACAGTCATGCCTCGGAGGTGCTGTCCCCCATCATACCCTCTTGTCCCCAAAGAGGCAGCCTTGCTTGAAGACTGCATTTAGTTTTCAAGCTTGACCAAGCTCAGGGCCTAGGGAACAGAGGAGGAAGCCTTGATACCTCGTTCTACTTGAGGCATTCCTCCCATGTCTGTTTCCTTTTCTCTCAAAACCCCACATCAAGGTTTCCTTGGTATCTCAAATTTGTGAGCCTCACCTGCATTTCTGCCCGCACCGTTACAGCTTCCTGAGTGGGGTGGAGAGTGGACAACACTGTTCTCGAGAGCATATGCAGAGGACCCCCAGTGCCTGCCAGATGGGGGTGTGATGAAAACATAGGATGGCGGACCCTGGCCCAACCCACTGAGTCAGCACTGCAAGGGCTAAGCCGGGAGATAGGCTCTGGTGATTGCTCACCTGGGGGGATTTTGGGCACAGGGAATTTTCAGATTGTCCTTTGACAGCTTTGCTGCTTAGTGGAGATGCAAGTCTTGAGTAGTAACGATTAAATATGTTCCTGTCCAAGCGCTGCTCTAATGGGTCGGGGTTGTAAGCTTGCTAATTGTTCCTGCCACGAGCTGGGGACTAGTAGATCAGATGACAATCATGTATGGACAGAACAGAGCAATGGCATGAGACTCAAAGCCTGGGCAGAGCTCTCATTGGCTTTCTCCAGTTGAACCTCAAAAATGTCAGAAATAGGATCTTTGAAATAGCGTTTCCTGATTCACATAAATCGTCCTCTCCCCTTTCACCAAAGATTTGACTCATAGACACTTATTTAAAGTCTTTCGAAATAGTCTTTCATCCAAATCTGGAGTTTCCAAACTTTTAAAGAGCTCACAATGCTTACAAAATTTTGCATGTTTGTCGTTCCTTAGAACCTAAGAGTAACTTTTGATCATGCCAAGAAAGATAGCACTGGGTCTGAGAGAGACTTCAGCCGGGGCTGGTAATTATCTTATATGAGGATGTAGTTATTAAAAATAGAAACTGAAGGGGCTGGTGCCATGGCTCACTTGGTTAATCATCCATCTGCGGTGCCGGCATCCAATATGGGCGCCGGGTTCTAGTCCCGGCTGCTCCTCTTCCAGTCCCGCTCTCTGCTGTGGCCTGGGAGTGCAGTGGAGGATGGCCCAAGTGCTTGGGCCCCTACACCCGAATGGGAGACCAGGAAGAAGCACCTGGCTCCTGGCTTTGGATCGGCGCAGCGCCGGCTGTGGAAGCCATTTGGGGAGTGAACCAATGGAAGGAAGACCTTTCTATCTGTCTCTCTCTCTCACTGTCTGTAACTCTACCTGTCAAATAAATAAATAATCTTAAAAAAATAGAAACTGAAATGTTGGTCATTTTACTTATTCAGAAGAGAGAAATATAACCTCTGTAAATATCTGGTATTCTAATGGGAAACCTATGGATTTTGAAAATTAAAACTGAGTACTTATATTTCATATATGCAGAGTGAGACATTTTCATTTCTTTTTTTAAAATTTGAGTTGAGGCATACAGATTTCATGTATTTCATACATACAAATTTAGTAGCATAGTGACACTTCCCACCCTACCCTCCCTCCCACCTATGCTCATACCCTTCCTCCTCCTTCCACTCCTATCCCCACTCTTAATTTTTACAATGATCTGCTTTCAGTTTACTTTGTGCTCATAAGATTATCCCTACACCAATAAGGAGTTCAACAAATAGTATGAAGAAAATAACACTTCCTCAGCAGGAGACAAGGGATGTAAACAATCATCAAGTCTCAAAGCATCAGCTTCACTCCTATACATTACATTTTTGGTACTTTATTAGTTACCCCAGATAAGGGGAAACATACGGTATCTTTCTGGGGGACTGGCTTATTTCCCTAAGTATTATGATTTCTAGTAGCATCCATTTTGTTGAGAATAACAACAGCAATGTGGTCTTGGGGTGGTAGCTAAAATGGCAGGATCCTAACAGGGTTCCTGGACCTGTTTTTGACTCAGTGCTGTAAGGACTACCCCTCATCCCTCACCATCCACCTCTCTGCCCTCTGGGAGCAATGGTTGAAGAAAAAAAAACTTCCCATCTATGATGAAAACACTGGAGAAGGGCATGCAGAAATTAGCATTGCCCCATAGCCAGGACTACCAAGTACTACAAGGGACACACTTATAGGAAAAAGATTTTCTTGCTTATCTACATTCCAACATATCTGGCCACACTATGGTGTTTTTTGCTAAATCTAGCCACTCCACTCCTGTAAAAGGAAATGGTTGAATGAGAAGAGAAGCAGGATTTGGAGAACGGCTGTGTCCCTGTTAACCCCAGGGTCACTTTCACATGGGGTGTGGTACCTGCTCTCCACTCTCTCCTGAGGCTCTCTGGGTTGCTGTCTCCAGCTATTGCATGCGACTGTGCTCCCAGGAATGTGGCATTCCTAGGCCTTCCAGCTTGTCAGTAGCTGGGAGTTGCTCCTTCTAAGAAGATCTGGGAATACATTGCTTGTAGTTGAGTCCCTGTCTCCAGGCTCAAAGCTGAGCAAAGCTCCTAGCTCATTACACCCTGAGAGATTCTGCACACAGAAGCTGGTGAGAGTGGCCCCAAAGCCTCCACACACACCTGCAGATACACACACTTGTAGCTCTCCGTGGTGTCATAGATAATGTCTAACGAACATCACCTTAGGCATGAGAAGAATGTACTTTTGCATACATTGTCTCGTTTAATCTTACACCCATTTTAAGAGGACTTTTTTCAACGCGGTAATTGTGAGGTTTAGAATGGGTAACTTGCCTATAGTTCATAAAGATTCATAAAAACAGAAAATCACCAAAGCCCAAGCTCTAATCTCTTGGGTAGCATCTCCTCCTCTCTATTCCCCATTCTCCTTGTATACTCTCCCCATTCTACATTCTCCTAGTGGCTTCCAGTGAAGTAAAGCAATGAACGGAACTTTGAGGGCAGGCTGTCTCGGGGAGTTGTATAATTAAGGGGCAAGTTCTAATCTCTCTGGGACTTGGTTTTCCTAATCTTTAAAATGGGCATACAAATATCAAGATGATTGAATTCACTTTGTAATGTAAGAAACACCTGGCCATGTGATTGGACCTTAAATATAGGATGTTAATTTGGTACGCAACCAAATATGTCACAAAGAGGGGGGTGAGCATTGTAAAGGAAACACATGCAATGACCAGTGGTAACACAAGTGTCAAACAGAAGAAAGAATAGAAAAAGAGGAATGTGATGGCCATGGGGAAGGGCTTGGGATAAGAAGGTATTACATTCAAGCCTGAGTTTTAAATGGGGGTTGTTTGGAAGCTGAGGGGAGGAAGCTTACCCCAGGCACAGCAATCTTGTTGATGGGGGCCAGGGTCCTCGATTTTCATCCATAGAATCGGTGTGTGTAGCGGCCTTTCTGTCTCCCTACTCACCATGAGCAGAGGAAGGTCAGGGCCCAGGATCCTTTAAAAATTCCATGCAAATCTCTTGCGCATGACTAAGAAATATTTATGTACTTCGTAGAATATATGAAGTTGCTTTTCTAGGCTTCCCTTGGGGAAAAACAGTCCCTTACCAATAACTTCTAACTTTTTTTGAAAAAACCAAACCAAGCCATTCTTAACCAATGTTCAAAGGCAAAGAATTCTGGACTCAAATAAAATGTTCCGTTATTCAGATTCCCCAAATTACCTGGGCTGCATCCTGTCTTCTCTCCAGCCCTCTCTTCTCATCTATATTAGGAATTCCATGAACCTATGTCCAGCGTCTGCCGTGTGGGCTGTACTAGGCTCAAGGCCCACAGGACAGCTAAGCCTTTCCCAGGATGGTACTGAATCCAGTAACCAGGGACAGGTCATAGACGGTACGTGAAGCAAATCACACTAGGATGCCAACATTGCAGGCAGTAGGTCTGCTTGCCATGCCACAATGCCTGCCCCTCAATGAACTTTTTGAAGTCCTTTCATACCCCACAATAAGATTTTTCTGGAAGCAGAGAGAAAAAGACTGATGAAAATAAAAAAGTGGGCCAGTGGGGTGTCAATTTTGTTTATTTTTTCAAAAAACCAGCTCCTCGTTTGGCTGATTTTTTGTAATTTTTTTTTAATTCAATCCTGTTGATTTCTTCTCTGATTTTAATTATTTCTCTTCTCCTACTAGATTTGGGTCTGGTTTGCTGTAGGTTTTCTAGATCCTTGAGTTGAATTGAAAGCTCATCTATTTGGTGAAATGAACACTATGAGAAACGGTGACTTGATCAGCCCTCACCCTGACTGTTGATGAGCAACTTAATATGTTATCCCTCTTAGTATTTTTTGTTTGTTCTACTTAATACTTTTGGTTGAATACTGTAATCAATATACAATTCTTCTTAAGTGCTGAAATTAACTGAAAAGTGATCGCTGTTAAATATAAGAGTGGGAATAAGAGAGGGAAGAGATGTGCAATTCGGGACATGCTCAAGCTGACTTACCTCAAACGGTAGAGTTAGAAACATACCAGGGGATTCGAATTCAATCCCATCGAGGTGGCATGCACTAATGCCATCTCACTAGTCCCAGTGATCAATTTCTGTTCACAATTGATCATAATGATAGGACTAAGAACCAAAGGGATCACAGAAACAAGAATAGTGTCTGCAAATACTAGCTGATAGAATCAAAAAGGGAGAGAATGATCCAACATGGGAAGTGAGATACACAGCAGACCCATAGAATGGCAGATGTCCTAAACAGCACTCTGGCCTCAGAATCAGCCCTTAAGGCATGCAGATCCGGCTGAATGAGAGTATTTCAGGCATGGAAAGCCAAGACACTCTGGGGGAAAAAAAAAAAACCTAAATGAAAGAAGTCCACGAGTGAGATTCCAGTGGAAAGAATGGGTCATCAAAGAAGGAGGTACCTTTCTCTGAAGGGAGGAGAGAACTTCCACTTTGACCATGGCCTTGTCTAAATATGATCAGAGTCAGTGAACTCAGGGGGCTTCCATAGCCTTGGCAGCTCATGACTAGAGCCTAGGGTGATTACTGAGGCCATAAACAAGAGTGTCAATTTGTTAAGTCAACAACAGGAGTCACTGTGCACTTACTCCTCATGTAAGATCTTTGTCCTTAGTGTGCTGTACATTGAGATTTAATGCTATAACTAGTACTCAAACAGTATTTTTCACTTTGTTTCTGTGTGGGAGCAAACTGTTGAAATCTTAATGTATGCTAAACTGATCTTCTGTATATAAAGAGAATTGAAAATGAATCTTGATGTGAATGGAAGGGGAGAGGGAGTGGATAAGGGGAGGGTTGCGGGTTAGAGGGACGTTATGGGGGGGAGAAGCCATTGTAATCCATATTCTGTACTTTGGAAATTTATATTCATTAAATAAAAGTTAAAAAAAAGAAAATAAAAAAGTGGGAGAAAGAGACCGTGCTCCAGGGAGAGAGTGGGAAGGAGGTGAGGCTTGCCTGCTGAGACTTCAAAGGCAGGCCATTGGGAAGTGGAATCAAGGGGTGAGAGTCTGGGAAGAGTCAGAAATAGGATCATGGGGCCTGCATTGTGTCCTGCTTGGGTCATGAGTTACCCCTTTGTCCAGTGTATCCACCCTGTATACACTACCCACCTGTTAGGGGCTAGCAGCTGTCTCTGTAGGTTGACTGTCACAGTAATGTGGAGCTTTATAATGGACCCATAGAGCAAGAGAAGTGATTCTGGCAAGTTTATTACAATCGATTGTTAGAATTGTCTTATTTTATTATTATTGCCCATCTCTTGCGGTGCCTAATTTTTAAATTGAACTTTATAATAGGCGTCAATATATAGAAAAAAGCATAAGGGATACAGGGTTCAGTACTATCTGTGACATCCTCTGGGGTCTTGGAACACATTCCCTTTGGATAAGGGAGGGCTACTGTACTCATTTTGAAGCATATTTTGTGGATCTGCTGGCAGAATGTAAGTTAAAGCCATAATATAGCAAAACACATCCATGCAAAGTGAATGAGTCACATATTTTTGGTGTGCTCTCTGCTGCTTTATTTTAAATTCAATTCCCAATAGGGAAATAAAAATACCAAACTACTGATATGAAGGGTGGATGAGGGTGAGGTTAATTCAACTTAATTGAAACCGACAGGATTATTCATGGGAATCCAAGAAATATTGTACAAAGATGTGCCAAAGGCCAGGCTGGATAAGTTATCATTTCCATAGCCTTGATGATCTTTAGGTTGGCTTTTTTCCCCAGGTTAGAGTTAGTGTTTTTTTTTTTCTTTCTGCATCTGTAAAGAATGAAATTTTAGTTCAGCTTTAAAGTTATGCCTTTACTGAACTGCATCAAAGATACAATAAACACAACAAAGATGATTTGGATATGGCGCTTTTTCTTCTTTTGATACAGCCATAAGACAAAAAATTGCATGTTAGTGCTGCTCTGACCAGCCAGCCCCTCAGTTGTCCCTCCATTTGCATCTCAGCCCTGCTCCCATTGTTCCTGCACGGAGCTGCCTGGAGAACCTGGTGTGGGAGCTTCTTCATGTTTCCCTTACTTACATAATTTTATTGTAAAAATGCATAACCTGGGCAAGCAGTTAAGATACCACTTGGCTGTTCCCAATTCTAGCTCCCTTCCAGTGTACACCCTGGGAGGTGGCAGGTGATGCTTCAAGTAGTTGTGTCCTTGCTACCCATGTGGGAGACCTGGATGGAGTTTCAGGAGCTCAAATTCAGTCCCGGCCCAGGCCATGGGAGTGAATCAGCAGACAGGAGTCTCTCTCTCTTAAAATGGAAAAAAAAACTCCATATACAGAGGGTATTTCAGGTTCAGAGCTACTGATACTTTAGGGCAGACAATTCTTTATGTCTGTGTTCTGTGCATTACAGGAAGTTGAGCAGGGTCCCTGGCCTCCACCCTCGATGCCAGGAGCACTCCTTCACCCCTACCCCACCACAACTCTTGACAAAGAGAATATCTCTAGACTTTGCCTTTTGTTCCATAATGGGCAGTGTGACTCCTGCAAGTCATTTGGTACACTTTTCTACAGGTTTTTCCCAACCAACAATCATTGACAATGTTCTTCAAGCCATTTGTGATTGGGCTACCTATAGCATTTTGGCATGGGCCTGTGCCACTTTCAATGGGCATTGACATGGTTTCCAGTTCTTGGCCCCAAAGCAAGGCTGCAGTGATCACCATGGTACATGGTACACTCATAGATTTCCAGCCATGGATGGTGGCTTTAACAGGTATTTCCAAATTATCTGATGGTGCCATTTGGAGATATTTCTCCAAATCCATAATGGATGCATCTCAATCAAAGTGATTATTCAAATGATCTTTTAAATATAAAATATAAATGTATTTGAAATTTTGCTCTGTTTTGGGTCCTAAAAGTTACAACTTTGTGAAAGATGAAGTTTGGATTACCAGTTCAGTTTTCAGATCTTTCAAATTTCTTATTTTTCAAAGTTTTTTGAGTAAAAACATCAATGAACACAAACAGTGAAATAAAGTTTCTATGGATTAGATTTTTCCACAATCAGTATAGCCTGTGATAGGTGTTTCAGGCCCAGAAATGAACATAAGATAGGGGAAGTGGATTTAAATTATGTTAAGTCATGGAATAATAAAAATATGATGATTTCCCTTAGCATGGATGAGTACTTAAAACCCTGCAAATAATACTATTTCTCAAATCAGCAGTTTGAAAAGAATGTCTCTAGCAGATGGTTAGTGAAAATAATTCTCTGAAGCTTTGGATCTTTCTAATTTATTTTATTTTTTAAAGGTTTATTTATTTTGAAAGATGGCCAGATGGCCACAACAACCGTGGCTGGGCCAGGCCAAAGTCAGGAGCCAGGAGCTTTATCCGGGTCTCCTATGTGAGTGTAGGGGCTCAAACACTTGTGCCATCTTCAGCTACTTTCCTAGGCCATTATCAGGTAGCTAGATTGGAAATGGAGCATCTGGGACACGAACTGGAGCCCGTATGGGATGCCAACATCCCTGGAGGTGGCTTTACCTGCTAGACCACAACACTGCCTCTTTAATTTATTGTTTTTGTCCTCTCTTGTCTCAGGATAGCTTTCAAGCAATGTGATTTCATTTGTTAATACCATTTTCTCCTTTACAGAATTCTTGGTTTGAAAGAAAAAATCTTCGCTTCTGCATTCAAGATCATACTGCACAATGGTAGGAAAAGAGGTGTTTTTTTTTTTTCTTTTTTCTGAGTACGTGAGTGTGTGTCGGCAAATCTGACGCTGGTTCCGAGCAGTGTTTTGCTGTCAGCAGACCTGTTGTAAGGAGAAGCTGCTAGAATCTTCTCTGAATTCTTAAAGTATCAGGGAGCTATTTTAAAATTGAGCAAAGTGTTGATCTTTTCATGAGGTTTGCTTTGTTTATTTTTTAAATAGACAATTAATGCACACATGTTGCAGGTGTTGAGTTTTGTGATGCGCTTCCTTCCCAGTTCTAATGCAATAAGGCTGAGGCTCAGACCTGCTGGAATCAAGAGTTAGCTCCAAGACTCTGCTGTGTGTTTGGTCTTTGTTGGTATTACAGGAAGGTGGTGGAATTTTGAGATGAACTTGAACTTCTCTCATTCTTCCTTTCTTACAGATGGTTTATCCTATTTTTATGTCCCTTCAATTTTTTGGTGATTTGCTCACTTGCACTGGAATAAGTGCATTTGGTGTATTTTGGCTTGATACTTTGCGTGGAGTTTATAAGTAGTTCCCATGTAATATCCCAAGTTACGTCTCAACATTATAAAATATTGAGGGATGGAGAATTAAAAAAATCCACCAACAATTTAGCATAGCAGCTGCTACGGTTTGTTACCAGTATCATATGCATTTTTTTCCATATGACACAGAGAATTTGAAATTCTGACTTTTAATTACTTACTTTTTAATAGGCAATACTTGCACATGGGCTAGCGTGTTAGGAACACCGAAAGTGGTTAAATGAAATGTGCATCTCTTCCTTTGCCCCATGAAAAATTATTCCATCTCCAGGACACATTTGATATTTCTGATTTTCTGATTTACTATATCTTCTAGATCTTTTTAATGTTTTAATCTGCTGCTATGCTAAATGATGCTATAATGGACATCTTTGCACATATGTCGTTTCTCATAAGCTTGAGTATTTGAACTGAAGGAAAAGGCTCCTGGTGCACAAATCTGATGTTACTGTTTGCTATGCAAGGCACAACGGGGCTTGTGTGACGCCGTTCTATCAAAGCCAAGCAAAAGCTGGTCTCATGAAGGGCGGTGGGGGCACTGAGTTCAGAAACTGAAGCATTGTGACAACAAGTGTGTGTGGGGATTGGATTGATTGTTAGCTGCAACTGCTTGGCAATTGGAGTGCGCCTGTTTCGTGCAGCCTTATGGGAGTGTGGAGTTGTTACTGAGTGGCTGACTTGCAGAGGTGCATCACAGAAACGTATTTTCATTCATTGATTTCCAGGACTTTAAAACAAGTTGTGGTACTGGTAGCCTGTTTATGTCTCGGGCTTCTGGCCAAACAACCATTATTTTTCTTTCCCTTTTCTTGAATTTGAAGAACAGGGAAGTCAAATTCTCAAGTGCCTGAGACGTGGGAGCAGTGCAGGGTCAAACAGTACATTTTGAGTGTTGATTCACTTCCCTAGAGGTTTACCAATTTACACTCCCTCCAGCAAGGAATGGAGAGCACCGGCTTCCCACAGCATTGGCATCTTCGAGTGTTGGATCTGCGTTAACACAACAGGTGAAAGATGGTATCTTTCTGAAACCTGAAATTGCCTGTTTCTTAGAATGAGTGAAGTTAAGAAACTTTGTAAATGATTAACGTGCTGTTTGCTCTAAGTTCTGTAAGTTTTTGCTATCATCATCCCATTCTCAGTTGGGTTTCGAAAACGTTAATTTTTAAGTGTGGTGCATGTGAAGGAGCCTTTTACATTGAGAGCTGTAAATACTCTCCCTTATATGTTCTCTGTCTTTGGATTTGGCATGTTGTGTTTTTTTGTGGATTGAGGGCATTGAAAAAGTGTGCTCTGATGCTGTTGGATTGGGCCAATATTCTATGGTCTTGACTTTATATTATAGTGGCAAAGACCTTGTTATTTAGAGATTATATTATTCTATATTTTCCTTTAGTACTTTTATGATGTCATTTTAATTCATTCTTCTGGAATGAAGAGGGAGGAATACTCATACAACATTTTCGGGAAACTGCTTAGTTATTTCAACATTATTTCTGGGGTGATACACTATTTTCCCACTACTTGGAATCATCATCTCTGCTCAGAACTAAATTTTCATAAGTATGTTGATTTATTGTGGGCTTTCAAAATCCTCTGATCCATTGATTGAAATGTTGGATATTTCATTTTTTCTTGATACCACATGGATTTTTCTGTTTAACTGTTTACATTTTAACTTATTTTTGTGTTTAGTTTCCTTGCTCATTACTGTGATTTTTTTCCTTAAGTGAACATTCTTTTATTTACTCAGCCACTATCTTTGTTACTCTTTATTTAATATTAGAGAGATTTGGGTCACATATCAGCAACTTGTTTTCCAAAACTTGACTTCTGTTGACTCCTTACTTTAGCATTTGTGAGAACTCTTCCCTCAGGCTGCCCTTCTACAGTCACCATTTTTATCTGTTCAGAAAGGTTTGCAAACACTCAGAATCCCACCTTCTATATCACAAGCAAATACAATCATGCAAAGAATAGTTAGACCTTCAACTGAACTAAGGTTGACAAAAATCCTTCCAGAACCATGTATTCGTCATGAAATTGAAAAGAAAATCTGTTGGATGCTTTAAATTTTCTGTTGAACTGTGTCACATAAAATTAGAGGAATATCATAGAGTTTCAATTGCAAGCTGAAAATAGACCATAGATGACCTCATTTGCTTAAGTACTTGCACTAAAGTCACTTACTTTTGTGGCTGGCTGAGCCTCGCACTGGCAATGCCTGAGTGTAGGTGTGCAGAAGAGTTTGTGGGTGCGCGTTTTCTTAAGAGGAGATCCCTATCAAGTACGGGCTTTTCAGGGCTGTTCCAATTTTCATTCATCCTGCAAGAGATTTTATTGATTTATATTGAAAGAGAGGAATGTTATTAGCTATTCCTTTATATGGTCACCGAAATGAAGTTCCAGCTCAGGAAAAAATTACTTTTTTCCTGGACCTCAGTTGATTTCACTGCTTGAGGCTGCATACATTTGGAGCAAGACACTTTAGAGATTCATCCTCTGTCTGTACATGTCCCAGAGGAAACTTTCCTCTATAGGGACTAGGTAGTTTCTCAAATGCGTTTTAAAACACAATGGCGGCCGGCGCCGTGGCTCAATAGGCTAATCCTCCACCTTGCGGCGCCGGCACACCGGGTTCTAGTCCCGGTCGGGGCGCCGGATTCTGTCCCGGTTGCCCCTCTTCCAGGCCAGCTCTCTGCTATGGCCAGGGAGTGCAGTGGAGGATGGCCCAGGTGCTTGGGCCCTGCACCCCATGGGAGACCAGGAAAAGCACCTGGATCCTGGCTCCTGCCATCGGATCAGCGCGGTGCGCCGGCTGCAGCGGCAGCCATTGGAGGGTGAACCAACGGCAAAGGAAGACCTTTCTCTCTGTCTCTCTCTCTCTCACTGTCCACTCTGCCTATCCAAAAAAATAAAAAATAAAAAATAAATTTAAAAAAAAATTAAAAAAAAAACACAATGGCAAGCACTTTTATTTGAGACTATTCGTTACATGAAGCAAAATTATGAGTATTTGTTAAGTCCCAAAGTCCTCGCCGTCTGTAACTCATCAATCTTCTCTCACCCGGATGGACATCCTATTGGCAACAGATAGTAGAAGTTACTCAGCCCAGATTGTATGACCAGACACTGGTGAGAAAAAGCAATGATGGCTCAGTAAGATAAATGTCATCATTCTAATGAGAAGTCTCATGCTGTGTGAGGTCATTGTTATGAATCATAGGGTAGACCCATAGACTCCAGCAAGTACAATTGCATATGACTGTTCAAATTACTTCCCACCATAGAATTAAAAAAAGAAGTGAATCAAGAATAAAGAATGACTGGTTAGATAGGAGTCTCCCACTTTGTTTCTGTCTCATGCCAAAACGTGGAGAAAATCCAATACCTTTCTTACTCCTATCACTGTGCCACATTCTTCCTAGGAAAGGATTGGTTGATGGAGGAGTGATACAGAGGGGTGTGGAGATACCCAAAATACTTGCAGGCTATCCATGGGAGTTTTATGGTCATTATACCCAGGGTTTTTCTGATACCAAAATGTCATTCACAGGGTAGGCAATCATATCTCAAATTAGAGACTTTTCTTGAATTTTATAAGATATGGTGTTGGCAAAACTCATCTCAGGGAGATAAACTGTAGTAACGATTGAAAAGGGAAAGCTCTGTTGTTTTCTGGAGGAGAGGGGAGGGCACAAAGCAAACCCTAACAGAGCTACCTTAAGGCCATTTTGCTTCATCGTAGAGAGGACCAGTCTGGCTGAGATCTTTTAGGACTCAACTTGTGAGGCTGGGGTAAGAAGTCAGGTTGAACCTAACCATTGCCATCTGGAACTAGGCTAGCAAAGTCTAGGGGGGAGCTTGTCCTCTTAGGAATTTTCTGGGACAAACATTAGTTTCCCCCTACAGCATCATAAATAACAGATGTGACTCAGAATCTAGGTTGAAGTCATCTTTGTGGTCATGTACAGTGACCTTTCTAAGAATACATGATTCTGAGCTTTGTCTCCAGAATCTAGTTGTGTAGCTCTGGGGTGGGCGTTTGTCATCCCTAGTTTAGCATGTACTCCAGGGAAGGCTAAAATTCTGTCCCATACCCTTCTTTGGAATCAAATTTAACCACATATAGAGAATGTGACAACTCAAGCCAATTCGTGATGGCAAGTGATTCATTTTCAGGTGATGGTTCGAATTTTACCAAGTTCATGTGTGACTGCAGATTTATACATAGGTTCATCTCTGCATGTCTGTACAAACATACAAGCACATGCTGTTGTGAAGGAGTGGATTTGATATAATATTTTTTAGGAAAATAAAGTTGTTAAGATTTTGAAATTCCTAGTTTTCACAGAGAAATCGGAAGGGGCGACTGAATGGTCCACCCTAAGGTCGAAAAAGGCAGAAGAACAGAATGAAGGCCAAACGATGATTTCATTATACAAATGAAATGCAGTGAAATTCCATCCATCCCCAAGGACCAACTCCATTTAGAGTTCAGAAGAGTAGCCTGGCGTGATCTCACACTTATAGGCTCTATACCCGGCACTCCAGAGCAATTACAGAAGGGTTGTGACTAAGGGTGAGAGGATTAGCACATCCAGTTTTGAGCTTTAACTTACCCTTCCGTTGAGTACACAGGAAATAAAACAGAGAACTGATCAGATGGTCCATCCCCTGTTGACCAGTGAACAAGAGGTACCCAATAGATAAGCATGACCTGCCCCAAAAGCCCAACAAGAGCGTCGGCAATGAGTTACAGTTCCGTGTTGAAGGCAGCTGTTAAGTACATTAGGTGACATCACAGACTCTGTATGATAAAGAAGATCCTGGAAAGGACTGGCTCAGAAAGGGTCTGGAAGCAATAATGAATGATTCCTTCCACGTTCATTGTGCATTGCCAATTACAGCGACTTTCCAGGTTAGAACAGACTTCTTTATTTCCAAGTGAGGAAACTGAATGACACTGAGATGAGATGACACCCGGCTGATTACTGCCGGAGCCCCTCAGTCGGACAGCGTGAGCTCAGCAGCAGAGAACCGACCCTCTGTGAGCACAGTGTCTGGAGCATTCAGCAAGAGCATTTCCCCAGCCCGTAAAAGAGAGGGCAGCCTGCTGCGGTCAGGCAGGGGGAGGGAGACACCTTACCCCTGGAGGCACCTTACTCCTTCCACAGTCTCCTGCCAGCTATGAGGAATGCAGCCTCCCAAATTCACTGAAAATCGTGATCATTAGAATTCAGTCACAGCCATCGAGTAGTGAGTGAGACACCTGTCAAAGTAAACGTGGTTCTCAGACTGGGAACTCCCCATCCCGTGGATTTGCTTTAGAGACTGGTGGTATTACAGATGTAATAGCCAACCGCTGGTTGTCAGATGCACAGCCCATCGCTAATTACTCGTGGAAGCAGATTTTGAACAAGAATGTTACATTTTAATTGCCTCTTAGTGAGATGCTTTGTGTTTTCATCCCACACCTCAGTCCCATTGGCACTTACCCCGGTGCTGGCCTGAATTGTAATAGATTCGTAATAGACACACTTATGTATTAATAATAATAAATTATGTTTGCAAGTGCTTTCCCCTGCATGTTTCCTCTCCATAACAACTCCAGGGGAAAGCCAGGGCAAATGTGGCGATCTATTCTTTATTGATGAGGAAACCAAGGCACGGGAAAGTCAGGAGATTTTCCAATGGGTCCTGGGTAAACGGAGACTCAAGTTTAAGAGGACAGCGTCGTAATCTGTGTGCAGGAAACCAGGTTGTACTGGGATAAGTACAACTGGGATAAGGTGAAATTCATGGTGCTGAGGCAGAAGAGAGTGGGCACTTGTGTGGATTCTGTTCCGGTGGTGGCGAGTTCTTGCTCAGTCTAGACATTGTTTCCTTGTTTTTAAAAACGCAGAAGGAGTCCCTATTCACAACATTTGGGGAGGATCTGCTCAGATAATGCGTTAAAGAATTCCTGATTAAAGAATTTGTACTTCATCCGTTTCTTTGGAGTCCTCTGAGAGACTTCAGTGGATCTCTGAGACCTGCAACTTTATGCAAGGTTTGGTGCTTATTTGCACGTGTGCTGAACATTTCTTAAGATGTTCAGAGAGTAACGTAAATGTAAAAGGTAAGATTCAGGGGCCAGTGCTGTGGCAAAGCAGGGTAAGCTGCCGCCTGTAATGCTAGCATTCCACATGGGCAGTGGTTCCACTCTCGGCTGCTCCACTTCTGATCCAGCTCTCTGCTGTGGCCTAGGACAGCAGCAGAGGACGGCCCAGTGCTTGGGCCCCTGCACCTGTATGGGAGACCCAGAAGAAGCTCCTGGCTCTGGGCTTTGGCCTGACCCAGCTCTAGCCATTGCAAACACTTGGGAGGTGAACCAGTGAATGGGAGATTTCTCTCTGTCTCTCCCTCTTTCTCTGTAACTCTGCAATTCAAATAAAATAAATAAACCTTTAAAACAAAGTAATATTGCAAAACATTATGCACGATATTGGTGCTATGCACAGATGTCTTTTCTGAAATTATAGCACATTCATTATCGAAAGTGTAGGAATAAAACAAGTGGAAAATTTACAGTCATGTGAAAACATATGACTTACAGGTAATACATCTATTTCAGACAATAAAATAGGTATCTCTAGTGTTTAGGCATTATGGATAGTTGGCTGACAGTGGGCAATGGTGGCATTTAACATCTTAAGGAATATTTATGTCTATTCCTAATTTACTACAAGACTGAGAAAATCAGTATTTCTGACTACAAATCAAACATATCTCAGCCTCATGTTTCTGAAATGCAATGAATTATTTTGGAATTTCCATGGTAAATTATTCTTGCTTTCTTAGAATTAAGTATTTTTGATCACTGTGTGGTAATTTTAGAATTCATTTCCAAGTTAAATGGCCAATTTTTTTTTACCACTTTTTCATCTATAATCATGTGAGGGATTGGCCTATAATTTTATTTTTCTGAGCGTTTTCATTTTTTTTCATATGCCAATGTAAGGGTTGGCATTAAAAATTAAAAATCTATCTTGTTAGAAAATTTTAATCAACTGTAAATTTTTTCATTCCTAGCTATTTCTTTAGGTTTTATATATATTTTATGTTTCTTTGATCTTCTGATTAACCTGAATAGGATTTTATAAAATTTTTCCTTATATCTTTGGTCACATCAATTTTTATTCCTAATTTATATGTATTTAAATTATTCCTCTTTTCTATTTGGTTGGTCCTGCTAAATATTTGAAGAGTAATTTTGTTGTTCATACAGAGGACCAACTGTTAGATTTGTTTCTTCTCTAATCTATTTTCTAAGTTTTTAAATGCTACTATTTCTCTCCTCCTTTTGCTTCATTTTTGTTTTTAATTTTCTAAATGGAACACAGTTTAGTCATTTTCATTCTGATGTCATAATAAAAGGCTTACAGTTATATATTTTCTTTATCATTTTGTCAGCTTTTGAGATATTCTTACAGATTACAGTTTCACTCTCATTGTTTCCTAAATAATTCTTAGTGGTATATTGATTTTCAGTTAACCACTTTTCAGGGAAGCATTTGTGAGAATTTTGACCTATATTTTCTCCATTTTCTGAGTTTGTGAACATCTACAACAACTATATAATCACTGCTTGCTGATGCCATTATAGACTGGAAAGGGAATGCATTCTCTCCTTCTCTGCATGACATGACATTTGCACCTGGAACTTCCTTCTCTCTCCCCGTGTGTGTGTGTGTGTGTGTGTGCCGTACTTGTAAAAGATGGGGGAAGGTGTATTAAATAAAGTCTTCCACTACCCCTGTGTATCTCTTAACTATGCTTTTGCTGATTAGTGGCTACCAAGTTAGTACACCCCACTGTGGAAAACAGTGTGGAGATTCCCTTAAAAACTAGAAACAGAACTGCCATATGCCCCAACAATCACATTTTGGGATATATATCCAACAGTAATGGAATCATTGCATCAAAGCTAAACGTTTGTTGTAGCCTATTCACAATAGTCAAGATATGGAATAAATTAAGAAGTCCATCAACAGATAAATAGATAAAGAAAATGCGGGATATATACACAATGGAATAGTATTCAGCCTTTGAAAAGAAGAAAATCCTGTCATTGGTAATGAGGTAGATTAACCTATTAAGTAAAATAAGCTAGGCACCAAAAGACAAATACCCCATGCTTTTCCTTATATATGGAAGCAAAAAAAAAAAAGAAGTCAATCTGAACATACAATCATGATCACTAGAGACTGGAATAGTGTGTGTGGGGTGGGGGCGGTTAGAGAGAGGGATATTGGATGATGAGTTTGGCATAGCTCAGTGAGGTGGCTGTGGCTCACAATAACCCGTTACGTGTTTTCCAAGGGAAGACAGGAGCATGGAGACTCCAATCACAAAGCAATGAGTAGCATTAATCATCCTGATTTGATCAGGACATATTAAATACATTATTGAAAAGTCACCCTCATGGCCGGCATTGTGGCATAGCAGGTAAAGGATGCGACGCCGGCATCCCACGTGGGAGCCAGTTTGTGTCCCAGCTGTTCCACCTCTGATCTAGCTTCCTGCTAATGGCCTGGGAAAAGCACTGGAGGATGGCCCAAGTGTTCGGCCCCTGCCACCCCTGTGAGAGAGCCAGATTGAAGCTGCTGGCTTCAGCCTGGTTCAGTCTGGTCGTTGCAGCCATTTGGGGAGTGAAGCAGTGGATGGAAGATCTCTCTCTCCCTCCCTCTCTCTCTCCCTCTCTCCCTCCCCCCTTCCCCCCTCTCTTTTTTCTCTCTCTCTCTGTAACTCTTTCACATAAAATAAGTAAAGCTTTAAAAGAAAAGAAAAATGTCACACTACCCCACAAAGATGTACACTTACTGTTGAGAGACAGTGTGAGAGAGAGATCTTTCTTCGGTTCACCTTCCAAATGCCTACAACAGCTAGTCCAGATCTCCCATGTGTGTGGTAGTGTCCCAAGCACTTGAGCCATCACCTGCTGCCTCCCCAGGAGTCCGTTAGTAGGAAGCTGGGATCCGAAGCAGAGCTGGGACTTGAACCCAGGCACTCCAGTGGGGGATGTAGGCAGTCCATGTGGCATCTTAAGTGCTGTGCAAATGCCTGCCCCATGGGGTTCTTCTTTTAATGAGCTTGATCATATTATGTTGCAGTGTTTCTCTCGCAGTAAGGTCAAGTATTTCCTAAGCAAATTTGCTGAGGGCTGATTTTTTGCTTTCTGAAAGTGTATCTGAGGGAGCTGTTATGTACGTGACAACTTTTTGGGCCACAAGATGTTGGATAGCCCTTCCCTGCAGAATTCTTATTTATTTTATTATTTTATTTTACTTTATTTTATTTTATTTTATTTTATTTTTTGGACAGGCAGACTGGACAGTGAGAGACAGAGACAGAGAGAAAGGTCTTCCTTTTGCCGTTGGTTCACTCTCCAATGGCCGCCGTGGCCGGCGCACTGCAGCCGGTGCACCGCGCTGATCTGATGGCAGGAGCCAGGTGCTTCTCCTGGTCTCCCATGGGGTGCAGGGCCCAAGCACTTGGGCCATCCTCCACTGCACTCCCTGGCCACAGCAGAGAGCTGGCCTAGCCCTTCCCTGCAGAAGCGATGGGTGGCATCTCACTGTGCACTCATCCTCGCTGATACAGGGATCTCTGGAGCACTTTGACATACAGGTCATTTTTCTTTTTACTATTCTGAATGCCAATTAAGTTATTTTTCTAACTTGGAAATTTGTAAGAAAAAAATGTATTTATCTTTTCCATTGATTTTACTTAGAATTTATCTGTAGTTTGGATTATCCAGCTCAGGTTCTCTTGTGGGTCTGTCCAGCCTGTGGAATTTCGGGGTTGGGGTGGAGTTACGACTTTTCACAGCAGTAATTACCAGTGTGTCACAATGCTGGGATGTGCTGGGGGGAGATCACTTTGCTGGGAGCCAGGATGCCAGTTTCCAGTTTGGGTTTTGTCATTCAATGCCCCACAAGTCACTGGGCCTCAGAGATCCATCTGTAACCTGGGGGTGTTGGAAGAGTTTTTCTCAGGAGCCCCAGAATCGATGCAGCCTTTCTACATAGAGAGGTCAACCCATTTGTTGTGTTAGCATTAGCATTTATTAGTAAGTGGGTTGTCGCTGTTTTGAGTATGAAACATTCAACGCTCTATGACAGAAATGCAGTGAAACCAAAATGCTTTGCGTCTTGGAGAAGGCAGAATAACAGCCTGCAAAGGTGCCATTCCCCAATTCCAGAAGCTGTGAACCTATCACCTTGGAAGGGATAGGGGAACAGGGGAAGGAGGGCTGCAGGTGGAATGCAAGTTGCTCAAGTAGGGAGATCATCCCAGATTATCCTTCTGCCTACAGCGTAAACTTGCATCCTCAACAGAGGAAAAGGGAGTGGGGAAGTTTAAAGTCATGTGAGATGCACCTGCTGCACCCGTACTGGCTTTGAAGGTGGAAGAAGAAACCACGTGCTGCCATGTAAGCACCTTTGGGAAGACGGAAAAGACAGCAGAGGTTCCCCCAAGAGCTTCTAGGAAGGAATATAACCTGGTTGATGTCTCTGTTTTAGCCTAGAGAGTCCCGGTTCAGACTTCTGATCTTAAGAATTATCAGATAATACATATATGTTGTGTTAAGCCAGTAGGTGTGTGGTAATTTGTTATGGTTGCAACAGGGAACTAATAGGCTTATAGAATTACTTTTTCATGGACACAGCTCCGTGTCATGGGAACTCATCTCATCGTACTTCAGCTTGAGTAGCTCTTCATTTGGTAATGCATCTGGATCCTTTGAAATCTTCTTCATAATCACAGATAAGCGGAAGTAACACGCTTGAGTTCTGTGATTCTCTGTAGCAAGCTTTGCACCCTCAGAGAGCGGTCATGGGAGCCCCAGTTGAGATACGGCTGTTGATGAGACATGTGGGTGACAGCTGGGACTTGTGATCAGCATCTGGAGCGGGGACAGTCTTGTAGGACTGATCCCTCAGGCTCTGGAGTCCAACACTGCCTCCTGGATGTGTAGCTGGTGTCCCCTGGAGAATTGTGGGGTGCGTGGGAAAATGCACACACAGCTGGTGTTCTAGGAAGTGTGTGAAAATGTCAACAAGAAATGGTGTCTTTTCCTCTTGATGGTGCAAGAGCAGAGAGGGACCATCTGCTGACCCAGAGTGAAAACCCTGCAAGTTGGTATTTTAGACATTGATAATGATTGATGGGAGAAATTAAATCTCAGAAATATAAATTGATGCTGTTTTAAGCAACATCTTCACTAGTACACTATTGGTATGAAAACTGGACTGGGCTTTTCCCCTTTATTTTTAAGACAATATTTCAAACCTTTGGAGACATGGGAAGGGCTCTCATTTGTCCAAATGCCAATAGGAATAGATATGGCACCATATGACTGTTATCAATTAAATTATTGTTTAACAAATTAAGCATCAATTCAGTGACTTGTGGGACTAAAGAGAGAAGCTTCAGGGCCGGCACCGCGGCTCACTAGGCTAATCCTCCACCGTGCAGCACCGGCACACCAGGTTCTAGTCCCGGTCAGGGCGCCGGATTCTGTCCCGGTTGCCCCTCTTCCAGGCCAGCTCTGCTGTGGCCCGGGAGTGCAGTGGAGGATGGCCCAAGTGCTTGGGCCCTGCACCCCATGGGAGACCAGGAGAAGCACGTGGCTCCTGCTTCGGATCAGCGCGGTGCACCGGCTGCAGCGCACCGGCCGCGGCAGCCAGTGGAGGGTGAACCAACGGCAAAGGAAGACCTTTCTCTTTGTCTCTCTCTCTCCCTATCCACTCTGCCTTAAAAAAGAGAGAGAGAGAGAGAGAGAGGCTTCTGGGTGCTGGGCATAAGTTAGAGTTGAAGAACCGGAGGCTGGCTCCACCAGTATCCAGCTGCATGAACCCTTTTAAATGAGAACCACTAAGTAAATAAATGATCCCTTACACCTCATTAGTTGTAAAAATATAAATTAATTTGTGATGTGATGGGAGAAAAGCAGTGGCTAATACCTATCTAGATGGCAAAGCATTGACAGTCATTAAGAATAATTATAATTATAATTAACATTTGCAAAGCACTTACTCTGGCACGATTATTACCGTAATACAGTGGTTCTAATAATAGTGTCTCCATTATACAGATTAGGAGACCGAGGTTTCAGTGCTTAAGTCTTTACCCAGTCAGTTCAAACCAGGATTCTTGGGGCCCCAAGGTCAAAATGCTTGCTCTGCCTTTCCACCCTCACCTTGAGTGCACCCATTAGGAATATGAACACTTTTGGGTGGGGAGCAGGACTAACTGCCAAGATAGAAACCAATGCATAGACGTTAGAGTGTTTGAGGGCAAACCAGGGAAGCCAGGAGGACCTCCTGAAAAGGGATGGTTGGGAGTGGGCCGAGGCTGGCGGGCGGAGGCCCGAGGGGCTGCAGCAAGGCTCCATGCCATCAGCCAGCACCAGGCTGTGGAGACCTCCCCCTTGTTGCACACCTGCTCCGAAGGTTTCTGTGCAATTTAATAAGATTCAGAATTTCCCCCAATTGTCCACTATGGCCATACGAAGTGCAGAGAATTGTGGGGATACAATCAGTAGAGACTTAGAATGTTTTTATGTCTGCAGCAGGAGACAGAATAATCACAGGTGTTCACCCTCTTACAGCGTCCATTAAAAGTAGCAGGGGTGAACGCAGGGGGATCAAGAGGACCTCTGGTTTTCAGGGCTCTTAGGTTCTCCATTGCAAAAAAACTCAAGTGAAGCATGAGTGTCTATCTCCTTTATTCAGAAGAGGAATTCACTTGGAAAGCAAGAAAAGGAAAATATTCTTACTTTTATTCATACAATTTCCTTCTTGAGTGTTACTTTTTTCTTTGAAGATGTTCTTTAGTTTAAATTTTAAAAATGTTCAAAGTATTTTTACATTTAATAAAATTTTCTGTTTCTTACAACTGAGGCGTTCTCTCTCTCTCTCAGCAAGCCATGGTTTAATATGCATTTTGGAGAACAGTACTGCAGTGAGGTAATGAGGACCTGTATTGAGAGAATGGAGATTGTTCTCCAGCCCAGGTTTGCCACTTGCTATCCATGAACTTGAGCAATTGACTAAATCTTCAGAATACCGTCACTGCATGTGCAAGATCATTTTTTTTTAAGTTTTCATTTATGCCACCTGTATTCATTAGACAGTCTTTAATGGGCACATGAACTTACTAAATTGGCAAAGTTTTTACATACATATTGCAATTTTAAATTGGTAAGGTCAAGTACAATCAGTTCTGGCTTCCAGTAGGCCTCACATTGAACTTGGTGAAGTCAAGGACACTCTGATCTTTCGCCACTGTACTCAGCTTTCCAAGGGTTGGCATGGAATGACAGAGTGCTCATTCCCAGGGATGAAATCTCCCAGGGCTTCTGGGGCCCGTGGCCATTGGATTTGAAGAATTATACGATGTTGATATGTTCTTGAGATTTCTGTCAACTATACTAGAATGATATTTAAATCATGAAGACCATAATTTAAGGGTAGTTGGAGAAAAAAGTACTTGTTTCTTGCATATTTAATAAACATAGAACAAAATGAGAGAAGGAATCCTTTGTTAATTGTGACATTAGTGGGACAGCATCAACAGTCTGATTGTGTCAGGTGTCATGTAATGATGGCATTCTTTATCTCAGACTCAATTTTCTGTGTTGCTTGCACATGCCTTAGGATAATAAACTGTTTCATCACTTACATGAAAGGCAAAGTATTTCTTCAATATAATAGAGCCTAGGTTAGTTAGGATTCATGCCCAGTTGCTGGTGAATTTTCAAATGAAGGGCAGTGATCCTGTGGCAACCTAGGCCCTCAACACAGAAGAGACTTCTGTTTAGAGTGGGCTGGGACCTCAACGCTTCCCACCATGGTGCTGGCCACATGTTTGTCCTATGTCCTTGGAACAGCTCATTCATCAAGTAGTCAAATAAGGGAGGAAATTTTACTTCATTTTTGGCAAGTATCTCCCTCAACCCGGAGGTATTTAAGGTATTGTCAAAGAGAACTTGGTGTGACTTTTCTACCTTGACCTGCAGTGTGTATCACACTCAATAAGGGCCCACAGTTAAGAGATGAACATGTGGATATTAAAACAAATGATTGTTGCTGTTAAGGATTGAATTATGTGTCCTCAGTTGTTGAAGCTCAACCCCAGTAGCACCTACAAAGGTGACCTTATTTGGAAACAGGGCAATTGCAGGTGTTCAAGTTAAGGCGGGTTGGGGCCTAATCCATTGTGACTTTGTGTCCTTATGAAAAAAGGGAATCTGGACATGGAAGCACACATGCACGATGGAAGATGCTGTGTGGATACAGCAAGAACGCCAGGTAGCAGCCCAGGAATATCTGAGGTAGCTGAAGCCAGGAGAGAGGCATGAGATGGCTTCTCTGTCACACACAGTCCCAGGAGGAATCAGCCCTTCTGCCATCTTGGTCTGGACTTTCCAGGCTCTGCAAACCTGAGACAGTACATTGTTGTGGCTCAAGTCACCTTGTTTCTGGTACTTTCTCTGACAGCTCTTGCAAACTAATATAGCAGTTCAATTCTCAGTTCAGCCATTTGGGTTGAAAATGGTAACAACAGAAATTATCAGTAAGTTTTCCAGGCAAGGCATTGAGTCAATCACTTTTCTTAGTAGGCACTCTCGGGGGAAAAGCACTAGACTGCCTTCTACAGCTACTCTTAAACCAAAACACTAAGAACTCCATTGGTAAGGCCTTGGAGAGGTCAGCAGCCACACAGTCGGTTGCCTTGGCCGAATGCAAGTAGGGCTGGGTTAAGCAGGATTGGATTCTTTCTTCCCATCTCTGCCATTGGGCTCCCCCACACGCCATCTTATGGACCTGAATATGTCCTCCATCACCCCACACAGCCCGTCATGCCATCTCCGCCTTACCGCCTTTAATTCCCCCATATTACTTACCATGCATTGAAACCAAAATAGAATTTCCCCCCATGGTCTACTAACAACAATATGCACTTCAATTTGGCTGAAACAGGTTTCTGTTTCAAAATCTTTTTGCAAAAAGTGCATACTCTCTTGTAAGCCAATGGCTTCCAAAGCAACTGTGCTCCTGGATGGGAGAGTTTCCAAGGAGACTGCAGGGGAATCACTGGTTTTCTTTCTTTGGCGGTTTGCTGAAGTCCTGGCTGTCATCCATGGAGCCAATTACAGCCTTGAAATTGACGGGAAGGGGAAAGGAGGAACAAAGAAAGAAGAGAGGAGAGAAGAAGAGAGGGGTAGGGAAAGAGGGGGGAGAGTTGTTGAGAGCGAGGAAAGGAGAAAGGGAAAAAGAAAAAGAGCGAGCCAGTGTGAGATTCCAGGGCCGGCACAGGGTTTCTGTGTGTCTCTGTGATAGCTATCTCAGACCACGCTAAACCCATTCTCTGTATAGTGAGACTAAGATTATATACCGCGGTGGGTATTTCAGCTTTAAAAGTGCGATGAGACGTGATAGCGATACCGCATTAAACACATCTCCTATCGATTCTTTCTAACCTTGCAAAACGAGCCGCGTGCGTTAAGTACCTTTCACTTGAGCCCGGCTGATGGGACCACAGATGTTAACTGCAGGCTGGATTTCCTCCGAGGTCAGCAGACAGGGCGAGTGGGCGGGGACCCAGGAAACCTCTTCTGGCCAAGGGACTGTTTACTCTTGCCGCCCTCGAATACAGCTTGAGGACAAATGTCTGGACAAGTCTGAATCACGGAGGAGTTAAATTAAGCCTGACTGACTGTCTCACTACCCACCGGATAGCCAGCCGCAAATGTGCGTGACTCCATTGAACCAAGAAATGGACCCCAGAACTACCTACAAGCATCACTTGGTAAAACATTATGAAAAAAAAAAGTGCAAGGCGGTAGAAATGCTAACTACTATTTCTACCAAAGTGTGCAGTTAACTAAAAATAAATTGATAAAATTCCATGAATGCAATGACCCAAAAATCAGATAACATCACACGTCATAAGGCAAATATGGGTGAATCTTTGTCACTTTAGCTTCCGGTGGGAAACTTGTTTTCTTAAACCTAAAAACAGATGAAGAAACCACACAAGGAGCATGTAATTGTCTACATAAAATGTTTTTTAAAATGCCATGTCAGAAGCACTGTGTATGCGTATAAAAGGCAAATAACTTGCTAACAGTGTTTTTTTTTTTTTTTTTTTAAAAGGATTTGTCACAAAACAATGTAATTCAAGCTTTGTATGGCTGGAGTGACTTTCTTTCTAAAGTCTGATTTCTATAGGTTTTGGTTTTGTTTCACATAATACACATAAATAACGAGGACTGCTCTGTAGGGGCAGGAAGGTGGCACAGCCAGTTGCCGCTCTACTTGGGATGCCTGCATCCTTTTGAGAGCCTGGGTTTCAGTCCCAGCTCCTTGCTCCCGATTCCAGCTTCCTGCTGTTGTGCACCCTGGAAGGCAGCCAGTGATGGCTCTGGTTCTTGGGTCCCTGCCTCCCACTTAGGAGACCTGGTTGGAGTTCCTGGCTCGCAGCTTCAACCTGGCCCATCCCTGGCTATTGTGGGCATTTAGGGAGTGAACCAGTAGATAAGCACTCTCTATTTGTCTGTCTCTCTGTGTCTTTGTCTCTCCCTACCTTTCACATAAATAAAAACAAATAAATGTTTTAAAAGTAATGCTGTTGCTTCTTCCACCATCTCAGCGTCTGCTTTAACTAAGCTCTTGTCCTTGCGCCTCTTGCTGTCCCCCTGTGGAGCTGACAATGGACTGGGGCAGGCAGCCGTCAGCACTTGCATTTCTGTGGTTGGCACGGGTTCTGTCCTCAGATCCCCTGGTCAGGGGAGCTCTGCCCACACTTGGAGAGGAGGCTCCACCTGCAGAAGCAGGAAGTGCATAACTGCTGATGTCAGTCCCTAGAAGGGAGTCCCCAGATGCCATCTGCCAGGCCTCAGGCTGGTGCTCTGGGGCCTCTCTCTATTTTTTTTTTTTCATTTGGAAAATGAGGTGATCCTATCTGGGATAAGAATTAGACGTTGGTCTTAGCTATTGTGAATTGAGCTGCAATAAACATTAATGTGCAGACAGCTTTTTTGTTTGCCAATTTAATTTCCTTTGGGTAAATTCCAAGGAGTGGGATGGCTGGGTTGAATGGTAGGGTTATATTCAGGTTTCTGAGGAATCTCCAGACTGACTTCCATAGTGGCTTAATCAGTTTGCATTCCCACCAACAGTGGGTTAGTGTCCCTTTTTCCCCACATCCTCTCCAGCATCTGTTGTTGGTAGATTTCTGAATGTGAGCAATTCTAACCAGGATGAGGTGAAACCTCATTGTGGTTTTGATTTGCATTTCCCTGATTGCTAGTGATCTTGAACATTTTTTCATGTGTCTGTTGGCCCTTTGGATTTCCTCTTTTGAAAAATGTCTATTGAGGTCCTTGGCCCATCTCTTAAGTGGGTGAACCAACCCAAATGCCCATCAACAGTAGACTGGATAAAGAAATTATGGGACATGTACTCTATAGAATACTATACAGCAGTCAAAAACAATGAAACCCACTCATTTGCAACAAGATGGAGGAATCTGGAAAACATCATGCTGAGTGAATTAAGCCAGTCCCAAAGGGACAAATATCATATGTTCTCCCTGATCGGTGACAACTAACTGAGCACCAAAAAGGAAACCTGTTAAAGTGAAATGAACACTATGAGAAACGGTGACTTTATCAGCCCTTGCCATGACTGTTGATGAACAACTTAATATGTTATCCCTCTTAGTATTTTTTTTGTTTGTTCTACTTAATACTTTTGGTTGAATACTGTAATCAATACACAGTTATTCTCAAGTGTTGAAACTTAACTGAAAAGTGATCGCTGTTAAATATAAGAGTGAGAATAAGAGAGGGAAGAGATGTGCAATTCGGGACATGCTCAAGCTGACTTGCCCCAAACGGTAGAGTTAGAAACATATCAGGGGATTCCAGCTCAATCCCATCAAGGTGGCATGTACCAATGCCATTGCACTAGTCCCAGTGATCAATTTCTGTTCACAATTGCTCAGAACGATAGGACTAAGAGCCAAAGGGATCACATAAATAAGACTAGTGTCTGCAAATACTAACTGATAGAATCAAAAAGGGAGAGAACGATCCAACATGGGAAGCAGGATACACAGCAGACTCATAGAATGGCAGATGCCCTAAACAGCACTCTGGCCTCAGAATCACCCCTAAAGGCATGCGGATCCAGCTGAAAAGCCCATGAGAGTATTTCAGGCATGGAAAGCCAAGACACTCTGGGGAAAAAAAATAAAAAATTGACCTAAAAGATAGATCTCCGTGAGTGAGATCCCAGTGGAAAGAACAGGTCATCAAAGAAGGAGGTACCTTTCTCTGAAGGGAGGAGAAAACTTCCACTTTGACTATGACCTTGTCTAAAAAAAAATCTAAGTTGGCGAACTCAAAAGGCTTCCATAGCCTTGGCAGCTCATGACAAGAGCCTAGGGTGATTACTGATGCCATAAACAAGAGTGTCAATTTGTTAAGTCAACAACAGGAGTCACTGTGCACTTACTCCTCATGTAGGATCTCTGTCCTTAATGTGCTGTACATTGTGATTTAATGCTATAACTGGTACTCAAGCAGTATTTTTCACTTTGTGTTTCTATGTGGGTGCAAATTGTCGAAATCTTTACTTAATATATGCTAAACTGATCTTCTGTATATAAAGAGAATTGAAAATGAATCTTAATGTGAATGGAAGGGGGGAGGGAGCGGGAAAGGGGAGGGTTGCGGGTGGGAGGGAAGTTATGGGGGGCCATTGTAATCCATAAGCTGTACTTTGGAAATTTATATTCATTAAATAAAAGTTAAAAAAAAAAGAATTAGACGTTGGAAGGTGTAGCACATAATATGCTTTCACTAAAGGGAGGGTTTTTTTTTTTTCTGTTATTATTTTTGTTGATGATATAATGATTTTTTAAATTTTCTCATCTGCTACTTGAGTGATGCCTTATGGGCAAAGAACAATCTGAAAGTAGAGCAGGTGCCAGAGTCCACCTTGAGGAGTGGGGAGGAGCTGGTTCCCATTTGGTGGAGTTTCAAGAGTGATGGCAAGAAGTCCAAGTACCTCCTCCCACCCACGCGGCCTTCCTTTGGGGTCTGGAGTCCCTCCCACCATCATCTGGGTTGAGGGACCTTGGGTGTGTGTCTGTGTGTGCGTGTGGGGGGGGTCCACACTGCCTGACTGTACGATGTGAGACAGTGGGGGTGGGTGGAATGTTTCTGTTGGACACATTGCTCACCCACACCTGGCTTCTTCACTACCTAAATGAATGAAGGTCCGCGGTATCGCCTTCATCCCTCTTACTCTACAACATGCTAGTGTAAGGTCTTGTGTAGAAAGGTATCTGCTGTATTTGTTAAAGCTGAGAGTAGAACTCCTAAAACACTCCGTTTGGGAAGTGTTTGGGGGGTCAGATGGAGAGTGGGAATAGGATACGGGCCCTCTTGGCTGGACACTTGGGAAAATGTATCTGGGCCAGGCAAGAGGGAAACTGGGATGGAACAGCAGCAGGGAGAAAGAGAAGGGAGCCACTGAAGGGCGAGGTGGTAGCAGCAGGTTGCCCAGGGTCTGCAGAAGTGTAGGTGTGAGTGTGGAGCAGATTGACAGCTCCCGTACTGTGCAGGTGGTGGGGAGTGTGTGTGTGTGAGTACGTGTCTGCATGTGGGATACCTGTGTGTGGTGTGATTACAGCCGTGTGGCACAGGTGCATTTGTGTATATGTGTGTGTATGCGTGTGTGTGCATATGAGTTTGTGATGTTGGTGTATGGGGTCTGTGCACAGAATGCCAGTGTGTTACCTTGGAGTGGTGCAGGTGATGAGGGTGTTTCTGGGGTGCCTATTTCAGAGTGTGGTAGGTGTACAGGCGGTACAGTGTATAGCTTGCCTATAAGGGGCAGGTGTTCCAGGTGTAGATGTGGATAGAAGCATCGTGTTTCCCACAGGCACGGATGTGAAGCACTGTTCCCTGATGTCATGGGCGGGTGGTTCTCAAGCTTAGCCCCTGCACCGGCAGCATCTGCATCCCCTGGAAATTCTAGACATGCAAGCTCTCAGGCCCCAGCCCAGAACCAGGGAGTCAGAGATCCTAGGGGTTGGCCTACATTCCAGGATTTCTCAAACCTTCTGTGAGATTCCGATACCTGCTCAAGTCTGGCCACTGCTGCCACGTGTCCACGTCCCACTTATTCTAAACTTTCTCTTTGCCATTGTACACAGGTGCGTTTCTCTTCTTCCGTCCTAGCAATGAGTACTTGGCAGTTGCTGGAGACCTCACAGAGGAGGGCTGCAAGTCGGGGAGCCAGGAATCAGGTGCTCTGTGACGGTGCTTCGAAGACGCTCTCATCTTTCCTAAAGGAAAGTGGAGCATCCATCACTTTCGATCTGTAGAGCACTATTGCTACTTACCTGCACACTGATGGAGAATTTCTCGATAGGGTAGGACTTAGAGGCTAGCTGATTTATTTACCTGGAAAAACTTTTCTCTGTGAATAATTACTGCTGCGAATTTAAGTTCAAATGTAATGCAAGGAACATATGCTTCATTTCAGAATTCAATCCATTTGAGGATTATATAAGTTGCCTGCATGTGATGATACATAAGTTTATTTTATGTAATAAATCTTGAAGTCATATTTATAAGAGGTCTTCAGAAAATTTATGGAACTGTACATAATGAGAAAAGTATGCATGGACTTAGAAATTTTTTTGCACCAAAATGAGTGTATCTGCAAATGTATTTTTCCATGGGCTTTTAACAATTATTTTGTATAGTCCAAAACATGTTCACAAAGAGACAGAATTCTTAGTGGGCTCTGAGTTCTCCTGCCTGGGTTTGAATTCTGCGCATGCGACACTGGGCTGGTTATAGGCTTATTCAGTCTATATTTGCTGCTTTGGTCTCTGAGGGCTTCACAGTGCTACACTGTCCTCGCCACCCATGTATAAGACCGGATAGAATTCAGAGCTCCTGGCTTTGGTCTGGCCCAGCTCTGACTGTTATGGACATTCGGGAAGTGAACCAATGGATGGAAGCATGCACTCACTCTTGCTGTCTCTCTGTATTTGTTGCTCTGCCTCTAAGTACATGGAAAAAAAATGAATAAACTTTTTAGAAAGCTAAGCAACAATGACATTTGTTTAAAAAACACTTACAATGGGGGATGTAAACGGATCAGCCTTGAAAAACAATGGGATTCTGTCACATGCTATAGCAGAGATGAACCTTGAAAACATTGCCATTTTTTTTTTAATGTGGCAGACTTTGTTTCTTGATTTATTTGGAAGGCAGGGGGAGAGAGAGAGAGAGAACTCCCATTCTCTGGTTCACTTCCCCCAATGTCCACAAGAGCCAGGATGTGGCCAGGCTGAAGCCAGGAGCTTGGAACTCAAATCCAGGTCTCCCATGTGGGTGGCAGGGACTCTAGCACTTGAGCCATCACCCGCTGCTTCCCAGGGTTGCAATGGCAGGAAATCATATATATGAGGAGAAGCTGGAATGGAGAGTGGAGCTGGTGTTGAAAGCCAGGCCCTCTGATATGGGATGCAGATGTCCCAAGAGGCAGTTCAACTATTCCTCTAGACGCCTGCCCAAACCTGGAACACGTTGTAAGTGATGGAAGTCGGTCTTAAAGGAACAGGTGCTGTATGCATCAGTTACCATAAGGGACCCGAGTAGTCCAGTTCCTAAACACAGAGAGTAGACTGGTAGTGGTACCTGGGGAGATGGAGGAGGAGGCAGTTTGGTGTTGAATGGGGATGGAGTTTCAGATGAGGATGATGGCCTTCTGGAGTTGGATAGTGGTGACGGTTGTACAACATACAAAGCTGAAACTTAGAAATATTACGGAGTATGGATGTGCTTTATACCTTAAAAGTGTTTAGCATGGTGAGTTTCACCTTGATGTTTTCACAAGTGAGGTGAATTCTATCTATACTCCAGGGCCTTATATTTGGTGACACCTCCTAATTAGGTTAAATTTTACCCGTGTGCATCTGTGATGAAATTGATCCAAACTAAGAGGGTGAGGCATTAACCTTTCTTATGGGTGTTTCTCAACTTGCCAAACTTGTGGGCCACCAAGGCCGCGAGACACAACGTGCAGGTCTGACCTCTAACACCTGGTTTTCCTTAGCAGCTACTTGAGGCTTATTCAGTCTGTATTCGCTACTTTGGTCTCTAACTGAGGGTTTCAGATGTTTGTTTTAAATGCCATGGATAGAAAAGTATGTGCATTTTAGAACACCTCTCCTGGAAGAATTCGAGGCTCATCTCAGGGACATGAGAAGGGTGTATGAGTCAGCAGTGTGTGTTCATGGGGGTCCTCCCACATACTGGACATTGGGGAGACGCCAGGGGACAAGGGACAGTGGCACTTGTTGTCACAGAGTTTCTCAGGAAGGTGAAACTTTGAAGTAGAAATGACGATGAGTGAAGTATGCTGAGGGGAATATGTGCTATTCAGAGAACAGGAAAGATGACCGGGATGCTGGGGAGGTAACTGTAGCGAGCTCTGCAGCTACAGTGGTCAGGTCAGACTTCCCTAGGGAGAGATGGCTGAAGCGATACTTGATGGACAGATAGGAGTTTTCCCAGGGCTGGGCTGAGGTGGAGTGGGAGCAGAAGGAACACAGTGCCCAGGGGCCTGAGGGTGGGGTGACATGAAGGAACTCCAGGAGTCCCAGAGTGCGGGAGTGGGGTGGGTGGAGTGACAGCCATGGGCTAGCCAGGAGCAAGGCACGCAGGGCCTGGAGGTTAGGCTATGCGGACTCAGCCCTGAGAGGAGTAAGAAGAAGCTGACAGGTTTTGGAGAACAGCTACTTCGGCGCAATTGTTTTCTAGAGGAATGAACTGAAGTTCAAAGTCATATGTGACATGCTCTAGACACACAGTTGTAACTGGGGGAATTGGGGCAGAATCTGGCCTGCTCCTCACCCACTGCAGGTTTCCTTTGATCCTGCAGCATTGGCCTTGTAGAATGTGGAAAGTGGGTTTTTGGGACCACAAATAACTGGTAAAATTGTGTTCCAACCACAGCTGGATGTTAGGACTTGCCAGATCACTTTAATTTCTCTGAGCCTCAGTTGCTTTTTCTGTAAAATGGGAGCACTGCTCTAATTTTCCAAGGGTATTATGAAAATTAAAGAACCTATGTACGTTATCCAACATAATGCGTACTGCATCGTTATTGAACAATTAAGTGTCCATTTCCCTTTTGAATATCTTCTTGCTTGACCAGAAATTTGGTAACACATGAATCTCTTCTAGCTCTACTGAACAGATGGATGAGACTGTTGTTAGGGTCTTCTAATTACTCATCAGGCAGTGAGTCACTTGACAGTTTCCCTGGGGCAGTTCAAAGACAAGGAGAAGAGAAGTTCTCTATCATGACCCCAAGATGGCCTCCGTTTTCTGTGGGATAAATGTCTCTTGGTACTATTTTCTGCTTTAGTACAGAGAACAAGGATACAAGCAACAACAAGACTCAGAGGATGGCTCTGTGGTCTGAGACAAGTCACTTTTATTTATGTATGCAAAAGGCTGGGATACAGAAAGAGAAGGAGAGAGAGACAGGGAAAGAGGGAGAGATCTTCCATCCACTGGTTCACTCCCCAAATGGCCACAAAGGCTAGGGCTGGGCCAGGCTGCAGCCAAGAGCCAGGAGCTTCTTCTGGGTCTTCAACATGGGTGCAGGGGCCCAAGGACTTAGACCATCATCCACTACTTTTCACAGGTGCATTAGCAGGGAGCTGGATCAGAAGCAGAGCAGCCGAGAATCAAACCGGCACCCACGTGGTGTGCCGGCACCGCAGGAGGAGGCTTAACCTTCTATGCCACCGCGCCGGCCCCTGTGACAAGCCACTTGATCTCTCTGCAGCCCTGCTTCCTGTTTACAGTGAGGATTATGAGTCACTGTGCGTGGAGAACATCCACAGCTGCCCCATATTCACCAGGAACTTGCTGATTGGGAAAGACTCCTCCCTCCTGCCAGCCTTGGTTCCAGGTCCCGGGAGCGCCAGCACCTGTGCAAGCAGCACCCGTCTGGGGAGTGCCTGCCTTGGGTTCTGGTTTGGGTTTGGCCTGCTGTGGAAGCAGGACTTTGCTGAGCTTTTCCCAGCCTGGCCTGATGGCCCAGATGAGGCATTCGTGCAGCCTCGTGCGTGCAGATGACAGGCTGGAGAGCAATGCCACCTGCGTTAGACAAGAGAACTAATCCCTTGATTTTGCATCTGAGGGAACTGAAACCCAGATGGTGAGTGATTTACTGTAAGTCGATGACGCACACGGCTGAGATAAGGATACGTTTGCCAACTCCCTCAGCCACAGTTCTCCACGTTTCTGTTCTTCAGCAGGTCCCCTGGAAGGGACAAGAAAGAACCTTCTATTCCATGCAAGTGTTCTCTGCATGGCCCTGGGCAAGCCTTGAATCTCCCTCTGTGGGTCTCCTTATCAACAGACATGGAGGTGATCCTCTGCTGAAGTTACCAGAACAGGATGGCCAGGAAGGACCAACTATTCTAATTATTGATTTTCATGATCAAACAGACTTCCCAACAATTCTGTATTTCCGGTTCTACTTCTCTGTTGGTTCCAAGTCAAATTCTTAGGTCCGTATATCTGAGAAGCATGTATCAAGAACCTTAAGAATGCTTGCTGTTAGGTTGATCTCAAAGGTGGGTATTTTGACTGTGTTAACAAAAGTCTGTCTTGGTAGGTCTTCTAATTGGTTTTGGAGTTGGAAAGTATTCTCTGTTGTGGGCACCTTGGGAGACATGCCTTTGTAATATGCTGTTGACAGAAATGTATAGTGATCCAGTTCCTTTGGAGAGATTTGAACAATATTAAGTCTCTTTTTATCATCTCACCAAACAAACCCATTTCTAGGGATCTATTCTGAAGATGAAGTAGCAAAATATGGAAAACTAAGCAGAGAAGTCTGTTCATTGCAGCACTAAATGTGTGCATAAAGACTGGCAATGATCCAGATGTTCATCAGGAGAGCAGTGTTGAATAAACCACACCACATCTGCACGATAGAGTAGTATACAGCTGAGAAAAGAGATAAAAGATTAATTTGTATGCTGTTATGAAGTAAACTTTGCAGATGTATTAAGTACAAAAAGGAAGGTGAAGGAGCAAAATGTTGTGTTTTATCTAAGTGGATATGTATTTAATTTTTAAAACATATTTATTTATTTAAAAGACTGCATTACAGAGAGAGAGACAAAGAGAGAGTGTGAGATCTTTCATCTGTTGGTTCACTCCCTAAATGGCCACAGTGTCTGGAGCTGTGAAGAGCTTCTTCCAGGTCTCCCACATGGGTGCAAGGACCCAAACACTTGGGCCATCTTCTGTTGCTTTCCCCGGCACATTAGCAGGAAGCTGGATTGGAAGTGAAGCAGCCAAGATTCAAATCAGTGCCCATATGGTTTGCTGGCACTATAGACAGTGGCTTTACCTGCTTCGCCACAGAGCCAGCCCATATGTATTTAATTTTTAACACATTACATAATAATGCATAAATAATACATTACAATAAATACAAAATTTATGAAAGTAGCTAATTGGAAGAGGAAGGAAACAGCAGGAACAATTTGTAGCCAGGTTTTTCCTAATGTGCTTTGTTTTGTGCATTTGAAAACAAGACAAGTAAGTCCTATGCAAAAGCACAGAATAAAATGTCGAGAAGCAATACTGAAGTCAAAAGCAAAAGCAAATCAATCAATCCAAGTATTAACCACATAGGAAGGAAGTATTTGAAGTGACTTGTAACCTTCATGTATTCGGCAGTTTATCTGAAATGGGACAAATCCTTAGGGCAAAAAGAACCTCAAAAAGAAATCTTGCTTCAGTAATTGCATTGCCAGTCATGCATTGCTATGGAAATTTTGAAATTCTTACAAAAATTAGAACAGGCCGGCGCTGTGGTTCACTTGGCTAATCCTCCGCCTGCAGTGCCGGCACACTGGGTTCTAGTCCCAGTTGGGGCACCGGATTCTGTCCTGGTTGCTCCTCTTCCAGTCCAGCTCTCTGCTGTGGCCCGGGAAGGCAGTGGAGGATGGCCCAAGTCCTTGGGCCCTGCACCTGCATGGGAGACCAGGAGGAAGCACCTGGCTCCTGGCTTCGGATTGGTGCAGCGCCAGCAGTAGAGATCATTTGGAGAGTGAACCAATGGAAGGAAGATCTTTCTCTTTGTCTCTCTCTCACTGTCTAACTCTGCCTGTAAAAAAAAATTAGAACAAAGCTCTTCATTATATTAATGTCAGAGGGAGCAAGTTTTATGATACAAGAGAAAAAAGAATCCCATAGAAAGTCAAAGAAGTTAAATTAGAAACTTACAGCCTTAAACTTCAATTAGAAATATCACTAGGAACTCCATGCATTTCTTTAAGAATACACAAACACACATATATATATTTCCCCCCCTCCCCAGCTTTGTGCACTGAAAGAGCCAAGGACCAATGACCAACCCAAGAATAAGGGTTTCTCCAACCCTGCATACTATAGTCTCCAAATAACTTTCCAACTGCAAAGGACCAGAGCTCCTTGGAAAATGACAGACTACAGGCTGGGACAGGAAATGTTCTAGCTGAGCCTGTAACATCTTGTACTGGTAAGTGAGGAAGTATGGAGCTGTGGAAAAGCACTTGAAATCCACAGCAGTCAGCATGCAAAGGCTTCTACGGGCAGATAGGAAACAATCATATCCAAAGATGTGCATATAAAGAATAATATTCACATGTATGGAACCATATAGAAAATGTCAGAGTCCACAAGTTCACAGCAGTATTTAAAAACCTTTTCATCTCCTTTTGTCAAATGTGAAGGAACACACTCGCTATTTTGAAAACTGATAAATGTGATGCTGGCATTCAATAGAGCACCCGTTCAAGTCCTGGCTGCTCCACATCTGATCCAGCTTCCTGCTAATCCAGCTTTTTGCTACCCTGGGATAGGAGTAACTGAAGTATTTTGGCTCCTGCCACCCATGTGGGAGACCTGGATGAAGTTCCAGGCTGCTGTTTCCAGCCTAGCCCAGGCCAGCCATTGTGGTTATTTGAGGAATGAACCAGTGGATGGAAGATATTGCTCTTTTTCTGTTTGTGTCTCTCTGTAACTCTGCCTTTCAAATAAAATAAATGTTAGAGAGAGAAGATACCACCACTTTATAACTACAAATGAAATGACAGATCTAGGCAAGGCTCATCAGTGACTACCGAAACTATTAGGCAAAGAGCTGAAGGGAAATCTAGCAGTGAGTGAATGGATGAAGTTGGTGCTCCTCCATCCAGTGGTTCGTACCAGCATTGCAGAATGAGCTAGACGTCACGTGTGCCTCGTGATATGCAAGAGGAAAGACAGCATCTTTTTGTGGTGGTGGTGGTGGTTGTTCTTAAAATAGATGTCTCTATTGCTTTTGGTCCACAGTTGGTATTTCACATTATCTTCTGGTCTGGGGGCCCTGGGTGGGGGTCCTGGTGTGGTGCAGCTTCAGGCCCAATCCAGCAAGAGTTGAGGGGACTTTGGGGAAAGGGTCTGGCCTTGCCTCAAACACTGGGTACTCAGCTGTCCTGTCCCGGCCTCAGCTGGAGTCAGAGTTATGGGTCTTGGGTCTAGGGAAATCCAGTTGCCCCTCCTGACCCGTTCCCTCTCCCAGCTCTCCCCATCCCCCTGAAAAATTACCTTCCAAACTTTCTATTCTGGATCTAAGCCAGCCTCAGGATACAAACACCAGAGGTTACAGAGAACACAAGGAACAAAAAATGTAATAAGAATCAGCATGGGGATGCAATCGGCAACATCCAGAATGCAATAAACATGATTTAGGTTTTTCAACAAGCAGATGACAAGGGAATAAAAGAGAGAAGGATAACATGTAGGTACATGGACTTAAGAGATATGGCCCAGATGCAATGGAGGGGTCTTGCTTGCTTTTTGGCTCAAGCATACCAACAGCTCAACCAACCTTTGTATCTGATTGAAATTTTCCCTAGTAAAAAATTAAGTTTTGACTGATTGTATGAGTGCGTGTTTTTATATTGAAGTTAATGTGGACCCTGTAGTAGCTGCTGGGGGAGGGGGTACCAGTTGGCCAGCTACATTTATGTCTCTACATAATTCTAGGTAATGATGTGGTTCCCTTTACGTCCCCGTCCAATTTAAAAGCTCTTTGAGGGCAAGGACTAAATTAATTGCTTTCCTTTAAAACGATGCTTGGAAAGTGATGTGCTGAGTAGCTGCTTTGGGGTGATGGATGGAAGGCTAGCAGTGGTTGAGATTGTGCCAAACTGAGAAGCAGGTGAAATTTATCTTCATCATGGCTGCACCCCATCTGGGGTATTTTCCTCTTCCATCTTACCTAAATGTTCTGCTGGGGGAGATGGCCCATTACGCATTTACGACTGAGTGTGGGATTGCTAGTGTGGCCTTTCCCACAGGTGTTTGTTTTGATTGTTATCAGTGATTGAGAAATGAAAAGCTGTTGCCTTCTATTATGGAAATTATGGGAACAATAGGGGGTGGTAGACTTGGGGCTAGGAGACCTGCCCAGCCTTCATTGCATCAGCTTATCTCCACAAGCCCTGCTCAGCCAAGGCAGAGGTGCAGAAACTCAGACGCACCCTGGCTCCTGGGAATTCAAGGGCTGTGGGTGGTTTCTTAACTTTCCCTTCAACCGAGAAGGAGCTAATTCCTGAACACTTTCTCAGGGGTGTCCTGGCTGCATCTAGACTATCAAGACAGAAGAGTTACAAGGCTCCCTGTGATCTAAAATAAAACTACTTATTAAATCTTAGATCAACCTGGACATAGTTGATCACCCCATGCTACTTGTAGGGAGGGAAAACACAACAACTTCTCCTCTACCCACTTGGGTTCAGCAGCTGGGACTTGGAAATTAAACTGAAAAGAGATTAATAGGAGGATAGTCATATGGATTTTATTGGTGTTAGTACTTTAATGTACATAGGGGTTTCACAAGAAAGAAGCAAAACCCAACGAAGCAGTTAGAGGCTGGCGTTATATATACCATTTTAACAAAGGGTAATTCACTGTGGAAGAGTGACTAGATCAAGAAGAGAGGATTTGGACTTTTAAGGCCAGTAAATTTTAGAAAGTATCTTGTTAATATATGAGGAAGCTAAGGAAGGTTTATTGTCTATGTAGACTCACCTGGACGCGAGCTCTTGCCAGCTGATACAGGTTGCAGTTATCCTGGTAGACCAGATGATTGGGGAATTTGTGACTCATTCACACAAGAATATGTGTGCCCTGCTTTTAGGCAGATGAGGGGGAAAACAGAGAGCTTTTCCTACAGCTGTGAAATTCCAATTGCCTTCAGCTCAAATGAGCCCTTAGGCCAAAGTGGCGTATTTCAGAGTGGCATGCTGTGGACTCTGATTCTCATCTGGTGGTCAGAAATAGATGGTTCTGCCGGCACCGTGGCTCACTAGGCTAATCCTCCGCCTGCGGTGCCGGCACACCGGGTTCTAGTCCCTGTCGGGGCGCCGGATTCTGTCCCGGTTGCCCCTCTTCCAGGCCAGCTCTCTGCTGTGGCCGGGGAGTGCAGTGGAGGATGGCCCAGGTCCTTGGGCCCTGCACCCCATGGGAGACCAGGAGGAAGCACCTGGCTCCTGGCTTCGGATCAGCACAGTGCGTTGGCCGCGGTGGCCATTGGAGGGTGATCCAACGGGAAAAGGAAGACCTTTCTCTCTGTCTCTCTCTCTCACTATCCACTCTGCCTGTCAAAACAAACAAACAAACAAACAAACAAAAAAAAAGGTGGTTCTCCTATATTCTAGGAAAAACTCTTTTCAGCGAAAAACTCAATTCCTTTGATGGTACAATTGACCAAGCTAGAATAACATGTAGGTTTCTGTACTACTCTATGCATCTTCCATTCTGGCAAAAAAAATCTCTAAACTCCTAAGCCATCATTTTATGAGTGTGCAATGCATCAGGGAGATCAGAGCTGACACCAACTCAGAACATCTGGCTTCAGGAATGCTAACACAACTGTCACCACCAGCTCAGAGATTCTGAACTTGGTCCTGTGCATGCTCCTTTTGGATGAATCACTGCAAATATGTTATTACAATCATCTTGCTTTCTTTCAAAACTTTGGGAACAAATTGGGTACATGGTTTTCCCACCCACAGTCCTCAGTAATCATCCTTTTGCTGCCTATTTTTATTTTTTAGAGACTTCTGGGAGACTTAACAGGGTGGCTTCTTAAACTTGATATGAATAGCAGCTGGGGAAAGAGATGCTGGTTGTGGGTATGGCAACCATGTCGCACTCCGCCAAATTTGATTTCTATTGTTGTAGCTGGTGATGTTAGGATGTGGTGTGGGAACCAAAGACCAGGACTGTAAAATATTCTATTTTGGTCTAAAGATTGTGCTCAGTTGACTGCATGATCATTGAGCTACGTGCAAAAGCAACCATCAAACAGACATTTTTGAGACTTCATATGCTTTTCTATTTTCCCCACTTTTATTTTACTGCTCTTCTAACACATGCTTGGATCCTTTCCTTTATTATGGATGTAGTATGTCTTTTATTTCAGTCGTTGGCTTTGGTCATGTATTATCTGTGTTTCTCTTTTCAGTGAAATCATGGGGCATCTCCATGGTGATTCTTAATATTATGATTGGTTTCATATTGTTCTAGGGGAAAACACTGGCTTTTGAATTGTATAGTATTTTCTACAATTTATTGAAATTCTCATGGTTGTGCATGACAGTTTGTAATTAAATACTTGAGAATGAGTGATAGTGATTTGGATGCTTTAAGTTTACATCTTCAGTAGTGACTAATGGGGAGAATTTGTAATTTTAGCCAACAGCCCCTGCCCCATTGGACCAGCAATTAGAAATGCTTCCTCTATTTTTGAGGCCTGTGGGCAGGTTGCATGCCACAGACAGCACAACCCTTCCAAATTAGACCTTACCTGTCTAGGTTCTGGTAAGATAACATAGCACAAGTGAGAAATGAGATGAATGTCAGGAATGAAGAACAGGAAGAAAGGAGGAAGGAGTAAGAGAAGGAAGGAAAAAAGGAGGGAAAAAAGGAAGGAAGGACAAATACAATGTCTAAGGAAAGAAAAATGCTATTTTTATTTTAGTGAAGTTCGTCAAAGCTTAGCAGGAAAGGATTTAGAAGGACATATATTTTTTTATTTTATTTTTTTAAAGATTTATTTTATTTATTTGAAAGAGTTACAGAGAGAGAGGTAGAGACACAGAGAGGTCTTCCATCCACTGGTTCACTCTCCAATTGGCAGCAATGGCTGGAGCTGTGCCGATCTGAAGGCAGGAGCCAGGAGCTTCTTCCAGGTCTCCCACATGGGTGCAGGACCCCAAGGACTTGGGCCATCTTCCACTGCTTTCCCAGGCCACAGCAGAGAGCTGGATCGGAAGAGAAGCAGCCGGGACTAGAACTGGCGCCATAGAACCGGGATGCCAGGGCTTTAACCTACTGCTCCACAGTGCCAGCCCCAACATATTTATTTAAAAATTATTTTTCAGGGAATGGAAATGAGAGAGACCATGGCTTTGCTGTTCTCGTGGGTGAAGATGTTCCCCTTTTTATCTCCCATCAGTGATTATGCTCACCTCTGAAGAGAAGGTAGACGCAAAGGCTGACATCAAGTCCACGTGGACCTGGTTTCTGATTAGCAGAGTCCAGGAGTAAACCAGATGGTTGTATTTGATGGTTTGTCCTCTTGTGCCAATTAGAGACTACACACCATAAACTCTGACCATTCCAGACACAGGTCCTGGAGTTGTGAACCAGCAAACAAATCATAAACCATATCGGGTGAGGAAGAGACTCTGCCTCCGCAGGTGATCCTGGCCGCCATGTTCCCACTCAGGTAAGGAAGTGGGGGTGTCAAGCATAGAGAGGCAGACTGGATTAGAGTAGCACCTTTGATTCTGGTGGGGATGATTAATTCAGGAGTAACAATTAGAATTAAGAATCTGCATGTTATGAAAGAAACCATTTTCTTTTACTTCTTTTCTTTAAAAAAAAACTTTATTTCATTTATACAAGTTTCATATATATAGATTTAGGAACATAATGACACTTCCCTCCCTACCCTTCTTAGTATTTTAGGCTGTTTCTGAATTTTTTTGGGTGTGTTTATATAACTACAAATTCTTTCAAGAATTTTGGAAATGGCCAGTATATATTGATGTATCTACTTCACTGTGCACTTCTTTTTGAGCTTATAAATATGCTGTATGGAAGCATTGTACAAATATATGTTATATTTTACTAGATTTCTGTGCTGGGGTTACCAGGTGCAATGTAGGATGTGCAGTTCAATTTGAATTTCTGATGAGGTACAGATACATGTTTAGTATAGGTGTGTCCAAATATTGCCATCACCATAAATTTAACTGGGTGCCTTATATTTTTATTTACTGCCTCTGGTAACTCTATTCTGGAAAAATCCAGTGTAACATTAGTCCTCTTATGGTTTACTGTGGCCTCACCTCTTCCATGAACTCTGTTTTTATGGTTTTAATCATTCCCTGGTGACTGCTTTTAGCCTAGTGCTCACCCTTGACTGGGAGGCACACCTGTGTATAGAGTGGGTCCTCAAACCTCAGTGTGCACCCAAGTAACTCAGTTGTCCTGGTAAAATCCAAACTCTCATTTGGTGGGTCTTGTGGAGTGGGAGACACAGAGATTCTGCATTTTAGCAACTCCCGGGCAAAGCAGACATCACTGATCTTTGAATAAAGTGTCAAGACCCAAGTTCTCATTTTCAACTGAACATAAATAAAAGTATAAAACTATCACCAAAAGGTTTTCTTTGCACTCAGTTTTCTTCATTTTTGTGGACACTTTATACTACCTTTTTTACAGCCAGAGAAAATGCTAAATGTTATGTCTTTGTTAATGGAAGAAAACTATATTAGGCTGTGAGAACATTCTGGAAAAGCGCATGTGATTTATTCCAGGAATTGGTCATTAGACTGTTCATCCTTTCATATTTCTGGAAGGACCAGGAGCGTCATTAGAAAAATCACATGATCGTCCTTGGTTAACAGGAGCCAAGACCTAAAATGTGTCTGTTACTAAGCACGAAAACCCGACTGGAAGTGAGGTTTTTTATAACACTGCACTCTGCCTGGGAAGGGCATGTTGAAATGACTTCAGCATCTGCATAGACGGGCTCAGAAAGCCCTTTAAAAAATGAAAATCCCGAGGTAATTGCAGCAGATTTGGGTTGTCGGGTATTTTGAGCCTCAGGATGGCTGAAGCCCAGTGAAAGAGAGGGTGATGTGAATGGCAGACCCAGGAGCACTTGCTCATTCGCCTACCTAATTCCCATCACCTGGGCAGCGAGCAGCAGATGAAAATGCAGTGGGATTAGCTCTTCCCGGGGCTGGAAGCATCCTGTCTGCCTGTGACCCCCCGCGACGACGGAGCTGGGAGACTTGCTGACAGCCTGTGTGTCTGCCTCCTTCTCCCAGTGTCTGATGTGGCTTTGGTGTCAGACGCAGGGCAGACAGGGAGGAGGAGGAAGCTGGCACGGAGGAGCAAGGGACGGGAAAGACTGCTAGACAACTTCTCTGGCAGAAGCTCACGGCTGAAACTTCTGCCGTTAGAGGGGATTTTCAGAAATGGAGTCGGCCGCGGGATGGGTTGCAAATGTGTCTTCTGAGAGAGTGAGTGGCCACTCATGCGGGGCTCTTCAGCCTGGTGTTTAGATGTCTTGAGGTTGTTCTCTCTCCTGTGTGGCAGTCTCCTTGGAAGAGGAGAAAATGTGCCCCAAAAAGCAGTTAACAAAAGCATCTGTGAGGTCATGTTCTATCAGGGGTCAGTTCCTGATTTTGATAAGGGCACTGAGCTTGTGTAAGAAAATGACCTTCTTGGGAAATGCACACTGAAGTGCTTAATAAACAGGCGTCTCATCTGCATGCACTCTCCAGTGATTCATAAGATAGAAAAAGACAAAGCAGAATGACCAAAAGGTTAATCACTGGGAAATCTGGTGGCAATACAAAGGAGTTCTTTGTGCTATGTATGACTTTTGGTAATTTTTCTGTAAGTTTGAAATTATTTTCATATGCAAAAAGTTTATTTTTAAAAGCAATAATCCCCACACAAGGGTGTTTGCCACCTACCCCACTCCCCTGAACCATCTCCGCCTAAGTATTCCCAGGATGCATGCGTCTTGTCTTCCTTCCCCGAGCTGGATTCCTTGTTCATCCCTAGGGCTTTGGGTTAGAGTTCCAGGGCTGGCCGGTAAGGTCCAAGGACTCGTAGAACCTAGCACAAACAAAGTAAACAATAACATTCTCTCTCTCTCCCTCCCTCTCCTTCTCCCTCTCCCTCTCCCTCCCTCCCTCTCCATCTCCCTCCCTCCCTCCCTCCCTCCCTTCTGCTAGTTCTGATTTGCTTGTGGGAATCTCTAGTAACATGTGGCTCATAGAATTCTCCACGTGAACAGTGCCCTCTTGCAGAGTGGGATGGAGTCACTGAGCTCTTCCTGGGGCTTCCTCTCTCTCAGAATGGGCCCAGGCTTCCTGGTTTGAGAATACAGCATTTTCAAAGCAGTTTAATTCCACTACGTAGTGCTCAATCACAGAGGGTAACAAAAAAAAAGACCTGATGGTATGCAACATAAAGGAGCAGGAAAGGGATTAACACTCAATTTTTACCAATTTGATGTCTTTCCGTGATCTCAAGAGAAACATTTTTAATGGTCCCTTACAGGAAAATTCTTGGTTTTGGCTTACCCCCGAGTTAATTAATTTTTTTTCCTTTAAATGTCAAAAAGGATATTTTAAGAATTTTTGGTCACTATACTAAACTACTTAAGATATTTTTGTGGACATATTTATTTATTTGAAAGTTTGAGTTACAAAGAGATAGGAAAAGGCAGAGAAAAAGAGCTCTTTTATCCACTGGTTTGCTCCTCAAATGGCTGTAACAGCCAGGGCCAGGCCAGGACAAAGCCAGGAGCCAGGAGCTTCAACTGGGTCTCCCACATGAATGCAGGGGCCCAAACACTTGGGTCATCTTCTGTTTTTACAGGGAGCTTGATAGGAAGTGCAGCAGCCAGGACTCAGCTGGCACCCTTGTAGGGTGCTGGCCCCAAGATACTCTCTCGAGTGATTTCAGAGCTGTATAGTGATTTGAAAACCCCAAGCCGTTCTCTTCTTTCCTTGCCAGAATTAAGGTGGTCAAAACCAATGCTTTGGAGAATTGTTAACTTCAAGTGTTTTCAGGCGTACGTAAACTCTCTGAGTTTGGTGTCGAGCAGAAAAAAAAAACCAGTTTGGTTAAAGTTTCTGTTCAGAGAACTCAATTTTCTCTTAGGACATACAGTTTTTAAGAGAATATTCATTCATAAATCTGCTTTTGAAGTTGATGACTTGCTGCCACTGTATCTTACTGCATGGTTGCTTCCACTTCCAGAGACTCATGGAAAAGTCTTAGTCCATCTTGCTGCCCACTGAGAAAGAGCCTCCTGGGGCTCGGAGTCCCCGGGCGGCCCCACAGCCTGTTCAAGGAGACACTGCTGACGGCTGCTGAAGCCTCTTATTAGGAGACAAGATAGACAGACGGAGGCAGGGGAGGGGCCGGAGGATCTGGGGGCATTGGAGAGCTCTCTGAGTGAGAACAATTAGCGGTGTAAGTGTGTGCTTGAACATGAACCGCTGCGAGGGAGACTACTTACAGGCACCACCAGCCCAGCTAAAATCTCCATAACGAGTTCCGCAGTTCTGAGAAGTCATCTTCAGAGACAATACTTATTGGAATTCGTAGATGGCACTGCATTTTGTACTCTCTGACATCAGCTAATGTTCTGGTCACTCCAGAGCCTCTCAAAAGGGGCCTGATCCCAACGGCTTCCCTAGAGGCAACGTCTGGCGGTGCCAGTGCTGTGTGCTCCTTGCAATGATTTCTTAAGTCCACATCATCACCAGAATGTATTTTTCTCAATGGAACGTAATACATACCTTCCCTATCTTATCAGGACATGAGCAATGTTTTCCATGCTGCAAAAATCCAATGATTTTTCTCCTAATTTTAAGATATAAAATGTCACTTTTTAAAAAAAAAGTGCACTTTTTTTCATTGGATTTATTTAATCAAATTTCATTTTAGTAAGCCCAAGAGGATGGGAAGTTGGATGGTGTCTTCTAAAAACACTGAAGTCACTGCCATGTCGTTGGTGGTGTTTTTATTTGTTCACACTTAGGGATTATACTGTCAAGAACTAGGAACACAAATTGAAATGAGATGGGTTCCTGGGTTTTGAGGCCAAAATCATATTTTGCTGAAATTCTGACATTTGTGGTTCAACTGTGGTTTTGACTTTCTATTTCTTATATTTAAATATGGTATTTTGTACAATAAAATGAAGCGTGACACGATTTCTCAACATATTTCAGTGGTTTGATGCTTTATGTGGAGTTGCCAATGTTTTCAATTCGTAGAAGGTGTGCACAACTCTTGATAATGTTATCTGCTCAAAATTTCCAGTGACCTCAAAGGACGAAAATGGGCCTGTTGTTTACCAGGTACATCACATAATGAAAGAATTCAAAGATTTCCCTTAAGCCCTCCCTTTTTATGGGTCTAGTTTTGCATACCACTATATTAACTTTATTTAATGTCATCACACGAATTTGTATTTGCATAAACTGCATAAATTGGTGATGCAGAGGATGAATGGATACCTGCTATACACCCTTGCTTTCTTCCAAAACAAAACAAAAAAAAGACTTGGCTCCATCTGGACAGAGGTACACCAGTTCTCCAAGCCATCGCTGTGGCCTGGGGCATGGACGGCTCTGGTTGGCCAGGCTGCGGTAGGGCCCACACAAGAGTGTGGATGAGTGGGATGGGTGCCAGCCAACAAGCTCCATCTGAGTGGGCGAGAGGTGGTTTCCAAAGGAAAAGAATTGTAGCGTAAGGACAACACCACCCGCAGAGGAGAAGTGGGTGCTGAGTAGGCAAAGCCAACAGATGTTTGCTTGGTCACCAGGAAAAATTTTCTCACGATGTACTTAATGTTTGCTGACCGCCAAAGAGACACATATGTTTTAAAGATTTTTTTTGGTGCATTTCTCAAGAATGTACTTTGGAGTATCAATGACATTTTCCTTTTACCAAACTAGAAACCAAAAGGTGAAAGTTGTCTGAGCCAGACAAACTACTTTAGCCAAAACAGGGCTGCTTCGCTGAGGGCTGTGCTGGGGTCTTGCTCAGGACTTCAAGCTTACTCTGGGCTCCTGCTAGTGCCAAGTTCAACACCTTGCCTTACCCTCATTGTCTCTTATGTTCACGCCCTGTTTAACAAGTAAGGTCTTTAGAGGGAACCTGTGTGTTGAATTTCTTTATTCTCCATTACACATTACTTGGCATACCAAATAAATTCTTGGTTACATAATATTTGCAAATTGGAATAACATATTCTCTAATGCATTAAATGAAAGGTATATTGTAGGAGATGGGATTGTACAACTACCTCACATATCAAAAAGTGGCTCAAACCAACCTTCTAAGGCCAGTCAATCCTTATTATTTATTTAAAATGATCAATTTACAGGACTTGATATTTTTATTTCATGGAAAATGTTTTGGTTCAAAAAAATGCGGCAGTGGGAGTGGGTGTTTGGTGTCTCAGTGAAGATGCCATTTAAGACACCCACTTCCGTGTGGGAGAGCACGAGTTGGAGGCCTGCCAGTGTTCCAGACTCCAATTTCCTGCTGATGTGCACCCTAGAGGGAGCAGCTAATGGTTCAGATAACTGAGTCCCTGCTACTCATGTGGGAGACCCAGACTGATTTCATGGTTCCTGGCATTGATCTTACTCAGACCTGGCTGTTGCAGGCATTTTGGGAATGAACCAGCAGATTGGGGCTCTGTGTGTGTGTGTGTGTGTGTGTGTAACAAATACAAAATATTTTTTTTGACAGGCAGAGTGGACAGTGAGAGAGAGACAGAGAGAAAGGTCTTCCTTTGCCGTTGGTTCACCCTCCAATGGCCGCCACGGCTGGTGCGCTGCGGCCAGCGCACTGCGCTGATCCGATGGCAGGAGCCAGGTGCTTCTCCTGGTCTCCCATGGGGGGCAGGGCCCAAGCACTTGGGCCATCCTCCACTGCACTCCCTGGCCACAGCAGAGAGCTGGCCTGGAAGAGGGGCAACAGGGACAGAATCCGGCGCCCCAACCGGGACTAGAACCTGGTGTGCTGGCGCCGCAAGGCGGAGGATTAGCCTAATGAGCTGCGGCGCTGGCCAAAATATTTTTTGTTAATGAAATGAGTACTACACTTGACTATGACTATAAATTTCACGTGATTTCAGGGGTTGGAGGAGGAAATAAGAGGTGCTCTACCCAACACCCAAGGTGAAGTATGGATGAACAAGGAGATAGTTAGTTTCTGTTGTCCTTGCTGTTACTCTCATCATTTCAATCATAAACCTTCTCAATAATATACATGCTTTCAGTATTTATTATATGGCATTTATATAAAGGCATAAATCTGTGACTGAGAAGTTCACAGTGCAGGACAAAGGGCATTTGCTGTGTCCTGAGTAAGTGAAAAGTAATACCTTCTGCCTTGGTTGTGAAAAACAAGTATTTTCCCAGAGGAAAGATTCATCTCAACAGGAAAGACCTCCAAACTGGGTAACTGGGTGAGGTCATGATTCTTTATTTTTTTTAAATAAAGGCAGAGAGAGAGAGAGAGAGAGAGAGCAAGCAAGCTTCTATCTGCTGGGTCAATCCCCAAAATGCCCACACAAGCAGAGACTTGGCTACGCTGAAGCCAAGAGCCCAGAGCGCAACACAGGTATCCTCATGGGTGGTAGGGACCCAGGTACTTGAGCTACCACCTGCTGCACATTTTTGGCCATTGAGCCATTTTTATCGGGCAAAATCTTACAGAGATATAACTTGATATTTTAACATGGACTCAAATTATGTGTGAATTCTGATTCCTCCATTCATCAACTGTGTGACTATGCTCACTTTAAATCCCCTCTGTCTCAGTGCATAAAGAATATTTTGATCATGGATCTTCTGGTTGGGGATTCAACGAGGGCTCAACCAGAAATCCAGCAAGGTTTCCTTTACCTTTCAGAAGTGAAATTTTATTATAATTTTAAGCAGGTACTTAGGCAACAAGTATATGCATGAATCATGAAATTTGCTTTTGGATCATAATCTTTTAGGCTGAGCTATGATCCTTCTTTGATTAGTTTTATCTAAAAACTGATTTGCCACAGCAGACAATGCAGACAATGCCTTCCAGGGTGTGCACATATGGGAAGTTGGAATTGGAAGTGGAGCTTGGACTGGAACTCATGCACTCTAATATGTGAGATGTGGGTACCCCAGTGGTGTCTTAACTGCTGTGCCAAATTCCTGCCCCTATATCATGGATCTTAATGGATCAGGAGGAGTGTCTCACTGTGGTAAAAGTAGAAAACTTCTATTTTCTACTCCTGGCGACAATTCCTTGGTTGCTTATATCACAATCAAGTGCTGGCACTGATTTCAAGGTGCATGAGTTATCGCATTGGCTTCTAATTGCAGACGCTGGCTGACCCAGGTGGCCCTGGCCTGTGGGTACAAAGGAAGCTGCATTACTGGATGTATTAGTTTCCAAAGCTGCTGTAATAAAATCCCACACACCAGGTGGCATTAAACTGTAGAAATTTTATAGTCTGCTAGTGTGGGTGTTTGGTGCAGTGGTTAGGATGCTGGCTGAGGCATTCACAGACCACATCAAGCACCAGCTGGACTCCTGACTCCAGCATCCCGTGAATGGGCACCCTAAGAGGCACCGGGTTGCTTCTCAAGTAGTTGAGACCCTGAAACTCATGTGAGAGACATTGACTGAGTTCCTGGCTTCTGGCTCCAGCATGGCTCAGTCCTTCCTCTGGAGTCCACCGGGTCAGATGACAATATCAATCTGGTCCCCGTGACGATTTTGTGATGAACAGGGAGCATGGAGGAGCTGGGTGATCTTTGCAGATGCTGCTCAGGGAAGCAATGGAACAAAGAAGAATAAAGAAGGTCGAAGGCAAAATTCACTTTCTGCAGTTCTCAGAGCGTCTGAGGATGCTTATTATTTTTTTTTAATAAAGGCAGAGAGAGAGAGAGCGAGTGAGCGAGCAAGCTTCCGTCTGCTGGCTCATTCCCCAAAATGCCCACACAGGCAGAGACTTAGCCAAGCTGAAGCCAAGAGCCCAGAGCTCAACACAGGTATCCCCATGGGTGGTAGAGACCCAGGTACTTGTGCTGTCACCTGCTGTCTTCCAGGGTGTGCACTTATGGAAGTTGGAATTGGAAGTGGAGGAGCTGGGATGCCCACAGAAATCTGTACATGGGACCTAGGAGCATTCTGGAAAATAGTGTGTCTTGGTGGAACACCGAGAGAAGCAGATGAGGCTGGCTTGACTCAAAGCCTGCAGGCTCATTAGGCACAGGCCAGAAGGTACAGCATGGTGTGGATTTCATTAGAAACTTTACAAGATCCAGCGTGTGGCTCTTGATGGCTTGCTGAGCTTCCGATGGCACACAACAGCCATGGGCAGAAGCTCCTCTGCATGTCTGAAGGGACCCGTGGTGGAAAACATAGAGCTTGAATGCCCCAAGACCATGGCCTACTATAAAGGGCAAGTGTGCCAGAGGGTCACAGGTGGAGGGTGCTAGTGCCCAGGGGAATAAGCAGTCCTCTTCAGGAAATTTGGAGGCAGCAGGGAGAAGGCAGCATCTGAGAGTATTTGAGAGTCCCACCATTCACTGAGAAATACTTTCCCAGAAGTATCTAAGGGAGATTAGTTTCAGCTAAAAACTGATTTGCCACAACAGACAAGGCAGTGCCTCTGAGGTCAAGCAGTGTGCCACACTTGAGTGAGACACACTTGTGTTTGTAGCTCTGTGTGATGCCAATGTTGCGGTTGCTTTGTTTCTTGGATGCTCCTTTGTTTTTGCAAGGATTAAGCTTACATGGAGATACCTACGCTGAAATTAGATGAGTCTGTGATTTAATCAGTTAGAGGAGGCTTCAAAGAAAGACAATCTCATCAGCATTTCGGGGAGACTCCGGCTGTGGACTATTCAGTGGGGAGGAGAAAGCAGGTCAGCGTAATTTGGCATAGTGGAGCACCAGCGTTTGTGTGCAGGCAGGCCCAGAAGGCAGCGGAGAGGTACGATTTCGAGGTTGGGTGGCTGTCCCTGTTGCGAAACCATCTTTATCTCCTACTTGACAGCTGTTTCAGATAGGTGTGATGAGATGATTACGCAGCTAAGATTAGACCAAGGCAAGATCACGTAAAAAATGTTTTGATAAAACAAAAATGAAGAACAAACAGGAAACCTGGCCAGGTGCACTCAGGATGATAGGGACGTTTGGAGGGGTGACAAGGGCTTCTGGCTGATGTTCCTGGCTGCACTCAGTCAAGCTTGGAGATTGTGATAAAAGCTCACATTTGATCCCTGGGGTAATTAGGATCAGAATAGAAGAGATGGATGCACGTGGCAACCCATGGGACAATTAGAGCAGGCAGGTGGACGTGAAGGAGTAGGTAATAGGATATCTTGGAGCAAGGTTTTCTGTGGTGACGTTGGATATACAGTGAATGCGGCGCAGGCAGCCCAGGGTCTTCAAGCCAAGGAAATTAAGCACATAGTACGAGAATGCACTGAGCCAGATGGAGCGCCACTTCACAGTGTGGAAAAGGGGTGCAACTGAGAAAACTTTGCTCATAAAAATACGCATCAATGTGTCCGCTTTCTGTGTCTGAAAATTAGGGATTCTTAGGCCCATCCTAGACCTTGTGTATTGCGGATTAGGTCTCTGGAATTTGTAGTAGTTAAAAGTACCCCAGAGGATTCTGATACAACTTAGTGAAGGGCAAGTTTTAGAAATCAGAACCTAAGTAGAAAGCTGAAACTCGATCTGAAATACTGGAAATACAGCCACGGATACGTGTTTGTTAGTAAGCACTTCTCAGCAGTACTTGTCGAGCTGTGTCACTGCGGCCATTTATAGGTATGTTCAATTTGCCCAGGTGTCATTTTCAAGCTTTCTATTTGGAATTTAAAAGCCACATTCCGAAAATACAAGGGTACACAGATGAGGGTGCTTCAAAGAGCTGATGCAAAATGGAATTAAAAGAGAAGTGTATTTTGGCACAAAGATTTTTGAAATCCCTGCATATGAGATAGTCTTCAAAAACTTCATGAAAAATGCATATTATGGGAAAGCTATACATTGATTTAAAAAATTTCCCAAATAAACTTTTATCTTTTCGTTAAATTTTCCCACAACATTTTTCAATCTTTCAGCAAAGTTTTAAAGGGCTAGAAGCCCTCACATAATCTTTACTAAAACTTTTGTTTTAACATTTGCTTTACCTTTTGTGCTTTCGCTTTTTCTCCATACATACATACATACATGCATGCACAGGCACACGCAAGTTTAGGCACATTCCTTTTCCCTGGACTGTTTGAGGACAAGTGAGTTACATACATCATGGCTCCTTATTCCTAAGCACTTCATGGCCATTGCCTAAGAATAGGGAGGTCTCTGGAGACATTTATCAACTTCAGTCACTTGAACATTGACAAAACACTTTATCTCCTCTACTGTGTGTGTTCCAGTTTCGTCAGTTGACCAGATAACGGCTGCTAGAGCATCCTCCCTTCAGTGCAGGCTGCCTCTTGGTCGGGTAGCACGTGTGACATTCCTGGCACTCTGGCACCCTGTTGAATCCGGGGCATTTCTATGCAGGCTTTTCTTGCACTGTAGGACGTTAACATTTGGAAGTATACAGGCCCAGCATCCCAGCTGCTCTGAACAAAGTGTTTCTCAGGTGGGGCTTCTCCGAGGTTTCCTTGTGATACATTCAGGGAATGTTTCACTCTCCTGGTGTTCCCGTTGTCCCACGTTTGGCCAACGGGAGCTCCTTCAGGTGACTCTGTGTGCCCCTGACATGCTCTCACCATCTCTCAGCACTCTCCTGCTTTCTAGGTCATCTTGCCACTACACTGCCCCATTCCTGGAATTAACCATTTCTGTTAGGAGTCTTAGTTCCCCTCAGTAGGGAATGGTGTCAGAAATCAAGATCTGAGGACAGTAACCCCCACCCCCATATCCTTGGAGGATGTTTTTTTTTTTTTTTTTTTTTTTTTTTTTTTTTTTTTTTTTTTTTTGACAGGCAGAGTGGACAGTGAGAGGGAGAGACAGAGAGAAAGGTCTTCCTTTGCCATTGGTTCACCCTCCAATGGACGCCACAGCCGGCGCACCGCGCTGATCCGATGGCAGGAGCCAGGTGCTTCTCCTGGTCTCCCATGGGGTGCAGGGCCCAAGCACTTGGGTCATCCTCCACTGCACTCCCTGGCCACAGCAGAGAGCTGGCCTGGAAGAGGGGCAACCGGGACAGAATCCAGCGCCCCGACCGGGACTAGAACCTGGTGTGCCGGCGCCACAAGGCGGAGGATTAGCCTAGTGAGCCGCGGCGCCGGCCAGGATGTTCTAAGACCCTCAGTGAATGTCTGAAACTGTGCATAGGATAGAATCCTCTATGCGCAGTAGACCTGGTAACCAAGACAGCTACTGAGTGAGTAGCAAGAGGGTACTATATACAGCAAGACACGCCAGTCAAAGTGAGTTTCACATCCCAGGTGGGATGGAGTCGGATGGCAAGAGTCTTAATCACTGCTCAGAATGAGCACTTTTAAAACCTATGGATTGTTTGTTTCTAAAATTTTCCATGTACATTTTCGGTCTATGGTTGACCTCAGGTAACTGGAACCCAGAGAAGTAATACAGAAGATAAGGGGAACTCTGGTGCTTAGTCTACTCACTCATGGTGTCTCCATTTCTTGGTCCTTTCATGGCCAAAGCTAGGAAATGCATGCATGTATGAACACCTATATGTCCACATGCGACAAAGGCACGCACAAATATACCCCATGAGCTCACTTAGTTGGGAATGTGTGAGTACATGCCAGATCCTCTAATTCTAGTCCATGCCCTGTATTTTCTCCTACCTTCTTCCTTCACATATTTGTGTATTCCTTGTTGCATAGTGAGAATCTGTTTGCCACAGACAGGTTGCACATTAGCTCAGTTCTTCAGACCTAGGACAGCCAGGGTTTCTTTGCCTCCCAGTGCACAATGTAAGAAGTTAACTTATTAAAAATGGTCAGCATCTGCTTACAAACTTCTTACCCTCACCTCTCTCACTGCAAAGATGAGCTTATGGAGTTAGATACTCTGCTCATACGTTTCTTGGATTTTCTTTCTTTCAAGTTATTTAAAAAGTCCCTCCCCTCCTCTCCCCTCCCTCCCTTCCCCTCCTCTCCCCTCCCTCCCTTCCCTCCCCTCCCTCCCCTCCTCTCCCCTCCCTCCCTCCCTCCCCTCCCCTCCCCTCCCTCCACTGCCCTCCCCTCTCCTCCCTTCCCCTCCTCTCCCCTCCGCTCCCTTCCCTCCTCTCCCCTCGCCTCCCTTCTCCTCCCTTCCCCTCCCTCACCTCCTCTCCCCTCCCTCCACTGCCCTCCCCTCGCCTCCGTTCCCCTCCCTCCCCTCCCCTCCTCTCCTCTCCCTCCTCTCCCCTCCCCTCCTCTCCCTCCACTGCCCTCCCCTCTCCTCCCTTCCCCTCCCTCCCCTCCCCTCCCTTCCCTCCTCTCCCCTCCACTCCCTTCCTTCCTCTCCCCTTGCCTCCCTCCCCTTCCCCTCCCCTCCTCTCCCCTCCCTTCCCCTCCCCTCCCTCCCTCCACTGCCTTCCCCTCTCCCTTCCCCTTCCTCCCCTCCCCTCCCTTCCCTCCCCTCCTCTCCCCTCCTCTCCCTTCCCCTCCCCTCCTCTCCTCTCCCTCCTCTCCCCTCCCCTCCCCTCCCTCCACTGCCCTCCCCTCTCCTCCCTTCCCCTCCCTCCCCTCTCCTCCCTTCCCCTCCCTCCCCTCCCCTCCCTTCCCTCCTCTCCCCTCTGCTCCCTTCCTTCCTCTCCCCTTGTCTCCCTTCCCTTCCCCTCCCCTCCTCTCCCCTCCCTCCCCTCCCTTCCCTCCCCTCACTGCCCTCCCTTCCCTTCCCTCCTCTCCCCTCCCCTCCCTCCCCTCCCTCCACTGCCCTCCCCTCTCCTCCCTTCCCCTCCCTCCCCTCCCCTCCCTTCCCTCCTCTCCCCTCCACTCCCTTCCTTCCTCTCCCCTTGCCTCCCTTCCCTTCCCCTCCCCTCCCTCCCCTCCCTTCCCTCCTCTCCCCTCCTCTCCATCCCCTCCCCTCCTCTCCCCTCCCTTCCCCTCCCCTCCCTCCCTCCACTGCCTTCCCCTCTCCCTTCCCCTTCCTCCCCTCCCTTCCCTCCTCTCCCCTCCCCTCCCTTCTCCTCCCTTCCCTCCTCTCCCCTCCCCTCCCCCCTCCCCTCCCTTCCCCTCCCCTCCTTTCCCCTCCCTTCCCTCCTTTCCCCTCCCCTAACTGCCCTCCCCTCCCTTCCCTCCTCTCCCCTCCTTTCCATCCCCTCCCCTCCTCTCCCCTCCCTTCCCCTCCCCTCCCTCCACTGCCTTCCCCTCTCCCTTCCTCTTCCTCCCCTCCCCTCCTCTCCTCCCCTCCCTTCTCCTCCCTTCCCTCCTCTCCCCTCCCCTCCCCCCTCCTCTCCCCTCCCTCCCCTCCCTCCCCTCACTGCCCTCCCCTCCCTTCCCTCCTTTCCCCTCCCCTAACTGCCCTCCCCTCCCTTCCCTCCTCTCCCCTCCTCTCCATCCCCTCCCCTCCTCTCCTCTCCCTTCCCCCCCTCCCTCCCCTCCCTCCACTGCCTTCCCCTCTCCCTTCCCCTTCCTCCCTTCTCCTCCCTTCCCTCCTCTCCCCTCCCCTCCCCCCTCCCCTCCCTTCCCCTCCCCTCCTCTCCCCTCCCTCCACTGCCCTCCCCTCTCCTCCCTTCCCCTCCCTCCCCTCCCCTCTCTTCCCCTCCCTCCCCTCCCCTCACTGCCCTCCCCTCCCTTCCCTCCTCTTCCCTCCTCTTCCCTCCCCTCCCATCCCCTCCCTTCCCTCCTCTCCTCTCCCCTTCTCTCCCCTCCTCTCCCCTCCCTCCCCTCCCTCCCCTCCCTTCCCCTCCCTCTTCTCCCCTCACTGCCCTCCCCTCCCGTCCCCTTCCCCTTTCTGTCTGTTACCTCTTTAACTCTTTCTCTCTTTCTTCTCTTCTCCTTTCATGATATAATAATCATTTGAAATACAGTTGTCTTCATTCTATTTTTTTTTGGGGGGGGGGCGTTCTAGATTTTTTCCCTATCCTGATTCTTGATGATTTTATTTAGTTTTTGAAAATGAAGACCTTTAACATATTTTCCAAAGTCAAAGCAGGGGCAGGTGGCTGGTTCAGTGCTTAAAGTCACCACAGGGACACCTGCATCCCTAACCTGAGTGCCTTGGCTTGAGTCCTTGCACCCTTCCTGATTCCAGCTCCTTGCTAAGGCACACCTGGGAGGTGGCAGATGATGGCTCAAGTCCTTGTATCACTGCCACCTATGTGGCAGACTCTGGCTTTGGACTGACCCAGCCCTGGGTGTTGGGGTCATTTGGGGAATGAACCAGAGGATAGAAGATCCTCTCTCTCTCTCTCTCTCTGTGTCTGTGTGTGTGCGTGTGTCTGTGTCTATTTGCCTTTCAAATAAAATTGAAAATAAGTAAATAAAAATGTAAAAGTTAGAGCAGAGCAGATTTGCTCACACAGCACCATTTCTTACCACGACTCCCGTCTTTCCCCCACCCGCCATGGTGGCTCACCTGATTTTATTGGTTTTGAATGTCCTTCTGTTTTTTCTTATTTTGTAAAATTGGCTGATAAAGTGTTTTCTTATTGCCCCTCTCCATGCCAGAAGATCGCAGCCTACACCTGCCCTTTACTAGAATGCCTGAGACTGACGTCTGAGCTCGCGTTCCTTCCCGGATCAGATGTGTGCACTCAGTGAAGGAAGACACATCCCTCTGGGCTCAGTTTCACCTTCTGTGAAATGGGAGCCCTTTGAAAGTCGTGTTTTCCTGATCTCAGGTGGCAAATCAAGTTGGCAGGGACCTAAACTGAGTTTTCCTCTTCTTATCCCTTATCAGTTTAGGCAAATGTGTTCAGGGGAAAGACCAAGCCTCATGTGGACGCTTTGGAGAAGGTGGAGTTGAGCCAGGCCTGAGGTCAGTCTTTCTGCAGCTCAGTGAGCATTTCCTATGCTATCCATGTCTAGACACTCTGCTCAGCCTGGTCCCCTTTGCCAATTCAAGGTTCTCTCCAGAGCGTCTGTCTCAGGGAGCCTCTGCTCTGCCCAGAGTGTGCCTTTAGTTAGTTTGCAATAGGGTCTCAAACACCTTGGTGGCAGTGTTTGGTCGTGGAATCTGGGGCCCACACGCTACCCACCACAGCCATACAAGTCTGCAGCTTCCCTGGCACCCAACTCTGGCATGATCTTCCCCCTTCCAAGAGGCTTAGGGGCTGCAGAAGCCCCCTGAAGGTAACTCACAACTGAGAAATGCAAAGCCTCAAAGGGAGTATATGGTGTAAGGGAATCACCTTTTGCAAGGCTCTGAAACATGTTATTTTCCTAAAACACGACAGCTGGTACCTTAGACTTCCTCACAGTCTAATTATCTGCTTGCTGACTTCTTAGCTCAGCTTCACACAGATGCCCTGTCCTGATGAATATTTGTGAGTTTTCCTCTGCCTGTAGTTTCCAGGAAGAAAGGAGCATGGCTTTGCTGCTCAGAAGTCACAGCCTCCTTGGCATCTCCAAGGCTGATTCTACCCGCTGTGTGGTCAGCATCTTCCTGGTCTTATTATCTAGAGCTGATATCAAGGCTATCAAAGTCAGACCTGGACACAAAGAGCTAGAGTCTCCTGGATCCACCCTAAATATAAAGACGCCAGCCAAGCTTTCATTCATGTCCTATTAACTATAATGGCAGGACTGTGAGTTGTCACATAAGTGCCCATCGCACACCAGGTCACGTGGTTGCCCCATCCCCATGCACCCTGTGCTGCCCTTCTTCCTCCCTTCCCTGCACTGCAGGGGAAAATGGACGGCAGCTTGGGTGCATCTCAGTCTCTGCACCTCTGTTCTCAGTGTCTTTGCTGTTTTCCAAAGGCCAACACCTTCCCTCTGTTCCTGACATGCACACCACGCCTCTTCCTGTTGCCAGCATCCCTCTTTTCCTAGGTTCTCCCAACCGGAGAGACGCAGAACTCATGACAAGCACAAGGTGGACCAGAAGGTTCCAGTCTCTCTGTGGCTGAGGAGTAATGGCTCACATCGCCTTGTCTTTTATCGTAACAGCAAAGCTCAGAGGTGGAACTGCAGCCATCATGCTGGGTGTGAGGCTCGGGGAGGACACAGCTCTGGGGATGGACCAAGGCAGAGAGTGGAGAGCAGCGGCCATGAACTTGACTGGGCTCGGAGCTCTGTGTGAGCGATGTGACCACAGGCACTGGACTTCATGTTTGCCCTCGGTTTTCTCATTTGCAAAATGGGATAAAAAATGGTAACTAGCTCTTAGGTGGTTGTGAAATTAAATAATTTAAATATGAATTATTTAGAACAATATGTGGCACAAGGTAAGCATGAGCTGGATAAAAAATGGCTTAGTCCTCACTTTCATCACTTCTGTCTCTCAGGCATCTCTCCTCGGTCACCCCTGAGCCTGCTCTGTAAAACCCCAGTAAAGTGTGTCTGCTGGGAGTTCATGAGAGCAGGCAGGAGGGCTCTGGTCCATTCGGTGCTTACAGCATGCTCCTTTCTCTTGTAGATGCCAGGGTGAGTGAGGAGTCCCAGCACAGAGACTCCAGCCACATTAAGTATTTCCAGAGGTCCATTCCTGACTTTGCATCTGCAAGGCATGATTCCCTCCCCTTTGGCAGCAACGGATGATAAAGTTGGGCACATGAGGCATGGGCTATGAAGATGAAGAGTGAGGCAAGGCAGCAAAAACTCCCTAGGACGTGGGGGCACCAAGACGGTTAAGTTCTGGATGTTCAGGGTGACAGCATGGTGTTGTTGGCAATCAGTCAGCAGCAGGCAACAATATAAACATGATAGATCAATGTACAGTGGCAAGGGACATGGTTTGGATACCGGCAGGCATCTTGTGGGGTGGTGCAATGAAAGTCATAGTTTGTGCTTAGGGAAGGGAGCCTGGAAGAATGCATCAGTTTGCATGCACAGAGTTGGATTCCCACTATGCAAGGCCTACTGAATGGATCACCCCAGCTCAGGAAGAGGTGTGGCTAACAAAGCCCAACAGAGGCAGTGGTATGTCAACCTGGGAGCTAGCACAGGGAGAAGGGTAGTTGATGGGGCTGGTGGGGTGTTGTCTCCCTGGGATGGTTGTCAACTTTACAGAGAAAGCACTCCATGTTATTCATGAAGTTCAGAATGCCAAGTTAGGCTCTGAGATATTGAGTGCTCAAGTTGAAAAGATTTTAAAGTAATTACAAGGATTATTTCCCTGTTTGTGTGAATTCATCTAGTTACTGAAAGAGCTGACCATGATGGTGCATCTTTTGATCAAATATTGCATTTCTGCTAACGTCATTGAGGAAGTTCACCCATACACTTTTAAGTTGCTGCCTGGAATGTAGTACAAGCAACAAGCCCACAAACCATGATGAATTTCCAAACTCAATTGGACAAAGATTTTTTTTTAAGCTCAACATTTAGATAGGAAACATTGATGTTTATCTGGAGGAACAGAATAACCTAGAAGTCAAAAGAAGGAGGAGAAGGAGGAGGAGGAGGGGAGGAGGGGAGGAGGGGAGGGGCAGGGATTGAGAAACCCCTGTGTGCTGGGAGTCTCGTGTCTGTAAGTGGGAAAATGTCTTACAAGAGTGAAGTAGGCTGACTCAACGACAAGTTCCTAGGAGAACGAATCCTTCAGTGGCATGGTGTGTGGCCACACAAAGGCTGCTTGGTGGCTCCATGGCTTAGAGGGATTTGTTTTTCTTTTTTCATTTTTGGTGTGATGCCTCTGTGGTCTACTCAAGAAGTCATTGCTTGGTTTGGGATCAGCTTAAATAAGCTGTCTCCTTTCCTCTCTGCGTAGTTTCTGGGTCTATCCAGGAAGTGTCAGACTCATGAATGGAACCTTCTCGACAAGAGCAGAGTAAGCCTTCATTGAGGACGTAAGACCTTTTTATACCAGAGGTCCTCAACTCGAGCAATTTGCCCCCTGCAGGACTTTAGCCATGTCTGGAACATTTTGAGCAGGAGAAGATGTTACTCTGTAGTATGGGTGTCCAGTGGAAGAGGCTGGGGAGCTTCTTCATCCCCTCCAAAGCACAGTGAAACCCCTCAACCACCCCCATTAGATGAGATTGGGCATGTTCAGGGTGGTATGGCCGTAGACTGCCCACCCCCATTAAAGAATTATCTGGTCCCAAATGTCAACCATGCCAGGGCGGAGAAGTCCTGCTTTATTCTGACATGGTACAGATTTAATTAGAAAAGCCATTCAGCAAATAGGAGTTATTTTTAAAAGTAAATTTGTCCAAACTATAGTGCTTTCTGTGTCTCAAGCCCAGGTGTAGACATGGACGTTACACGTACAACAGAGAAGGGGAGAAGGTTCCAGCCTGCAAGACCTGCAAATCACCTGCTAACCAGTAAAGTTTTGTGAGTGCAAGAGATGGTAGGAGAGAAAGCAAAGAATGGCAAAGACATCTTTATTTTATTTCAGAATAAAAAAAAAAATACTTGGAAGTTAGGAAACTAGTTCAAACAATACATGTTGATTTGTGCCATTTTTCAGACTTGAGCTGGATTGAAAGAGATGGATTCTTTTCTAGTTAGATCCTGTGGTGGGTTTCATTTATATATGTGTGTGTGTGTGTGTGTGTGTACTGGCTTTTCAACATGAAAAATGTATCTGCCACTTGGCAGCCCTGGTGTAAGCCAGGGTTGACGGGAGGCTCCGGTCTTCCCAACAGTCTGAGCGCTGCTCCTGTTGCTTGTAGCAATTAGGACTTGTTGTGTGGAAAGACTAGAGTGTTGACTGAACCAATTAAAAGATCAATTAGTGCAGAGCAAGTGCTTAGAGAAGTAGTTTTCTATGACACGGAGCAGGTTCCCCATCAGTGCGAGTAGAGTGAGCTGCAAGTGGAGCCAACACTGAGGAGCGTGTAGTCTTTGTTCTCTGCCTTTTTCCTTCTCAAATGCCCTGCACATTGCCAAACATTTGGCAGACTGGCCCATAGTCTCAACAACAAAGATGGCTTTTCTTACAGTTAAGACTTACATTTGTAATAATTAAATGGCCATAATTAAGTAAACAGTTAAAATAGATCTCAGTAAATGTGTACCATGTTGAGTTTCTGAAGTTTTTTTTATTATTTTAAGATTTATTTATTTATTTTTAAAGATTTATTTATTTATTTATTTATTTGAGAGGTAGAGTTACAGATAGTGAGAGGCAGAGACAGAGACAAAGGTCTTCCATCCACTGGTTCACTCCCCAAATGGCTGCAATGGCTGGAGCTGCGCTGATCCAAAGCCAGGAGCCAGGAGCTTCCTCTGGGTCTCCCACATGGGTGCAGGAGCCCAAACACTTGGGCCAACCTCTACTGCTGTCCCAGGCCATAGCAGAGAGCTGGATTGGAAGAGGAGCAGACGGGACTAGAACTCGGTGCCCATATGGGATGTCAGCGCCACAGGCAGAGGATTAGCCTGCGCTACAGCGCCACCCTAAGATTTATTTATTTATTTATTTGAAAGCCAGAGTTACAGATTTCTAAGGTATAACTCTAGGGTAGGTCTTCTCACCAGGTGAGAAGTGAAAGTATGATGCCGTGTGAACTTGTCAGTGTGTCTGGGTTTAGCGGGTGTTTCTGCAGATATTGGGGAACACAGAGGGCTTTGATGAAGCCCAGAGCGTGCTTCCTGTCCTTTCGTGGGTTGCTTTGCAGATGAAGAGGAAAGGCCTGTTGTGTTAGTTAGAGCCAAGTGTGGCCAGGAGCAGATCTTCAAATCTTTCTGCATTTCCTACCACCACCCTTTGAGAGAGGGATAGAAGGAGGAAGAAGTGAGGAGGAGAGGGAGAGGAGAGAGGGAGACTGAGACTGAGAGTGAGAACCAGAGCAGGGAAATCACTGCGTAGGTTATGTCCAGGGTTTGGCTGATCAGCCTCTCTCAGGAATTCCTGTCCTTGGTGAATCCAAGTGGCAAGGGCTGACTCGGAACTTACGTTGTCTGGTCAGAGTTAGGGCACTGGGTCTCCCTTGGGTGGGTTCTCATCTGAGTTCTGTCCCATTTTCTACTTGATTCGGCTCATTCTGGAGACCCCTTCCATATATACAGAAGGCATCTGTGGACCTCTCACTCCCCAGCCACCGAGGGAGACCATTCAGCAGAGAACCCAGGAGGGGAACTGGAAATAAGACTCCTGGATGGACAATTCAGGCCCTTGAATGAGAACATACTCATGCCTTCACCTTCAAGTCCTCTCTGCTCAGCCTCCATGTCCCAGCAGTTTGTTGGCTTGGGATGATTCCAGGGTCCCTCCTCGTGGACCTGAAGACAGAAGGCACTACAAAGCATCTCCTGGGAGCCCGGATACCTTGTCAGTAAAAGATTTACATGAAAAAGTCTTGTTGTAAGGTGGGATTTGATGGGGTGCCAGCATGGGCAACATCATCAGGTGCACCTCTGAGTTCTTACGAATGATAGAGTTCAGTCTGGCTAAGATAAGCTATGTAAGCTCCATTGTGCTGGGAAGGGTGTAGAAATCCTAGGAGGTTCAGATAACCACACTTCCATGCCACACGCACCACACCATGGTATTCTTCTCATGGAAACCTCTGGGCTGCTACTCCTTCTGCCACAGCCGACACAGATCAGGGTCTCTCCTATGGATGCTCCGGGGGAGCTCATGTGCTGGTCTCCCATGGGAGCATCCGAGCTGTTAACTTCCCTGGAGAATTTCATATTCAGCTTTGTAAATAAAGGCTCATTGGAAGAGATGGTGGTGGGTGAGGAGTGAGCCTGTGGACCTCTGCAGAGCTACTCCAGGACTTGGAGCAGGAGGGAGGAAGTAGGGGCTGGAGTCTCTGGATGAGACCTGTCAGGTGACAGAACTTGAGTGGAGCTAAGTGTACTTGGATTGTACCCAAGAGGGATACAGACCACGTCCCTGACGGCTGTGACTCCTGTAGGAGGCGCTCTGAGGATAAGACGACATTGCCGCTGACTGTGACTGTAGGGGGCGCTCTAAAGATTGCTATGACGGCCATGGATAGGGGCCTCCTGTTTGAGAATAGTAATAGGCAAGGCCAAACTGAGAAGCTGGGGCCAGATTCTGAAAGCGTTTGAATTTGAATCCCAGAGGAGCTTTGGCACTGGATCCTGTGTGTGGTGAGGGGCCACTGTGACTGAGGTTTACAACCGAGAGAGGACAGGATGAGATCCAGGTTCTACTAGGAGGTTTGTGGGTCTACTCTGTAGGATTGCTTGAATGGGGATAGGTAGATGCAGGGAAGCCAGAGGGCATAGACCCTGGTGGTGATGGCCCAGTCTAGGGTAGCAGCACACACACACACACAGGCTGGACAGCGGAGTTTTTGTTCGTTTGTTTTTTAAAGGAACCACGTGGGGAAGGGAGCACAAGCCCAAGTCCAAGTGCCAGAACTGTCCGCTTGCTGGTGGCGTGAGCTTGGTAAGTCAGACTTCTGGCACTGCCGACCTTTCTTTGGCATCTGCAAGGTAGAGATGGTTCTCCTTCGGCACTTCTCTGTGCTGGTAACCCAGGAGATCTACTAATGAGTGTTTACAGGCAGCACCGCACAGCCTCCGTGATGGCTGTTAGGAGAGGAAGAATCAGCATGATTTGGCAGCTGATAAGGACAGAAGAAAGGAGCTCTTGGCTTCCTACCCAGAGCGGTCGGAAAGCCGGTGAGCTCAGGATGGGGAGGAAGCAGCTCGGAAGATCTAGGGGTGAGGGTGGGGCAGGGCAGGTAAATAGTCTGGACTTGAATGTGGCTTGGGCAGCCCCTGAGGACAGACCTGCAGAGTCAGGAGAGAAGCACCAGCGGGGAGGAAACCAGAGCTCAATTTCTGCTGTTGGCTGTTCCAGACAAAAGTGAGAAAGGGTTATAAGTAGTTAATCTCCCACGAGTTCACCTTTTGGTTTGCCTGTTTGAGGTATACTTTCCATTTAAATTCCACCTTAGCTATCAGTCACATTTTAAGGACACTTGTTGATTGAATACATGCAGAGGGGGACCAAGCATCCAGATCTGCCTGCTGGAGGGATGCCCAGGAAGGGGCGACACTGGGGAACCCCAGGGCAGGCCAGGAGAAGATAGAGGTCGCCCCGCACGCAGGCAGATCAGGGGGAGGCGAGATGGTGACTCCGAGCTAGCCAAACACGACCAAACAGGCCTGGGGCGGCTCATGTTGGGGTGGGAAATGTGGCTTGCTCATCCTGTTAGTTGGCACCAGGAATTCTGGAGAGTTATGGAGTCTTGCTGTGCTTGGGAAAGAACCGGAAACCTCTTTCCAGGAAAGCAACAGTGCTGGCATGGTCAGACCCTCAAACAAGGCAGGGGACATCTGATCATGTCAGGAAAGTAAAATGATGGGCAGATGATGAAAGTCTGTGACTAGTAAGTGTCCATAGCCTCCTTGAAGCATTGCAGTTTTTTTATAAAGTCCTCATAAATATTGGGTTTTTTTTGTTTGTTTTTTGCTGTGTACAAGGAGTCTTCAAAAGTTTGTGAGAAATATGTATTCTGAAAAAACCTATGCATAGATTTCAATTGTTTTTTGTATCAAAGTGAATTTATCTATATGGCCGGCGCCGGGGCTCACTAGGCTAATCCTCCGCCTAGCGGCACCGGCACACCAGGTTCTAGTCCCGGTCGGGGTGCCAGATTCTGTCCCGGTTGCCCCTCTTCCAGGCCAGCTCTCTGCTATGGCCCGGGAGTGCAGTGGAGGATGGCCCAAGTGCTTGGGCCCTGGCACCCCATGGGAGACCAGGAGAAGCACCTGGCTCCTGGCTTTGGATCAGCGTGGGCGCGGGCCACAGCGCGCTGGCCGCGGCGGCCATTGGAGGGTGAACCAACGGCAAAGGAAGACCTTTCTCTCTGTCTCTCTCACTGTCCACTCTGCCTGTCAAAAAAAAAAAAAAAAGTGAATTTATCTTGTAATTCCACTTCCTTGAAATCTTTGAAGTATCGGGTTCAAGTCAGAACCATCTTTTTGATTGTCAACAAACGCAGGCAAATGGATGCTGGTGGCCCTTTCAGGTAGGGGCTATGGAAGGGCAGGCCCCCAAACTGCTATGCCCCTGCGTCCAGCGTGGTGAGGTTAGGCCTCCTGCCACCACACACTGCCCTGCCTCACTCTCCACTCTCACTGATGACCCGGAACTCAATGAGCCCCAAGAGCAGAGGGAGCCAACAGTCAGAAGGGAAACCAGCAGCTGACCTGGTGATCTCATTGTTTTCCGAAGGCACACTCTTCGAGAGAGCTCCCAGATCAAATCCTGTTCCCCCAGAATTCCTGTGTCTTCAACAACCCCTAGTGCCTCCAAATGTGACCGCATTTGGAAATGGGGCCATTGCGGATGTGATTAGTCACGATGAAGTCACTAGGGTGGGTCCCTAAGTGAACGCGGCTGATGTCGTTATTGAAATCGGGAAAGATTGGCCGGCGCCGCAGCTCACTAGGCTAATCCTCTGCCTTGCGGCGCTGGCACACCGGGTTCTAGTCCCGGTCGGGGCACCGGATTCTGTCCCGGTTGCCCCTCTTCCAGGCCAGCTCTCTGCTGTGGCCAGGGAGTGCAGTGGAGGATGGCCCAAGTGCTTGGGCCCTGCACCCCATGGGAGACCAGGAGAAGTACCTGGCTCCTGCCATCGGATCAGCGCAGTGCGCCGGCCGCAACGGCCATTGGAGGGTGAACCAACGGCAAAGGAAGACCTTTCTCTCTGTCTCTCTCTCTCACTGTCCACTCTGCCTGTCAAAAAAAAAAAAAAATCGGGAAAGATCGACAAGGGTACACATGCGCAGAGAATGCCTCACGTAGATGAAGACAGGGCTTGGGGTGACGCTTTTATGGGCGGAGGAATGTCAGAGGTCGTTAGCAACCATGAGGGCCTGGGAGAGGGGCCTGGAACAGGTCTCCTTCGCCGCCGCAGAAGGAGCAGTGCGCTGATGCCTTCGTCTTGGACCGCCAGCCTCCAGAGCTCTGTTGTTCAAGGCGTTCCATGTGGGTGCTCCTTCATCGCAGACCTAAGGAGACTAAGACGCAAATGGAGTTTCCTGTGTGCATTTTCCTATCTTACAATGCCAGAGAGGAATCCTATAGGGCCTGGCAGTTAGAGCACCCATGTCCTATAGCAGAGTGCCTGGGCTCCAGCCCCAGGTCCAGCCTCCTGCTCATGCAGACTCTGGGAGGCAGCAGTGAAAGCCCGGGGAGTTGGGTTCCTGCCTCATACCTGGGAGACCTGGCTTGTGTTCAGCCTCCCGTCTTTGGTCCCAGTCTAGTCCTGGCCATGTTGAGCATCTGGGGGAGTGAACCAACAGATGGCAGCTCTTTGTGTCTGTGTGTTCCTGTTTCTTGTTCTCTGCCTTCAAGTGAGCAGATAAAATGAAACAAAAATAAAAAGAATGCCACTCTACCACACTGTATGCACCCATAGGTAACTCACAAATAAGCAATGATCTGAGAGATTCCCAAACTAGCAGAAAATCCCCTGAGAAACCAGGAGAACGCGGAAATGTTTCCATGCATTTGGGGAAGAGCTGTGTTAGACGAATCACGAGTGACAACTCCCTGCCTGTTTACAAGTCGGATTTCTCCACCCTCCAGCAACATCATTTATGAAACCAAATATGAGTTGAAAGTCTCAGATGGCTTCCAATAAAACTGCTCACAGATCCTTTTGATCTCCCGGCGGCTCTGAGGACAGATAGTGCTTCATGCCTTCTGGAAAATGCTTTGTTCTTCTGGCCCCACTTAAGGAGGCAGTAGCAAAGCATCTGATACGTCAGGCTTTCCTCTTTGTAGGGCAAAGTCCATCCAGGTCCTTATCACACGAAACTGCACAGGGATGTAATCTCTCCGAAGACGTAAATAATTCCCCATAATACACTTGGAAATACTTTGATCTTGCTGTGTATTTCTCCAGCAAAAGGCCACGGCAAACCTCACTTTGCTTGTTTAAAGGGTAGATGAATGAAGTTTTGGTAACAATATAGAGCATTAAAACTGTTTCAAATATAAGCTACTAAAAGGACAAGGAATTTTAGCAGTTCCTAAACATTTCCCCTTTATGTGCCAGACTGCCGCCTCCCTTTCTAATGCCTGCACAGTGCATTATTTTTTTTATGTGTTTCACTGTCTCCTGTTTTATTAACTCTTTTTGGACTTGAAGAGATTCTTTAAAATCTGTTCCTCCCTCGAAAATTAAGATATTCTAGTGTTAGGCATTAGCGTTCCCGGGGTACTGGTTCCGATCCTCTGTCTACACCACTCCCAGTAGGAGTCAGGCTGAGTAGGGATTGGGGGGAAGGGATTCTGGAAAGGAAAGCAGTCCTGAGGAAGGTCCCAGATTCCGGGAAAAAGAGCAGGGCTCCTTTGATGTGAGGGGCGCCCCTGGAGCATCTAATAAGAGGGAGGGGCTCCTTAAGGTTTGCTTTTTTGGAAAAAACTACTCTCGAAGCAGCTTAGAGAACGGGTCGGTGACCATGGCGTTGGGGTAAGGGACTAGAATCAGAGAGACTTGTCCCAGAAGCCACGGAAGCAGTAAAATCCTGGTGGCTCCGTGAGTGGGCAGGTGATAGATGAAGACGGCGTTTGGCCGTCTAGTGGTGCGTGGGCGTTACTTCACTGCTTGAAACACAGGGAATATTAGTTCCTCGGCACATCTCTTTAAAATGCAGTGGCTCATGCTGTTTAATAAGTAACAAAAAACAAGAGTCCTCATTGAATCCCAGGTGTTTTCATCCCAGCTAAGTTAGTATCTCTCTTTTTTCCAAAGAAATTATTTATTTATATGAAAGGCCTAATTACCGAAAGAGGGAGAGAGATAGAGAGATAGAGAGAGATAGAGAGAGAGACAGAGAGACAGAAAATAAGAGTTCCTTCTGCTGGTTCACTCCCCAAATGGTTGCAGTGGCCTGGGCTGGGCTAGGCCAAAGTCAGGAGCCTGGAACTCCATTTGAGTCTCCCACGTGGGTGGCGACCACCCAAGCACTTGGACCATCTTTCATTGCCTTCCCAAGCGCATTAGCAGGGAGCTGGATCAGAAGTGGAGCAGCCAGGATTCAGACCACTGCTCATATGGGATTCTGGCATTGCAGTTGGCAGCTTATCCTGCTAAACCACGGTGCTGGCCCCGTTAGTCTCACTCTGATTCTTGTTTTAAAATGAAGAAATTCCAGCTCAAGAATCCTGGTGGAAATAAACTCTTGGTCATTCAGAGAATTCCCCGAGTAAGCCTCACCGGTCACCTAAGTTGCTATATGAAAATAGTTCAAGGAGTTCATGGAAAATGAAATTCAAAGGTAAGTTTATTTTGGTGCTAAAAACTAGCCTGATTTAATTATCACAATGACCACACTTTGCTCTGCTAATATATACAATTAAAATAATTTAAAAAATAGGCATCTTAAAACTCATGCATAGATATTCTTTTTATAATATTCATTTTCCATGAGCCCTTTGAAAATCCCTTGCGTTTCCTCTCTTCTGGGTTTCCCTGTGTCCAGGTGGGGTCAGCAGGCCTTGGTTCAGTAGCCAATGGCCCTTGCATTATGAATGCCAGATGATGAAGCAGAGGGGAGTAGTTTGTTGTCTCCTCCAGGGAGCCCTATCATGCTGCACGCGGGGAACCTGACCTTGGCCAGAGGCCTGAGACAAGTCCAGGTGATGTCACCCGAAATTCACCGAGACCATGCCTTCTGCAAAGTCCAGGGGCCAGGTGAAGCTTGCCTTCAGGTGTGACGGGACCTGTTTCACAGCGCAGGCCAATAGGTGGCAGAGCAATCTCTCCTATGCTGCGGCATAAGGCATGAGAATGTTTGGAGAAAGCATTAGCAAGCATGCAGCATGGCCAGCTTCCAGGAGTCCGACACCTTAACACTGTAATAACCACGCAACTGGGAAGTTTTGCACATGTGTGCGTTTGGATGTGTGAATGCTCAGTGTTGTATGAAATGTTTCTGATGAGCTAAGATTTCACACTCTACCACAATTAGCCAAAATGCTGATTGGCATGGTTTATTGACCTTAATTTTATCTTCTCTTAGCTAGAAAGCTTGTTATCATTTTATAGGATACTGCCTCTTTTTGGGGCAGGTACAGACAAAAAGGAGCATAATGCCTGCTTGATGATATTTAATGATAATCTTTCTCCATAGATTTGAAAGCAGAATGAGTGGGTCAGGTCAGTCTCTGAGTGCTGGAAACCAGGCCCCTAATCACGGTCCATGGCACTCTGATCCCTGCTATCTGAGAGCTGGTTGAAAACTTAGAATTTGGCTCCAGTTGTATGCACGTTGCTGATTACTTACCCATTCAGAGCTGGCTTAGGAGCAGCCAAGTGGGAAGATTCAGAACCAATCACAGGCTTCCTGGTGGCTGTCACATACCGAGAAGGATCACATCTCTGAGATAGAGTTTTCTAGGATCAGGACAACCCGGCACACCCATCGGAGCACCTGTCAGAGAGGTTCCCTCCAAATCCCACCCCTCACTTATTCCCTTCTTGTCAGGCTGGGGCTGGGGGCCAAGGTGTTACCGGGGGGCGCATCATTTCAGAGGGCTTAAGCAGCCTCTCCGACAGGTGATATTTTAATGCAATTTTTTTTAAATCAAAATTAAATCAGAAAAAATTCAGGATGAGTAGAGTAGCAAAGCCTAAATCGTGACAGGATCAGTAAGGGAGCTTGAGACAGAAGGAAAAATCAGGGATACTGGTCCTGTATTTTTTTTATAATTTTTGTTCCAGTATTCAACATGCCTTTTGATTTTCATTTAGTTATTTTTTTTTTAAGAAAAGATAGTCCACTAAAGCACTATTTGTCTTGTTTCTGCATTTTTTGCAGTAGGGAGAGGGGGTACCTTCTTAAATTTTGTGCCCAAGGCTAGTGCCCCACTGCCCTCATGCTAATCCTGGCATTGCTTATCAGCAGTGTGTATGCTTTTAAGATGTCCAGAGGCCCTTGGGGCAGCAAGGATGGTGGTCCTAGGTCCTGTTTCCCTCTTTGTCACCTAAATGATAAACACTGAATTGCAAAGGAAGTGTACAATGTCCAGAAAACTGCTGATGTTTCCCATGGCAACTTCAATGTAAAAAAAAAAAAAGTGTATCGACATGTCCTATTCTCAAATGCTTTCTCCTGTTTCTTCCCTGTTTTTGCTTTTCGCTGCCTTGCCGGTGGGCCCGCACACGCCTGGCCTGTGCAGCGTGTCCTGGCTCTGTCCCTGGCTCAGATGCTTCTGAAAGCGTGGCTGTCTCCAAGGGGTTCAAAGCTCCAGCGACCGCCTGCACCAGTGCTTCTTTAACTAGGTCCCTAATGGAAGAAATCGCTAGGAGTGGCGGGCAGCCCATTCACAGAACCACCCCCCACCCCCACCCCCACACATCTAAATAACAGCCAGGCTGAATCCAAACCTCCATGCAGCTTGCTCTGAGTCATGGCTGAGCTCCGCAAGGGGCAGCCTGGCCTCCCGCCCCCCCCCCTTTTTTTTTTGCCTTTCTAGTTGGATCCCTGGAAGTGGCTCTGGGCCCTAGGGCGCCCGTCCTTCCCCGGGGGGATTTCGTCTCCTCTCGCAGGGCTCTAGACTGTCTTCACTCTTCCCTGTGGAATTTGCTTTGAACTCTGTAGCAGGAAGCACTTTGTGGGGAAGGCAGATTCACTTCTTTTGAAGAGCAAAGTGAGAGTATTCCTTCCTCTGTCTCTCTCCCCAGCCCTCGCAGGTCTGGGCATTCCAACTCCAGCGCACCTGACACTTGAGAGTGGGCAAAATGTAAGTGAGAATTCCAGCAGTTCTGACAAACGGTGCTCTCGCAGAACTCACGCAGGGCCACATCCTAGCCGCTGCTCCCTGCCAGCTCCAGAGCTGGTAGAATCCACAGTCCAGCTTCTCCTTAGAAACACGGGCCGAGAAAGGAAACGGCAGGAATGCGTCCCAACTGGAGAGGTGCGGGTTTGGGCCCACTTGTGCTTTGGGGACTTCCAGGGATGGGCTGTTTGTAGTTCCACTTGGGTGGACAGCAAGTGTGTGTCTTGGTTTCTGGGGGCACAGAGACATAATTGATACTCAGGACAGACATGCTTAAAAAACAGGTTTTATATAGATTTAAGTTGAAGTGCTTTGACGAGAGTTTTCTGCTTAGAATCAGACTTTTTTTTTTTTTTTTTTTTTTTGACAGGCAGAGTGGACAGTGAGAGAGAGAGACAGAGAGAAAGGTCTTCCTTTGCCGTTGGTTCACCCTCCAATGGCCTCCGCAGCCGGCGCGCTGCGGCCGGCGCACCGCACTGATCCGATGGCAGGAGCCAGGAGCCAGGTGCTTTTCCTGGTCTCCCATGGGGTGCAGGGTCCAAGCACCTGGGCCATCCTCCACTGCACTCCCGGGCCACAGCAGAGAGCTGGCCTGGACGAGGGGCAACCGGGACAGAATCCGGCGCCCCGACCGGGACTAGAACCCGGTGTGCCGGCGCCGCTAGGCGGAGGATTAGCCTAGTGAGCCGCGGCGCCGGCCCAGAATCAGACTTTCATTTTTAACATTTTTAATTAATTCACAAAGATTTATAGTAAAGCATTCTAAAGAAAAAGATTTTTCTATGCTTAGAAGCAGGCTTTAGTTATTCAAATATTATCTTGTTGACAAGTATAACAACTCTTTCTCTGCAAATTCCAGATGCAGAAAATGTCATTCTTAATATGTCAGTACCCAATTAGATTTTCTGTTTTTTAAGGAAATCACAGCATGTTTTTACTTTCATGATTATTTGAAAATTTACATTTTGGGAGGTTAAATATCCCCATTTTTAAGGAATTCCAGGACAATCACAGCAAAATAAAATTGCATGCTTAATTTGAGTTATTTTCCTTCTTCCAAACATGTTTAAACTCATGTTAGAAAAAAAAAGTGGATGACTTAGTTCTTAAGGATATAAATGTATATCCTGTCTTTTCCTGAATACACAAGAAAACTGGGTTAAGCCATTTTTTTCTTTAAATTATTCTTGGCAACTGTTGGGGAAAATCTGTTAGCTTGTCAAGATAAATTTTACAAGCAGTATCCCAGGTTATGGAAACCATTGCAAAATAGCTCAGAGATAAAGGGTCCTTGCAGAGCTAGGGTTACAAATGTGTTTATATATATATATTTTATATATATAGATATATATGTACTGTGAGTACTCAAAATATTTGGACTGTTGTGCAAGCGAGAGACAGCTTTCATTATTTTATTTTTTAAGTAACAGATACTACAGCGAAAGAGGATTTTAGATTTTGAAGGGAGCACCTGGCAAGAATGAATGCCCTCCAGTTTTTTTGAGAAGCAACGGTGTGTTCTGTCTAGAATATTTGCTGTGCACCACCGTCTAGTGCGTTGGTTTTGTTTCTTGTTTCTATTGAGTGTTTCAATGAGAACAAGACCTCACACCAACCAAATGAACTGCATTCCACTATTTTGGGACTTCCTATCTCATGTTTGCCGTGAGAACTGGCCTCCTTGGCTTTACGGGAATATACGAATGCATGTGTGTGATTTCTTCCAAATTTCTGTAGATCATCAAGTGCCCTCCGCGGATACTCTTCATGACAGACAGACGTCTGCTTCCCCTCCCCTGAGGCAGAGTGCAGCTTCCGGGCTCCTGGAAAGAAAGGCCGTGGAAAGAAACTGTGGCCCACCCACCGGGGAGTTAATTTTCACTGCATGGTCACTAATGGGAAGCACAGGTCTTGGAGTCAGGGGAGTTCAAGTTAAAACTGACACCCACTGATTAGCTGTGTGACACCAGACAAGTTCTTACCTCCTCTGGGCGGGCTCATTCCTCACCAGCCTCATACAGCTTCCATGAGAAGTGAATGACACAGGGTCTGCAAGTGTTCCACAGTGCACTGCGGATGGCTCATCAATGACGCTGGTTTTTAAAATTTTTTTTTTTTTACTTTTTTATATAAAGAGAATAAATTTCATGTATTTCATATATACAGGTTTTTTTGGTTTGTTTGTTTGTTTTTTTGACAGGCAGAGTGGACAGTGAGAGAGAGAGAGAGAGAAAGGTCTTCCTTTTGCCGTTGGTTCACCCCCCAATGGCCGCCGCGGCCAGCACGCTGCGGCCGGCGCACCGCACTGATCCGAAGGCAGGAGCCAGGTGCTTCCCCTGGTCTCTCATAGGGTGCAGGGCCCAAGCACTTGGGCCATCCTCCACTGCACTCCCGGGCCACAGCAGAGAGCTGGCCTGGAAGAAGGGCAACCGGGACAGAATCCGGCGCCCCGACCGGGACTAGAACCCAGTGTGCCAACGCTGCAGGTGGAGGATTAGCCTAGTGAGCCGCGGCGCCGGCCTCATATATACAGTTTTAAGTGTATAAGGATGCTTCCTTCCCCTCCTCGCTCCTTCCCATCTCCTTTCCTTATTTTTCTTTTTCTAATGACGTATTTTCAGTTTTCTTCATAATCACAAGCTGAACCCTCCATAAATACAGAATTCAACAAGTAGTAAAAAGAAACAGTACTGCTCCCCAGGAGTCTAGAAGGGCCATAAATAATAATGAAAACTCAAATGTCAATTTTGCTCATATACTTTACAGATTTTTTGTGTGTGTGCTCTGTGTATTAGTTACTTACAAATCAGGGAAAACATGATATTTGTTTTTTGCGGAATGGCTTATGTCACTAAGGGTAATGGTCTCCAGTTGCATCCATTTTGTTGCAAAAGACAGGCCACTGGTTTTTCACTGTCCCAGTTGTCACTATTATTTTTTCAATGCCAGGGCCCCGCCCTGAGGCAGGGTGATGTAGCAAATGTGAGAAGAAAGCAAAGGGTACGGTAGTTTGGGCCTGGGTAGCACAGGATGGGACATTATGAAGCTAAGCAAGAACGCCCATCTTGAGTTGCTAGGCCTGGACTGCAGCCCAGGGGAAGAAGAGGCCCGTCTGCGAGAGGCGTCCATGTTCGTTCTTATCAGAACACAGGCCTGTGTGCAGCTGTGTTTCACCGTGCTCCACACGGCTGGGAAACCACGCTGTGAAGTCAGACCCCCGGCATGCTCTCCTGCAAGGGCGTCACTGGGCGGAGCCTCAGGGCTCAGGCCTGAGCATCCCAGCCCGCAAGGCCTGTGTTATCTCTGCTCCCTGGCCCTTCCTCCTGACGTGGTCACCTGCACCTGCCCCAGGTTCCTGACCTTGCGTGGCTTTCCCCTCTCCCGTTCTAGGTTCTCTGCCTCCTGTCTAGGCGCAGCCCTCTATCTGCCTTGCTGGTTTATTTGTCCTATTTACATGTGCTGTGAGCAGCTGTGGGTGGGGCTTAGGCAGAAGGCTGGAAGTTCCTCTGCCTTGCCCTGTGGGTGTGCCCTTCAGACTCTCATCTCTCCAGGGTATGTCATTCTCTTCTCTTCCTATCTTTCAAAGCCCAAGATGATTAATAAGGTTTGGGCCACATTTTTACGCTCACTGACTTGTATTGATTTCTCTCATTCCCCTCCTCTATGAGTCAGCAAGACTCCATATTTATCTAATGGAAGATTTATTTTTGAATATTTTATTTTGAATTGCAGTTTATTTTGAATTAATGAGAACAAATTATTTTAAAAATTGTAACGGTTATATAATGATTGGGGCCGGCACTGTGGTGCAGCGGGTTAACACCCTGGGCTGAAGCTCTGGCATCCCATATGGGTGCCAGTTTGAGACCCGGCTGCTCCATTTCCAATCCAGCTCTCTGCTATGGCCTGGGAAAGCAGTAGAAGATGGCCCAAGTCCTGCGCCCCTGCACCCACATGGGAGACTGGGAAGAAGCTCCTGGCTCCTGGCTTCGGGTCAGTGCAACTCTGGCCATTGCGGCCAACTGGGGAGTAAACCAGCGGATGGAAGACTCACTCTCTCTCTCTCTCTCTCTCTCTCTCTGCCTCTCTGCCTCTCTGCCTCTCTGCCTCTCCTCTCTCTGTGTTAACTCTGACTTTCAAATAAATAAATCTTTAAAAAACATAATGATTGGCTAGGGGTGATGTTTTGGTCCATGTATGTGATGTGTTATGGTCACATTTGAGTGTTTATCATATCCATCACCTCAAACATTGATAATTCCCTCACGATGAGAACATTACAACTGCTCTTCTAGCTTTTCAGAAACAGACGACCATCACGGCCACCCTCTGTCACCGGACTGCAGCAGAACAGGTGGACTTATTTCTACCCTGTGTCCCTCTCTCCCTGTTGTGCAGCTTCTCTCCATCTTTCCTGCCCTCTCCCAGACTCTGGGAACCGCCCATTCTAGAAAGGACTAATTTTGAATAGAGGCTGGCGCTGTGGCTCACTAGGCTAATCCTCCGTCTTGCGATGCTGGCACACCAGGTGCCAGTCCCGGTTGGGGTGCTGGTTCTGTCCCAGTTGCCCCTCTTCCAGGCCAGCTCTCTGCTGTGGCCCGGGAGTGCAATGGAGGATGACCCAGGTCCTTGGGCCCTACACCCCATGGGAGACCAGGATAAGTACCTGGCTCCTGGCTTTGGATCAGCACGGTGCGCCGGCCACAGCACGCTGGCCGCGGCGGCCATTGGAGGGTGAACCAATGGCAAAGGAAGACCTTTCTCTCTGTCTCTCTCTCTCTCACTGTCCACTCTGCCTGTCAAAAAAAATTTTTTTTGAATAGGGTTGAATTTAGGGGTCTCAGAAGAATGTCCTTGGCCAAAACACAAGAAGTAGTGTTCCAAGTTTCTTTATTTATACATCTTTCCTCCCCTTTTAAAAACTTGTGATCAATTAAATACGTGACACACTATTTATAATGTTCAACATTTGTAAGTTCACAGCTCAGTGGCGTTAAATGTATCCACAATATTGTGGGCCCATCACCACTCCCTTCACCCAGAGCATTTTTCATTGTTCCTGTGTTAGGTAGACTAGGTTATAAAAGATAAAATATTGATCTTGGCTCGTGATTCGGAAGGTACAAAGTCCAAATAGCACAGTGGAGGCTCTGGTGAGGGCCCCTTGGGGTTGCATCCATCACGGTGGGAGTGTGTGTGTGTTTCTGTCTGGGTGGTCTCTCTCCTGCCTTCCAAAGCCCCCAGGAACCTAATCTAATCTGAGAGTTCGCCAAGGCTCCTCTTGTAAACCTGAAGTCTGATTGCTTATACTCTCTTGATGCCATTAATTTATGACTTTGGGGTTTAAAATCCTGAATGAGCTCTCACGCCATAGCAGTTCACAACAGAAGCTCAGTTCCTGTTGAACAGGTCCCTCCCGACAGCCTTTCATGACCCCTGTTTATTCACCTTTTTAACCAATAAGAATGGAACTCAGCTGACTACCTACGTGTTAGTCTTGTGTTGCCCCATAACGAGACCCTCACAAACTCAGCGGCTTGAGATGACAGGTAGGTCACGAGGTGACACAGGCTCTTTGATGGGTTTTCCAGCACAGCAAAGATGTTGGCTGCCCTGTGGTTCTCTCCTAAATTTCAGGATCCTTTTCTAACCGTGTATGCTAGTACAATTCCTTCCTTTGAGTTTCTAGGACAGACACCCTTACTTCCTTGCTAGATGTTGGCCCAGGATGGCTCTGAGCTCCTGGAGCTTGGCTGCACTTACCTGGCCTGAGGTCCAGAGAGGAGGCTCTTGGACAGTAATGCCTCTTCCAGGCAGCAGGGACAGGTCTGTCTGTCTTGCAGACCTCACCTGAAGACCTCAGGCCACCCCCAGGCCCACCCCCAGACTCTCCCTTTCAGTGTGTGACGTAATGAAACCCTAGTACTGATACCCACCAGGATTCCAGACTTCTGCTCACACAGAAGAAGGGGCTAGATTTTGGGTACTGTCTGAGAATTCTGACACTACTCTCCAGTAGAATCAAGAGTCCTAAGCAGAAAAGTTACATAATAGCTCTTAAACTTGCTTAATTTCTCCCAAACTATGTCCATTATTCTGCTTTTCAAAGCTATGTCTGTAGGTTGAACAGCGAACGTTAAGTTCTCATCTCTAACTCATATGGTCTTGGTCAAATCCTTCCAAATTCTACATCATTTCATTCCTAGATGTACATTTACAACCCTCATATGTAATATTTTAAGATTTATTCATTTATTTGTAAGTCAGAGTTATATAGAGAGGGGAGATAGAGAAAGAGAGAGATTTCCCATCCGCTGGTTCACTCCCCAGATGGCCACCATGGCTGGGGCCAGGCCAGGCCAAACAAAAGCCAGGAGCTTCATCCAGGTCTCCCACGGGGATTCAGGAGCCCGAGCACTTGGGCCAGCTTCCTCTGCTTTCCCAGGCACATTAGCAGGGAGCTGGATCAGAAGTGGAGCAGCTAGGGCTCAAAGCAGTGCCCATATGTGATGCAGGTATTGCAGGTAGTGGCTTTGCCTGCTGTACCACAGTGCTGGCCCCCTCATATGGAATACTGTGATGTGATGGACAATCACATAGTCACTCAGCAAACTTCAGACATCCAGCATGTAGCCAGTCTTGCTGGATGTCACATGACAGTGACTTCTTCCGTCTACTTTGGTCCATTCAGGAGATGGACCAAAGATCAGAGTGGCCCTGCCTCCCCTTGGCCAGGAAGTGCCTGAAGGCAGGAGCTGTGTCTCACCTGATGCTTTTAACTAGCTTCCTGGGGCTTCTGTTATAAAGTACCACAACCGGGGTGGTTTAAACATCCCACCTGGGTTACCTGGAGCCCACAAGTCTAGGATCAGAATGTCAGCAGGGTCAGCTTCCTCCTAGCCTGAGAGGCAGGATCTGGCCCCAGCCTCGCCCCAGCTTTGGGAGTTTCTGGCACTTGCTGGGCCTTCTTGGCTGGTGAAAGCATCACCGCCGTCTCTGCCTTCTCTCGGCACAGCCTCTACCTGTGTGTGTGCCACAGTGTCCAAGTTTTCCCTTCATTCATTCATTCATTCATTCAAAAGGCAGAGTCACAGGGAATGAGAGAGAGATCTGCTGGTTCACTCCTCAAATGCCTGTAACATCTGGAGCTGGGCCAGGCTCAAACCAGGAGCCCAGAATGCCACCCAGGTCTCCTACAGGGGTGGCCAGGGCCCAACTGCTTTCCCGGGCGTATTAGTAGGAAGCCAGATCAGAAGCAGAGTAGCTGGGACTCAGACCAGCACTCACATATGGAAGGCTGTGTCCCAAGTAGTGGCTTAACTTGCTGCACCACAACACCAATCCCCACATTTCCCCCTTTGAAAGGACACTAGTCTCACAGGATTAGGGGTGCACCATGTTCACTAAAAATTACAGGAAGCCATTGTTTTGGACTGAGCTCTGCACTGGGCCCCCAAAGGAACCAGGCTGACAATCAAAATAGAGTCACTCACGCTCAGGTTCCAAGTCACCACACTGAAACTAAATTATGCATCTGACCTAGTGAGAAGTGGGGACTGGAGAGGCAGCAACCAGGTTTCCCCCACAGGCCTTGTTCAATGGGTGTGATAATGAAGTTCCCCTGACTTAATCCTTTCACACAAAGATAAGCTCAAGTAGTCTGAGGTTAACCAGCCTCATTATTCCATTGTGCTGTCCCCACTGGATAAGAACAGTAAGTTTGAGGGGGCCAGCGCTGTGGCTCACTTGGTTAATCCTCCGCCTGTGGCACCAGCATCCCATGTGGGCACCGGGTTCTAGTCTCAGTTGCTCCTCTTCCAGTCCAGCTCTCTGCTGTGGCCTGGGAGGGCAGTGGACGATGGCTGAAGTGCTTGGGCCCTGCACCCGCATGGGAGACCAGGAAGAAGCATCTGGCTCCTGGCTTCGGATCGGCGCAGCGCTGGCCGTGGCGGCCATTTGAGGAGTGAACCAATGGAAGGAAGAACTTTCTCTGTCTCTCTCTCTTTCTCTCACTGTTTATAACCCTGTCAAATAAATAAATAAAAAAAAAAAAAACAGTAAGCTTGAAATCAGCATCATGTGTATGTGTGTGTGTGTGTCTATCTGTCTCTGTTTTCTTCAGCCCTTTTCCTGTCTATAAACCCACCCCCTTGCTCAGCTCTTGGGAACACTTACTCTATTTTATGGAATGAACCATAAGCTGATTCTAGAACTGAAAACATAGCCAACGAAGGACCTCAAACTAAACTGTATCATTTTGGCTTCAGGCATTCCTAAGACCTCTGAACTGTTTACACCTGCAGTAGCTCTCTTTCCAAATGTAGTCCCATTCCGAGCTACTGGGGCTCAGGACTCCAACATACAAATGTTAGTGAACCCAAAGCAATTCACCCCCCAATGGGGGCTGCAGCCCCAGCACTCAGCATGGAAGTGGTGCTCAGACTGGGAAATGTGCCTGCTGGTGCGAGCTGACGCTCCGCTCGCTGTATGGGAGAGAGGAGGTCTTGACAGCCCACCCCCTGATAGCTAGTTCTGATGAAAGACGTGGCCTCTAATTACATCCCACCTGTGAGGTGGGAAGGGAAGGCTCCCCAAGAGTCAAGCCCCAGATCTGTCTTTTGCATCAGCAACCCACTGATGGGAATACGTACGCATTCATGGCACTATGAAGAAGAACAGAAAATGGTCCTCTGTGGCCTCTGCCAGGAAGCAATGCCAGACACTTCCGGTTTGGCTCTGCCCTGCTCTGCGTGCAGTGATGGGCGTGGAGCCGAGACAGGGCCTGTTCTTCAGCCCACGCAGACTTCATGCTTCATTACCTGGCCCACCTCAACACAGGATGTGATATTGAACATGCAGCAGTAACAGCGGGCCGTAGAGATCAACAGAAATGACTGTGTTGAAACACGTGGGGCTATTTCCAGAGTATGCAACCCATCTGAGATTCTGAAAGTAATTTAGTAGGGTACTAGCAAGCCTTTGGTCTTCAGTGAATCAAATGCTTATCGATAAGGCCAGTTTTCATGCAGCTTGCAAAATACAAGTAAAACAAAGATTCAGTTTTCTGTACTGAGCCTTTGTCTTTTCCAAGAACTAAATTAAAAACTAAAAGGGGAGGAAAAGGCCATCGTGTTCACTGTATTAGGCATGTTCACATGTATTGGCCGTGTTCACTGTTTTAGGCTTCATTACCCTGAAGCTTTTATGCCTAGAATCTTGTCACTGTTATAAAATCATGGGGAGTAGAAAATTCTGCTTAGATCCCTTGTTACAATTTGCTATTTTCAAATTTCAAAAGTGGATCGATCCACATTCCAGGAAGGAAGGAAGAAATCTCAATGCTATGTGGAAGAAATAGAGTCTGGAGCACGTAATTGTAATAAGCACTGGCTGATCAAAGCCAAGCTCTGCGGTCACTTGTTGTATGGTGTTACGCTTTGTCCTGTCTACTTGCAGTCTCGCTAGAAAATGTTGACAAATTTTGACACAGTTATATAAATGTACACTTTAACTTGCATCTACCCTCTTGACACCAAATAATAAAATGCCATATGAGATATTTGGGGACATTTTGGTGAATTTTAATTAAATGTGATGTGAGGTTATAGGTTATATGTGATCACATTGTATAGAAAGCTGTTTCTTAGACGCTGCTCTTCCAAGTAAATTGTCTCCATGTGAAAATTTACTTTTGCCTATTTGATTATTAAATGAGTGTTTTCGGTGGTTCTAAATGATTTTGAGGTAATTTGTAAGACAATAACATAGATTTATAAATGCTGTTTTTCATTCCTCTGACAATTTGCAAGAAGGTACTGGTTAAAAATATTTCTTAAAAGGACTTTCTAGTACGCTCCAAGATGGTGGAATAGGCAGGGAGCTCACTGATAGTTCAGGAAAAGATAGTTTAATAAAATGGAGATAGTGTAGTCTCAGGGAAGAGTTAGGGAAAAAGCTGCAGAGGAAACTTCTGGAATTAGAGGGACCTGGTGGATCTACGTGAAGGACACGGGTGCCCACGGCTCGGGAGCCCAGCTGCCGAGAGTTTCCTCCACACCAGAGCTGGAAAGAGAGGTGAGGTGAAGCCACAGTAGCCCGAGACACAGGTAGAAAATTGGCAGGAAGAACCTAGAGGGAATGAGGCTTGAAGCCACGTGGGGGAAAGTACACCAGCCTAACTAGAGGAGAGAAAAAAATAAAAGGGATGGTACAGACATGATTCTCTCTCTCCACTCACCTTACAAAGGTGAACAAGACAAAGAGCAGGTGCCATTTTGGACACATGTAACAGCTGCACCAGCTCGGGACTGCGCCTGCCTTCAGCCAAGCAGAAAAACTTGACTCTGGTGGGGAGAATAACAGGAGACTAAGACCTAGTGAATGTGTGGAGCTTATGAACCAGGACTATGAAAGAAAAAAAACTGAGGGTGTGTGGGAGAGCTCACGGTGTGGCTGAGACATGTGTAGTCTCGGTGGGAAACGCCACAAACTCGGTAACCTTGGCTACCCAGTGAGAGACATTGCAGGGGAATCTGAGCTTACACTGAGGACTGCACAGATCCTTTGTGTGGTCCTTGGGACAGAGCAGACAAATATTATACCCACTGAGGCTAGCGCTCAGGCACTGATCGCCATCGAGGAGAAGAGCTCAGATGAGCAGAATTACTTCCCTTCTGAATAAAAAAAAAAAAGAGAGAGGAGATTTACCACGCCAAACCTTGGTGTGTCACCTTAGGCACACCCTTAACCCTGAAGAACTGAACAGAGCTCTCTGGCCACACCCACCACTAGCCTCTAGAGATTCACCAAAAGCAGACAGTCCACTTAATCTAGAGTCATAGTACAATGAGAAAAGCTGCCACAAAGGGGAAAAAAAAGAAGAAACCAAAGAATATCTCCACAATGCCAAACAACAAACGCAAAAACTGAGGAAACAGGAACAAGGAAGACATCATGACACTCCTAAAAGAACATGACACTCCAATACAAGATTATGAAGATTATGAAGATGATGAGATACAAGAAATGCAAGAAATGGAACTCAAAAAATTTATGATAAGAACATTTAGAAGTTATCAAAAACAAATGCATGAACTACTAAAAGCCATGCAGGACGTGATAGAAAATCTCTCTTCTGAAAATGAAATCTTAAGTAGGAATCAAAATGAAATGAGGAATTTAGTAGAACATGAAATTGAGATATTGAAGAGAAATCAAAATGAAATGACGAATTCAAGAGAACAAATAAAAAACACATTTGAGAGCCTTAAAAACAATCAGTGAGGCAGAAGAGAGAATATCAGAAGAGAGAGTACAGGAAAGTATACATCCAAACCAAAGAAAAGAAGAGGAAATTAGAAATCTAAAAAATATTGTTGGGAATCTACAGGATACTATTAAAAAACTGAACATTTGGGTTCTAGGAGTTCCTGAAGGCATGGGGAGAGAAAGGATTGTAAGGCCTTTTTAGTGAGGTACTAGCAGAGAACTTTCCAGGTTTGGAGAAAGAAAGAGACATCCAAGTACAGGAAGCACACAGAACTCCCAATAAACATGACCAGAAGAGATCCTCACCACAACATATTGTAATCAAATTCACCACAGTGAAACATAAAGAAAAAATGCTAAAATGTGCAAGAGAGAAACTCCAGATTACTCTCAGATGATCTCCAATTAGACTCACATCAGACTTCTCATCAGAAACCCTACAAGCTAGAAGGGAATGGCAAGACATAGCCCAAGTACTTAGAGAAAAAAGTACCAGCCCAGAATATTATATCCTGCAAAGCTCTCATTTATGAATGAAGGTGAAATAAAGGCCTTTCATAGTAAACAGAAATTGAAAGAATTTGTCACCACTCATCCAGCCCTGCAAAAGATGCTTAAAGCTGTGATACACACAGAAACACAGACACACTGTCCTCAATATGAAAGAAGGTAAAGGAAGAAAATCTCTCAGTAAAAGATCACAGGAAGTTCAAAGCATATATTAGAAGTATCTTTGGAAAAATGGCAGTGAAAAGTCACTACTTATCAATAGTCACATTGAATACAAATAGCCTCAACTCTCCAGTTAAAAGACACAGACTGGCCGAATGGATTTAAAAAACAAAACCCATCTACTTGCTGCTTACAAGAAACACATCTTTCCAACAAAGATGCATGCAGACTGAAAGTGAAAGGTTGGAAAAAGATATCCCATGCCAACAGAAACCAAAAAAGAGCTGATGTAGCCATCTTAATATCAGACACAATAAACTTTAACACAAAAACTGTTAAGAGAGACTAAGAGGGGCACTATATAATGATTAAGGGATCAATTCAACAGGAAGATGTAACTATTATAAATGTATATGCACCTAATTACAGAGCACCGAGTTATTTAAACATATGTTAAGGAACTTTAAGGAAGACGTAGACTCCAATACAATAGTATTTGGGGACTTTAATACTCCACTTTCAGCAATAGACAGATCAACCAGAAAGAAGATCAACAAGGAAACAGCAAATTTAATTGACACTATAGACCAATTAGATCTAACAGATATCTATAGAAAATTTCATCCTACATTTGAAGAATACACATTCTTCTCAGCAGTACATGGGACCTACTCTAGAATTGATCGCATACATAAAGCAAGTCTCAGCAATTTCAAAAGAATCAAAATCATACCATGCATCTTCTCAGACAACAGTGGAATGAAGCTGGAAATTAGCAACTCAGGAATCCCAAGAGCATATGCAAACACATGGAGACTAAACAACATGCTCTTGAATGAACAATGGGTCATAGAAGAAATCAAAAGAGAAATCAAAAACTTTCTGGAAGTAAATGAAGATAACCAACACAACATATCAAAACTTATGGGATACAGCAAAAGCTGTGTTAAGAGGAAAGATTACAGCAATAGGTGCCTACATCAAGAAATTAGAAACGCAGGAAATAAATGAGCTATCAATGCATCTCAAGGATCTAGAAAAACTGCAGCAACACAGACCCAAAACTAGTAGGAGAAGAGAAATAAATAAAATTAGAGAAGATATCAACAGAATTGAATCCAAAAAAAATTACAAAAGATCAGCAAAATGAAAAGATGTTTTTTTGAAAAAATTTTAAAAAATTGACACACCATTGGCCCAACTAACTAAAAAAAGGAGATAAAAGACCCAAATCAATAAAGTCAGATGAGAAAGGGAATGTAACAATGGACACCACAGAAATAAAGAATCATCAGGAACGGATGGACTCACTGCTGAATTCTACCAGACATTTAAAGAACTCCAATTCTTCTCAAACTATTCAGAACAATCGAAAAAGAGGGAATCCTCCCAAATTCTTTCTATGAAGCCAGCATCACTTTAATTCCTAAGCCTGAAAAAGATGTAGCAGAGAAAGAGAAGTATAGAACAATTTCCCTGATGAATATAGATGCAAAAATCCTCAATAAAATTCTCGCCAATAGACTACAACAACACATCAGAACGATCATCCCCCCAGACCAAGTGGGATTTATCCCTGGTATGCAGGGATGGTTCAACATTCTCAAACCAATCGATGTGATACACCACATTAACAAGCTGCAGAAGAAAAACCATATGATTATCTCAATAGACGCAGAGAAAGCATTTGATAAAATACAACATCTTTCATGATGGACTCTAAGCAAACTGGGTATAGAAGGAACATTCCTCAATATAATCAAAGCAATTTATGAAAAACCCACGGCCAGCATCCTGTTGAATGGGGAAAAGTTTGAAGCATTTCCACTGAGATCTGGTACCAGACAGGGATGCCCACTCTCACCATTGTTATTCAATATAGTTCTGGAAGTTATGGCCAGAGCCATTAGGCAAGAAAAAGAAATGAAAGGGATACAAATTGGAAAGGAAGAAGTCAAACTATCCCTCTTTGCAGATAATATGATTCTTTATTTAGGGGATCCAAAGAACTCTACTTTTGGAACTCATAGAAGAGTTTGGGAAAGTAGCAGGACACAAAATCATTGCATAGAAATCAACATCCTTTGTATACACAGGCAATGCCACAGGTGAGAAGGAACTTCTAAGATCAATCCCATTCACAATAGCTACAAAAACAATCAAATACCTTGGAATAAACTTAACCAAGGATGTCAAAGATCTCTACAATGAGAATTACAAAATCTTAAAGAAATAAATAGAAAAGGATACCAAAAAATGGAAAAATCTTCCATGCTCATGGATTGGAAGAATCAATATCATCCAAATGTCCATTCTCCCAAAAGCAACTTATATATTCAATGTGATACCAATCAAAATACCAAAGACATTCTTCTCAGATCTGGAAAAAATGATGCTGAAATTCATATGGAGACACAGGAGACCTCGAATAGCTAAAGCAATCTTGTACAACAAAAACAAAGCTGGAGGAATCACAATACCAGATTTAAGGACATACTACAGGGCAGTTATAATCAAAACATCATGGTACTGGTACAGAAACAGATGGATAGACCCATGGAACAGATAAGAAAAAATACAAATCAATCCAAGCATCTAGCCAACTTGTATTTGATCAAGCATCTAAAACCAATTCCTAGAGCAAGGACAGTCTTAAACATATTATGCTGGGTAAACTGGATTTCTACGTACAAAAGCATGAAGCAAGACCCCTACCTTAAACCTTTCACAAAAATCCACTCAACATGAATTACAGATCTATATCTATGACCTGATACCATCAAATTATTAGAGAACATTGGAGAAACACTTCAAGATATAGGCACAGGCAAAGACTTCTTGGAAAAGACCTTAGGGGCACCGGCAGTCAAAGCCAAAATTAACAACTGGGATTATATCAAATTGAGAAGTTTCTGTACTGCAAAAGAAACAGTCAGGAAAGTGAAGAGGCAACCAACAGAATGGGAAAAAATATTTGCAAATTACACAACTGATAAAGGTTTAATAACCAGAATCTACAAAGAGATCAAGAAACTCCACAATAGGCTGGCACTGCGGCTCACTAGGCTAATCCTCCGCCTAGAGGCGCCGGCACACCGGGTTGTAGTCCCGGTTGGGGCGCCGGATTCTGTCCCGGTTGCCCCTCTCCCAGCCCAGCTCTCTGCTGTGGCCAGGGAGTGCAGTGGAGGATGGCCCAAGTGCTTGGGCCCTGCACCTGCATGGGAGACCAGGAGAAGCACCTGGCTCCTGGCTCCTGCCATCGGATCAGCGCGGTGCGCCGGCCGCAGCGCGCTGGCTGCGGCGGCCATTGGAGGGTGAACCAACGGCAAAGGAAGACCTTTCTCTCTGTCTCTCTCACTGTCCACTCTGCCTGTCAAAAAAACAAAAAAAAACAAAAAAAACAAAAAAACTCCACAATAACAAAACAAACAATCCACTTAAGAGATGGGCCAAGGCCTAAATAGAAATTTTTTCAAAAGAGGAAATCCAAACGACCAACAGACACATGAAAAAATGTTCAGGATCACTAGCCATCAGGGAAATGAAAATCAAAACCACAATGAGGTTTCACCTCACGTTGGTTAGAATGGCTTACTTACAGAAATCAACTAACAACAGATGCTACTGAGAACTTAGGGAAAAAGAGACACTAATCCACTGTTGGTGGGAATGCAAACTGGTAAAGCCACTATGGAAGACAGTTTGGAGATTCCTCAGAAACCTGAATATAACCCTACCACATGACGCAGCCATCCTACTCCTTGTAATTTACCCAAAGGAAATTAAATTGGCAAATAAAAGAGCTGTCTGCACCTCACTGTTTATTACAGCTCAATTCACAATAGCTAAGACCTGGAATCAACCTAAATGTCCATCAACAGAAGAATGAATAAAGAAATTATGGGATATATACTCTATAGACTACTATACAGCATTAAAAATATGAAATCTGGTCATTTGCAACAAAATGGAAAACATCATGCTGAGTGAAATAAGCCAGTTCCTAAGGGACAAATATCATATGTTCTCCCTGATTGGTGACAACTAACTGAACACCTAAAAGGAAACCTGTTGAAGTGAAATGGACACTATGAGAAACAATGACTTGATCAGCCCTTGTCCTGACTGTCGAGGAACAACTTACTATTTTATTCCTTTTAGTATTTTTTGTTATACTTAATACTATTGGTTGAACTCTTTAATTAAAACACAATTATTCTTAGGCATTTAACTTATCTGAAAAGTGATCCCTGTTAAATATAAGAGTGGGAATTAGAGAGGGAGGAGATGTACAGTTTGGCACATGCTCACTCGGACTTACCCCTAATGGGAGAGTTAGAAACGTGCCAGTGGATTTCAAATCAATCCCATCAAGGTGGCATCTACCAATGCCATCTTACTGGTTAAAGTGATCAGTTTAAGGGCCGGCGCCGTGGCCCACTAGACTAATCCTCCGCCTTGCGGTGCCGGCACACCGAGTTCTAGTCCTGGTTGGGGCGCCGGATTCTGTCCCGGTTGCCCCTCTTCCAGCCCAGCTCTCTGCTATGGCCAGGGAGTGCAGTGGACGATGGCCAAGTGCTTGGGCCCTGCACCCCATGGGAGACCAGGATAAGCACCTGGCTCCTGCCATCGGATCAGCGCGGTGCGCTGGCCGCAGTGGGCCGGCCGCGGTGGCCATTGGAGGGTGAACCAACGGCAAAGGAAAACCTTTCTCTCTCTCTCTCTCTCTCACTGTCCACTCTGCCTGTCAAAAAAAAAAAAAGTGATCAGTTTAAGTTCATAATTGATGAAAAGATAGGATTAAGAGTCAAAGGGATTACATAAATAAGACCAGTGTCTGAAAATAATAATTGATAGAATTAAAAAGGAGAGAATGATCCTACATGGGAAGCAGGATACACAGCAGGCTCATAGAATGACAAATCCCCTAAACAGCACTCTGGCCTCAGAATCAGCCCGTAAGGCATCTGGATCTGGCTAAAAAGCCCATGGTAGTATTGCAGGTATGAAAAGTTAAGAGAACTGTGCCAAAAGAAAAAAAAATGACCTAAATGAAAGATCTCTGTGAGTGAGATCCCAGCGGAAAGAACAGGCCATCAAAGGAGGTACCTTTCTCTGAAGGGAGAAGAAAACTTCCACTTTGACTATGGCCTTGTCTAAATAAGATTGGAGTTTGTGAACTCAAGAGGCTTCCATAGCCTTGGCAGCTCATGACAAAAGCCTCGGGTGATTACTGACGTCATAAATAAGAGTTTAACTGTTAAATCAACAACGGGAGTCACTGTGCACCTACTCTGCATGTAGGATCTCTGTCCTTAATGAGTTGCACTATGCGAATTAATGGTAAAACTACTACTCAAACAGTACTTTATACTTTGTGTGTCTGTGTGGGTGCAGTCTGTTGAAATCTTCACTTAGTACGTACTAAGTTGATATTCTGTATATAAAGATAATTGAAAATTCTAAAAAAGCAAATAAACTACTTACAATTCTAATAGCAAGATAATTTCTCTAAATCAATGTTTTACTGGTGAAACAATAGGAAAAAGGTAATTTCATTGAGTTATCATTATATTATGTTGATTGCCTATTATACATTAATAGATTTTTTAAAAAAATGTTTTTTAAAAACAGCTAAACCATTCCAAGATCTGATTATATGAGATTCTAAAGTAAATATGAAGATTAAAATTTTAAAAAAGTACTTTGTAAATGGCTTCTCTTTTATATTATGTTGATGTAGTCTTTATACTTATTTAGTTATGCCTAAAATATTGTCACAAGTTTGAATGTTAGAATTTAAGAAATCTGAAAGAACATCTTGGCCAATTCCCTTGATTTACAAGAAGAAAACACCCATGGATCCAAAGCTGTGAGCTCTTTGTTGTCCCGCCCAAGTGCTGTGATTGGCACTTTCCCACTGGAACGCTGGGGCTGTGGTCTTCTTACTACACAAGACCCCGCCTTTTCTGCCGTAAGTGCAATCACTAAAACACACTATAGTTTGCCCGGAAATACTTTCTTTCTGAGAAGCAAGAAGGCTCTTTCTGAGAAGCAACTGTTTGTTCCTCAAAGTTGTGCAATGATATTCTTGGTCTGTGATGGACAAAAGAGAGACATTTCCCCTATATTTCACATTTGTAAAAGGTCTCAACATCTAGACTTTGGCCAATATCTCTAGTTGTTTAGAGTTAATTTCTATGTCTATTTAAAAACAATAAGTTGTTTACCGTAAAATATAAAAATTTATTAAAATTATATATTTTAATATTTATTAGAATATTCAAGAATAGAAATAACTGAGATCTCTCAACACTGACAGGTTCTGTTCATACCAGTGACTCATAGAACCCGTGTTCTTTCTCTTTCCATGAGAACAGTTGGAGGAAATACCTGTTTCTCCCAGCCAAAAAGTGCAACGGAATTCTGGCTGCATCTTCATGTGCTGAAATTCTGTGAATTCCTCAGGAAATTGTCCTTGATTTTCTGAAACAGCAGTCATTGTGCTGTTGTTCCATTCCTAGGATACTCCAATTTCATGTTTTTATTTTCTGTGCCTGTATCACGTATCGCCAACCAATTGATAGAGCTCTTGATGGCAGGACTAGGGTCTCTTATTTGCATTGATTGGGATGGAAGCCTGTTGGTGGTAAATGCCCTATTTGGTGAATGGTAGAGTCTAGTCTAATCTCATAATAGGCACATGGAGAAGAATAGAGAGAGACCAGGGAGTAACTGTCAGGGCGTTGTGTTTGGTGGCTGAGATATCTGAGTATTATTCCCAGGATAGTAGGGAACAATCAAGAAATGTTAGCTAAGGAGAAATGACATCAGTGGAATATACCTCTAGAAATTTAATCTGATGGAACTGTGAGTGGGGCGTAGGAGAAAATTCTTTGTAATATTTCAGACAATAGCTAATACTGGTTTGAACTTGCTGAAAGTAGAACGAGAGGAAAGAACTAGAGTTATTATGAAAGTAGTATTGATTAGCAATTGGTTTGGAATTGATTAGATCACACAACTACATTAAAAATGACCTATGGTCTGACTTTTCTGCCGTGTCTGGCCCCTGAATCTCCCATGGAGTCCAGGTGGCAGGTGATCCCATGTCCCCACTGGACAGTCCCCATCTCTCAATGCAGCTATGACCTTGTTTATACAATAGTAATCTTTTCCCTTAGGGTAACAAAACAAATCTTCCTTGTCATTCTCATCCATGGGTACTGGTTTTGCACCATGGATAGTGCTAAATACGCCTATGTGACAGTTGGATTTCCGGTCTTGGCAGATTTTACCAGTCACCTCTATCTATTGAAATATCTCATGGGAAATATAAGTAATGATAAATGTAATAGTAAAATAATCATAAAACATTAACAAACTTTGAAGGGCACTTGCTGTCTATCAAACATTATACTAAAGGTTTTCCATATATTGAAACTTCTAATCTTACAGACACCGAGATCTGATTGGAACTGTTACCCTCAATTTGAAGCTTTTGGATGTAGGGAGCTTTTATCCAGTTCAAAGTCAGCGTGTGCCGCTTTAGCCCCATTGCCTTGCAGTCATGCCTCCAGCATTCTGATAAGCCTTGTGAAGTATCATACAATTATTAATAAAATATTAAATAAGATTTGCGGTTATATCCATGATGAATTAGTGGGTGCTGGACATAGTCATCCACTAGTAAAATTGAGAAAAAAAAATGTATGAAGCAGCTGTTTTCAGGTAGTGAGCTCCTCAGATTACACAAGAGTGTGCCTGTCGAATGGGGAAAGACACTCACTCAAAGGGAACCCCACCTGTATCCCATTATTTGGCCTGGGGATACTTTCCAAACCATGACACAGGGAAGTGCAAGGAAACCTGGGCAAATAGAGACTGGAGCCTTGGACAGCATCGCCAGTAGCACCTCCTGCTCAGAATGCTGCAGGGGAAGGCAGTTCACCGAGAAAGAGTCCCAGAATTCAGCACAGGGGTCCCTGGAATCTTTGGCTAAATACTACGCAGTGAATGAGCAGAATCTGGTTACTGCAGATGTGCAATTAATAGAGATTCCAGAGGGCACGTGGTATTGACAGATGCTTGCAATTGAAGAAGGCTGAAGTTGCAATGAACATTTAGAAAATACTTAACATTTAGTTCTGATATCCAAAAGCCATATTTTAGAGTTGAGCTATCATACTCTTGAGTGAGCACTACTGTGGAATTCCCCTCTCAAAATCTAAAGGATCAAAAAATCCACTGAACGGTTTACAAGGAAAAAAAAAAGGAAAACTTAATACTTTATAAAAGAAGACCAAAAAACATTAAAAATTTAACCAACTAGCCACCACAGGGTTCAAACCACAACAAAAATGTACTAGATGGGGCTGGCGTTGGCGTAGCAAGGAAGGCCACCTCCTATGACACCAGCTTCCCATAGGAGTGCTATTTTCCAATCCAGCTCCCTATTAATGACCTAGGAAAGGCAGCGGGAGATGACCCACATGTTTGGGCCCCTGCCACCCATGTGGGAGACCCAGATGAAGCTACTGGCTCCTGGCTTTGTTTTGGCTGAGCCTGCCGAGTAGTAAACCAGCAGAAGGGAGATCTTTCTCTGTATGTGTTTCTCCTACTCTGTATAACTTTTTCAAATAATTAAATATTTTATAAAAGAAGTGATTAGATTTGCAAAACCAATATGTGACAATAATCAAGGGAAATAATCATAAGAAATAGATTTAAAAGATGAAAGAAATATCAGAATCAATGGAAAAGGTTTTTAAAACTACTGTATAAATATACTCATGGATTTAAAGGAAAATATGGACATAAAGAATAAGTATCAAAAAGAACAGAATAAAAGTTCTGTAACTGAAAAATAGAACATGAGAAATAGCAATTTCTCTGGGAATGTGATAAGCCCAAGAGCAGATTGGCAAATGCAATCAGAAACAAACAAACTGAAAATGGTGAATTCACATGAGTTGCACAGGAACCACCAAATCCAAAACACTGAGTTTGAACAGACAAGAGGGAGGCCGGAAACAATGAAAAGCGTTTTGGTGACCTGTGGAATTAAAATCCTAGCAAATGGGAAGAGAGACTGGAAAGAGGGGAAAAGGAAGAAGGAAACACCAAATCCTGTTAAAATTTAGTGAAAAATCAGCTCAACAAAGTTAGAATGAATATAAAAAAAATCATGTAGAAAAATCATAGTAAAATTGCTGCAGCTAAAGAGAGAATTTAAAGCCGCCAGAGGGAAAAAATAGGCAAATTAAATACACAGGGAAAAGACACATAATGACAAATTAGATATATAGATAACAACGAAAAAGTGGATGCAAGGGAAAATAATACACAAATAATACATAATCAAATTAACTAATAGATAATGACAAATTAATTTTTTAATTTTTTTAATTTGACAGATAGAGTTAGAGAGCGAGAGCGAGAGAGAGAGAGAGAGAGAAAGGTCTTCCTTCCATTGGTTCACCCCCCAAATGGCCGCTACAGCTGGAACTATGCCAATCCAAAGCCAAGAGCCCAAGCTCTAGGGCCATCTTCCACTGCCTTCCCAGGCCACAGCAGAGAGCTGGGCTGGAAGAGGAGCAGATGGGACTAGAACCCAGCACCCACATGGGATGCCGGCACCACAGAGGGAGGATTGGCCAAGTGACCCATGGCGCCGGCCCCCTAATGACAAATTAGAGACCGTAAACAATTACTTTAGACTTCCTTTCAAACAGGTTATACAGCAGATGACAGTGGACTTCTGTCTGCATAGTGCTGACACAAAAATGCTGAAATCCACCTCAAATTCTGTATCTGGCAGCAATACCCTCTAAGAATGAAAGCAGGAGAGGGGCATTCTCCAGGACACCAAAGCGGAGGGAATTTTTCCCTAGTAGACTTATACTACAGGTGATGTCGGGGAAGTTATTAGACTGAAGAAAAGCTTTACTGGGTGGTAATCTGGATGTTCAGGAGGGATTGGGGGGAAAATATGAAAGGCTTTTTTATCTGTCCTTAATTTCTCTTTAAGCAAGAAAAAAATGTATTGTGTGACTTGTAATATATATAGAAAAATGTATGAGAACATTACTGCAAAAGATGGCAGACTATAAATATAATATTTTTGCTAGTTTTCTATATTATCCTTTTATGTAAAGTATTATAAAATTAGCTTGAGATAGGTTAAAGATAGATATTGTAATTACTGGAGCCACTACTGAAAGATAATAGAAAGTGTTCTGCAAAATCTAGTAGAGAAGATGAGAGAACACTTAAAATCACAGGCGCTGGTATTGTGGTGCAGCGGGTTAAGCGACTGCCTGCATCGCCAGCATCCTGTATAAATCCCAGTTGCTCCACTCTGGTCCACCTCCCTGCTCATGTGCCTGGGAGAGCAGTAGAAGATGCCCAAGTACTTGTACACCTGCTGTATGTGTGGGAGACCCAGATGCTATTCCTGGCTGTTGTGGCCAACTGGGGAGTGAATCAACAAATAGAAAATCTCTCTGTGTGTCTGTCCCCCCCTCTCTCTAAATTTGCCTTTCAAATAAATAATAAATCTTAAAAAAATTCAAAATACAAATTGAATCCAAAAGTAGGCATGAAAGAAAGAAAAAAGGAAAAAATGACATTCTGGAACAAAAGAAAACAGTAGCATGATACACTTAGACATCACCATTCAATCATTATATTAAACATAAACATAGCTAATTAAAAGCACACACAGTCAGATTTCATTCTAAAAAATCAAACCCAAAAGATATACTATTTATAAGAGCTACCCTTTATTTTAAGATTGATTTATTTATTTGAAAGATAGCACAGGAAAGAGAGAGATTGATATTCCATCCACTGGTTCACTCCCCAAATGGCCCAGACAGCCTGGACTGGGCCAGGCCAAAAGCAGGAATCTGGTGTTTCAGTTTCCACATGGTTGGCAGGGGCCCAATTGCTTGGGCCATCATTTGTTGTTTTCCCAAGTGCAAATTAAATGCAAATGAAGCAAAAGAAAGAAGTAATAAAGAGAAGAATTAGATATAAAATGTACAAAATATTGGGAAAGTAAATAAAAGTTAAACATTTTTTTTTCAAAAAGATTAATAATATTGATAAACCTCTAAATAGATGTAATAAAAAAAGAACAGGAATTATTATATAGGAAATAAAAAAAATGTGGTAGTAGATCTTCCAGACTTAAAAGGAAAATGAAAAAATATAAGGAAAAATTTTATACACAGAAATTATGCAAATTAAGGGAAATATATTCTTTTAAAATTCAAATTCTCTATAGCCCTATAACAATTAAAGAAATAAAGTTTGTAATTAAAAATTTTCCCCCAGAGAAGACTCCAGTTCCATTTAGCTTCAGTGATGAACTTGCTCAAATACTTGAGGAGGAAATAGTACCAACCCTACACGAATTCTTCATGACTAAATGGGAAGATATTACTTCCCAAGAGGTCAGCTCAAAAATCTGACATGGAGAATTCAAGAAAATCCTCTTGAATGTAGTTTTAAAAGACATTAACAAACTGAATCCATAATATCCAGAAAGGGTCATGTGCCATGTCCTTTTGTGTTTTTTCCCAAGAATGCAAGGTTGGCTGAAATTCAAAAACCAATCCATGTAAGTCAGAGAATTATGGACAACAATGGTGTTTTCATCTCAGTACATAAGGAATAACCATTTGACAGCTGGAAGTAGAGGCAAGTTTTCTCAGAATGATAAAGGGTGTCTACAAAAATCTAGAACCCATAGAGGAGTGAGTGGGGGCAGAATGAGCGGTTTTCCCTTGAGACTAAGAACAGGAAATGAGGCCCATTCTCACCACTGATCACCAGCAGGGTACTCGAGGGTCTAGCCTGTGTCCTTAAAACTAGATGGGAAGAGATTAGACCTCTGTATTCCCATGAATGTGTGTTAGAAAAACCTAACGAAACATTGACAACCAGAATCAGAAAATTCACTTAGCAAGGTTATGGGACACATGGTATATAATATCTGTACCTTTAAAATGTACATTGGGGCTGGCGCCGTGGCTCAATAGGCTAATCCTCCGCCTAGCGGCACCAGCACACCAGGTTCTAGTCCCGGTCGGGGTGCCAGATTCTGTCCCCGTTGCCCCTCTTCCAGGCCAGCTCTCTGCTGTGGCCTGGGAGGGCAGTGGAGGATGGCCCAAGTCCTTGGGCCCTGCACCCACATAGGAGACCAGGAGAAGCACCTGGCTCCTGGCTTTGGATCAGCATGGTGCGCCAGCAGCAGTGTGCCAGCCGCGGCGGCCATTGGAGGGTGAACCAATGGCAAAAGGAAGACCTTTCTCTCTGTCTCTCTCTCTCACTGTCCACTCTGCCTGTCAAAAACAAAAAACAAAAACAAAAAAATGTACATTGACTTAAAAACTACATGAATGACCTCTATACTGAATATCCAAAACACTGCTTATGGAGATTAAAGAACATCTAAGTCAAATGAAGAGTTATATTATCTTCATAGACTTCGAGGTCAATATTACGAAGGGTCTGTTCCCTCCAAAGAGGTCTATCGATTTGGTACAATCCCAAGTAAAAATCTCCCAGGCATTTTTATAGAATTTTTCAAGAATTTTAGAATAGTTATATGGAAATTTAAAGGATCTATAAAACTCAACCATCAAGAAAGACACAAGAGATCGATGTACAAAAAATTCACGGAAACCAGGTAGGTATTTCCAAAATTTTTTGGAACCAAAATAAAATTTCTTTTTAATTCCATTTTCATAAACTTTTTGAAGCAGCTTCATCTTCCCTAATTTGGAGCCTGTCTCTAAAGTGGTAATCAAAGAAGAGAGGCTTGGGGATAAGGTGGACAAATAATTTCACAGAGCGAAATAGAGAGTCCAGAAATGGACCCGTATTTATGCCACTGACAAGTCATCATTTATCCTTAGAATAAAATGCAGTAAGGGCATTAAATGACGGAGCACAGCATCTTTTCATAATCTCATGGAGCACTGCAGTATTTGTAAAAGCCTGTGCCGGGAGGCCTTCCTGGGCCTTCACTCTCTCAGGCCTTTCCCTGTCTGTCTAGAGAATCTAATTTTTGGCATTTTCATAGCCCACTTATAACACACTGAATGAGAAACCAGGAACTAGGATGCCTGTATTAAGACTGATAAATCTCAATAGCAGAGAAAGCACAGGTGCTTGAATACTTACAATCACAACATTTATAAAATTTATAAACTAGAAATCCATACTCTCAACTATTTATATATATGTGCGTGTATATATATATATATATATATATATATATATATAGATCATTATTTATCTGTACAAGCAAACCATGACAGTGAGCATTTTCGGGAAGTGGTTAGTTTTCAAGGCTTGCCTTAACAGTGTGCTGACGTAGATGTAGACAAGTGAAATGCATTGCCTTATAGTTCTGAGGGCAGCAGTCCCTGCTCCAGTATGACTTCATTATAACTGAACTCAATGTATCTGTAAGGTTGCATTCTGAAATATGGGGTGCATCTGGGGGGTGGGGGAGGGACAAAATTCAACCTGGAACAGGGAACGAGGGAAGTAAGCAGCATCTCACAAGGATAAATATTGGGGGTGGGGAGAGAATGCATATTTGCTTGGTCTGTACAAATTTTTAAAAAGAGATGTGAAGCAAATAGGATAGAATGAAATAAACTGATAAAATTGAATGGTGAATATAATATTCTTGTAATGTTGCCCAAATGATAGAATGATTTTACATTTCAAAATATCAAAAAGTTCCCAGGATTGGTATTCGATCTAGTGGTTAGCAGTGCCAGTTAAGATGCTTGTGTTGTGTGTTGGAGTACCTGTATTCAACTCCAGGCTGGGCTCCTGACTCTCACTTCCTGCTAATGCAGACCCTGGGAGACAGCAGTGGAGCTCAAAGGATTGGGTTCCTGCGCTGCAGCAGGGAACCTTGGTTGTGGTACCAGCTCCCGGCTTCAGCTGGTCCGTTCTGGACCGTTGCAGGCATTTGAGAATTCTCTGGAAGGCATGTGTGCCAAATAGGAACTTAGGAAGTTCAGATTCCTCATCATCTGTGACGTATGCTGACCTCCTTCTCAGCACAGTGCCCTCTTCTGAAGTCTACCCCTTCTTTTGACCTTGGGAACTTTTTTTTTTTTTTTTTTTTTTGACAGGCAGAGTGGACAGTGAGAGAGAGAGAGACAGAGAGAAAGGTCTTCATTTTTGCCGTTGGTTCACCCTCCAATGGCTGCTGCGGCCAGCGCACTGCGACTGGCACACTGCGCTGATCCGAAGGCAGGAGCCAGGAGCCAGGTGCTTCTCCTGGTCTCCCATGGGGTGCAGGACCCAAGCACTTGGGCCATCCTCAACTGCACTCCGGGGCCACAGCAGAGAGCTGGCCTGGAAGAGGGGCAACCAGGACAGAATCTGGCGCCCTGACGGGGACTAGAACCCGGTGTGCCAGCGCCGTTAGGTGGAGGATTAGCGTATTGAGCCGCAGCACAGGGCCGACCTTGGGAACTTTTAAAGGACTTGGGTTTCTGGACTTCGGAACTTCCCATGATCGCATCATAAAGATGGTGTTCCTGATTCGATTCCCTTGCTTTCTGACTGAAGCTCACTGGCCGACCTTTATAACATCCCTGTAGATATTTCTGTTGATTTTTCTCATCAAGGATAGTTGACGAGGAAAAGTCATTATTTTTTAGATGGAAGGGAATCTTACAAAAATGAAGTTCTGATGACAAACCGGGAATGCAAGATTTCCTTCCTCCTTTAAACTAATGGCTTTTCCTTTGTTATATTGGAAGAAAAATCCACCTCCTGCAGTCTTTGGAACATGGTAGGTGTTAAGTGAAACTTCACTTTCCTTAATTCGTTTGCAGTCATTACAACTTCTAAAATAATATTTCTTTCAAGATTTTCTTTTTTTCTTATTCCAGCAATCTTGTTGGATTCAGGGTAGCAATTCTTTGTGCCTCTCTCAGAGATGAAATTACCTTTAGGAGTACAGGGTTGGGTGGGGAAGATGAGAAAGAAGAGTTGGAGATGGCTCTGGGTTCTGGGTTTCATAGCCTGAGGGCCTGAGGATTGTAATGGCTTTCCCAGAAATAAACGAGTGGAATAGGTTTCAGGGGGAAGAGAGGGAAAAGAGATTGGGTTTTATTTTGTTAGATTTATCATGCCAGTGTGTCAGAATCTGTTCTTCAGCTTGTTTCTGGGATGGGCTGAGCCTGGCCGCTTGGGAGTGACCCATGGCTAAGACAGGGATGATGGGAGTCCCAGTCTTTTTTTTTTTTTTTTTTTGACAGGCAGAGTGGACCGTGAGAGAGAGAGACAGAGAGAAAGGTCTTCCTTTTCCATTGGTTCATCCCCCAAATGGCCGCTGCAGCCAGCACACTGCACTGATCCGAAGCCAGGAACCAGGTGCTTCTCCTGGTCTCCCATGGGGTGCAGGGCCCAAGCACTTGGGCCATCCTCCACTGCACTCCCTGGCCACAGCAGAGAGCTGGACAGGAAGAGGAGCGACTGGGACAGAATCCGGCGCCCTGACCAGGACTAGGACCCGGTGTGCCGGCACCGCAGGTGGAGGATTAGCCTAGTGAGCCGCAGCGCTGGCCCAGGGAGTCCCAGCCTTGACATCACAAGGGAGCGAACGTAGCATCTTCCACTCTCCTCCTGCACGCGGTCTACATTCTCATGGCAGAGACTGTTAAAGCCACGGAAGAAAGGGGAAATCATCAGCAGTAAGAGCAGGATGAGATGAGTATTTTCCATGGAGGAGAGGCAAAGAGTGTATTTAAATGATTTATGGAGGGGCTGGCACCATGGTGCAGTAGGTTAATCCTCCGCCTGTGGCACCGACATCGCATATTGGTGCCGGTTCTAGTCCCAGCTACTCCTCTTCCAGTCCAGCTCTCTGCTGTCGCCTGGGAAAGCAATAGAAGATGACCCAAGTCCTTGGGCCCCTGCACCCACGTGGGAGACTGGGAAGAAGCTCCTGGCTCCTGGCTTCAGATCGGCACAACTCTGGCTGTTGTGGCCATTTGGGCAGTGAACCAACAGAAGGAAGACCTTTCTCTCTGTCTCTCCCTCTCACTGTCTGTAACTCTACCTCTCAAATAAAAAAAATCTTAAAAAAATGATTTATGGAGCAGAGAAGTTAAAGAAGATAAAAACTGAGAGTTTTGGCTCCTCATCATAACAACAACAACAGAACACCCACACACAACCTCCAGCACTGCTGACCACTCGGACTGCAACCAGGATGGTGTTAAGCACTTTGGCAACTTAATGATTAAAATAACTCTACAAGACACTGGTATGTGTCATCACCCTATTTTAAGATGAGCAAAAAGACATTATGTGTAGGAATTAGAGACGCAACAGCATCAGCCTTCAGGAGAACTGGAGTTTTGACTCTTGGTGTCTTATTCCAGAGCAGGAGCCCCTATCAGTTTCTACAGTAAGCTTATCTCTGGCACAGGGACAAAGAACAGATTGCAAAAGGCCAGGGAACTATTGGGTGATGAGGAAGTGATAACAGGGTGTCAACTGCTCTTTCCAGAAGTGTATCAGGGAGGAAAAGGGTAGCAGGAGTAAGCCAGATTACAGTTGAGTAGAGTTTTACTTTTGCTTCTGAGGAAGAGGGAAACAGGTTAAAGGAACAAGAGATGGAATCAATAGAAATAGTACAGGAAGGCAGAGTTTTGGGCATAGTCCAGAAAGTTCTGGTAAAATGGGGCATGGCGTGTTGCAGGTAGGTGCAGGAACAGGCTAAACATGATCAGCAAAGCCCGAGGAGGTCAGTGAAGGGGAAAACATCTTGGCGCTTGGAGAAGGGTGGAGACTAGGATGAGGAGGGGAGGGCAGACTAGGATGGGAGAGAGGACAGATGCGACTTAGGTCAAAAGAGGGGAAAGTGTGTGCGGAGGATAAGTGGACAGAGACTGAACAAGGCACTGCAGCTATGTGAGCCCACACAAGACTCTGCCTCGCAGACTAGAGCCCCAGCAGGAAAAACAAGAGCAGTGCCTCCTTTCTTGATAAGCCACGGCAAGCCGGGTCATTGTCATTGGGGTGCTGTCTCAGCTGCCATTCTATCATGCAAGCAAGGCAGGGCTGGGGGCTGGGGGTTGAGATCTAGTGGGCTCCTGGGCGTTCTGTCAACGAGGAGGTGCCTGGATTTGCGTTTCATTTGGTGGCATTGTATGGAATTGCATAGGTCAAACCAATTTCAATTTCAAATATTAACATAACGAGAAGTTCCTTGTGTCTTAATTAGGGGTCATCAACTCTCATGAACAGTGGTCCCTGTCAGAAGGCCTGTGGTAATTTGGGGAGTGCAGTGAAGCCTAAAATGTAGGATTTGATAGTCAGGTTTTTTTTTTTTTAAGTCGTATTGTTTTGTTCTGCAGCAAATAATGGGCAGCTCGGGCTCCAATTAGGGCGGTATTCAAATAACTTTGTATTTGCATATTTGAATTGACCGTCTCTGGGAAGGAGAGGCCAGGCCATGCAGGCCTCCAATTATTTAGAGCAATTAGAAGAGATGATCAGACGTTTCTGAGGTCTTGTTAGCAGGCCTGTTGCCTGCTCCGACACCTCCGCAGCTGGCCGAGGCGGCTGGGCCTGCCTGCCCACGTCCTCTTTCGGGAGGGCTGTGCAGGCAGCGGCTCACTCTGAGTTCCGCAGAAGTAGCTGTTTGAGCAGCCCTTCTACTTTCCCTGGGAAAAGGCCCTCATTACAGCTTTTCCTCTAAAATATACATTGTAAATACCCTCGTCTTTCGCTACTTAAAAGCTCTCTAATTTCTGTTTTAGATCTAAACACATCATCTTCTTGGTACTTAATACCAGGCCACAGTGATTTTCCAGCAATAAAATTTGGTGCTTAGAAAACTAACTTCCAGGAAATGAGGTGTCCAGGATTCTGGAGTTTGGTGCATTCAACTATAATCACCCTTTTCACGGATAAGCACTTTAAGAATAGATTAGATTTTTTTGATAGCCCAAGCTCTCTAACTGGAAGGAGTATGGGCTTAGTTCTGTGTTTATGATCGTACCCAGTATCCCAGTTTTCAGATTAGAGATTTCCTCTGTAATGACACCCAAGCTTCCCACGTGGCAGAGCTTCCAAGCACGGAGCGCGTTCAGAGTGATGGTTTCCACCAGCAGAGCCCTGCCTCCATCTCCCTGCAACTCCAGACTTGAAGACATTCCTGCATTCCAAAATGCAGGGTTTAAAGGAGAACCAGGCAAGGCTTCCTTGCCTTTTCCGAGTCCCACTGTTAACTTCCACGTGGAGCCTTGGTGGGAGGGAAGAAGAGGTGGCTTAGATCAGAAGATGGAATTTTTAGAAAACTGCAAATCTTGCACCAGTGGGGTATCACCTGCCACCCTTAACCCTTCCTTGGCCATAGTGCTACTTAATACCTGTCCTTTCTACCTCATTCGGTTGCTCCAAGATCCAAATGAGATGACATTTTTAAAATAGCTTTTGGAAATGATAAGTAGGTCACATGCTTTCTCACAAGGCAGAGACCTCTGATTTGCTTCCAGACGCCTACAACAGACAGAATTTGAGGCAGGCCTGTGTAGTGGTTCTGAGCATGGTTTTTGGAGCCTGCCTCCCCGCGTCTGAGTCTTGGCTTTGCTGTTTGCTGGTTGCATGATCTTGCAATGTTACTTAACCCCTCTATTCCTGCTTACTCCCCCGTAGCGGTGGAACAAAAATAGGATTTACTTCATAGGTTTTTATAGGATCAAAATAAATAAATAAGTAAAAGATACAAAGCTGTGCTCAGTGCAGTAATACAATATAAATATCAGTTATGTATGTTTTTTTAAAAAATCTTCAGAGGCCTGAGAGAGAGAGTTGTCTTGGAGACTGGGGTTTAAGGTTGACTGCCTAAGGTTTTCCCAGGCATTAACCTTTTATTTATGTCTATTTTTAGTCTTAAAGATTTATTTTTTGTTTACTTGAAGGGTAGAGTTACAGAGAGAAAAGGAGAGAGGGGGAGAGAGAGGGAAAGAGAGAGAGACACCTTCCATCCACTAATTCACCCACCAAATGGCTGCAATAGCCAGGGCTGGGCCAGGCTGGAGCCGGGAGCGAGGAGCCTCTTCCTGGTCTCCCATATGGGTGCAGGGGCCTAAGCACTTGGTCCATCTTCTGCTTCTTTCCCAGGTGCGGTAGTAGAGAGCTGGATTGGAAGTAGACCAGCCGAGTCTTGAACGGGCTCCCATATGGGATGCTGGCATCGTGGGCAGAGGCTATGCCACCATGCTGGCCCCAGGCATCAATCTTTTATACCAGGCCTCAGTTCTACCATGTTTTTATGCACACAGGTTAATTTTAGTCCAGAAGCTTGTTAGAGTAGCCTGACTCTAGATGTATTATAACCAGACTAACTCATTATACTCATGGAAGACAATATGAGGCAGTTTAGCACAGATCTTCGACAAACAGAATAGGGCTTCCCCAAGCCCTCAGTTCAGCATAACTTTGGGAGCTGGGAATTGTGTTAGTCTGCTTTTAATCACTTCAACTAAGATACCCTAGAGGAGCTACTCAGGGAAGAAAAGGTTTATTTCAGCATGCAGTGCACAGGTCATAGTTCAGGATCGGGCAGTCCACGCCAGGCGTCTGGTGGAGGCTGATCGGGACAGTCGTGGAGCACTGATCACATGGGGAGCTGGAAGCAGAGAGAACAGTAGCAGAGCCTGAGTTCAAAAAAATGAAACCTCTTGTTAGGACCACCCTACAGATGGCATGTCCCCCACCATGACGTACCCACAAACCTCCCACTGACCCCACCTTGCAGATGCTGTCATTAGAATAAGTCCCTGCTCTTAATCCATCAGCCATTAACATCAAGGTATCAGACCTTAAAATCTGCATAAGTTTTGGGGTGATAAGTCCTATTTAACTCATAATAGGAGGACAAGCAATGGAAAGGATTTCTGAACCTACAGGACAGCTTGAAGATGGCTTGACAATTTTGTGAAGTGTGCCTTCATCTGACTATTCTATTCATTGGGTGTAACCAAAGAATTCCTCAAAATAACTCGATCAAGACTGCAGCCTGAAAATGAATCATTTAACTGGTGTATAGTAGTGTTACCTGGTAACATACAGGATGTACAATGTATATTTCAGATATATTTTTATGTAGCTGTGTCTCAAATATTTTGTAGGACCTACTTTTATTTATATTGTTTAAAGATTCATTTATTTATTTGAAAGTCAGAGTTAGAGAGAGAGAGGGAGAGACAGAGATCTTCCATCTGCTGGGTCACTCCCCAGATGGCCACAATGACCAGGGCTGGACCAGGCCAAAGCCAGGAGCTTCTTGCAGATCGCCCACATGGGTAGCAGGAGCCCAAGCACATGCAACATGTTCCACTGCTTTTCCCAAACCATTAGCAGGAGCTGGCTCAGAGGTTGAGCAGCCGGGACACAACCCAGGGCCCATATGGGATGCAAGAATTGCAGGTGGTGGCTTTACCTGCTATGCCACATTGATGGCCCTTATTTAAAAAATTCATTGTTTATCTGAAATTCAAATTTACCTGAGTATCCTGAATTTTTTTCTGTTTTTGGCTTAATTTGACACCTTGATAACAGTACTTACCCCAGAGAATTTGAGGCTTACATAAAATTATATAGACAGAATGCACAAAGAAATTTTAACACAGAAATAGGTGTTTCATCAATAGAGATATCTCTTACCGGGGTGGGGAAACTTATATTTACAACATCACTAGCAGGCCATACAAAATCATCAACTTACAAGTTCACCTGCTACAGATTTCTTGAACTTTGTGTCCCACCTGCCTTTGCCTTGGCAGAGCCAGACCAAATGACTTCTCAGGACTTAATGCTCCCCATCCTTGTTCTAAGTAAATTGAAAAGAATTTTCTAGCTGCATAAAAGTTGTTGTAGGTTTCACCTACTTTTTTTTTGCACTTTCAATAATAATGCATTTTTTGCATTTGCATTTTCAACAATTGCATTGCTTCACGTCTTTTAGCTAGTTCTTTTCTTGTCTTTCAAGTCCTTCAACAATGCTTATAATTCCATTGTGATCTTAAATGGTGTATTATATTGTGAAAGGTTGGCAAATTAAAAACCATGTTAGCCTGTGATACACTTTATAGAAACAAACATCCACCCAATCCTTTCTCCTCTTTTTGTTACTGAAAACATGGTTTATTATTTAAAAAAAAACCTCATTTTTAATCAATGGATTCTACCCTATGAGTTCCAATCTAGTCTTGATGACACCAGACCTACTGTAAGAACTGATCCTGATACCAGATACTTTGTATCTGAGAATGGAATCACAAAGTGGATGTGTGGTGGTAAACCTGGCTTGGGTGCAAAGTGGTTACCCATTGGCTTTTCACTGGGGAACAGCTTTCCATCAAAAGATTAAAGTAAAATGAAAATTCAGCAGGTTTTCTATGCCCCTTGGTGAGGACTACTGAAAATGACCAGGGCCTCAGCCAAAGAGTTATCCCTGTTCTAAAGGAGAAGTCACCCTGTGTGCCACCCGATGATTCCTCTCTCAGAAATATGGAAAGTGTGTGTGTAAGATTCTGGTTTATTACATGACTCTAGTCTATGCTTGGGGCCTTAGTAACAGGGAATAAACAAGGGTATAGACGATACGATGAAGCTCTCTTTTTCTGTTCCAGAAGGACTTCTCCACCACTTGGTGTAATTACCTCATTGTCATCCCTTCTCATCAGTGGGCTTTCTCTTGCTCTCCCGTTCATCCCTCACCCCCGCCAGGGAAGACAGTAAAATAAGACATTGATACAACATAGTCATTGGTTTAAAAAAAAAAAAAAAACACAACACTCTTTTGAGTGCAACATCTAGGGGTTCTTAGGAATCAAGTCTCTGCACTATAATACTTTTGTGCTTAGACAAGTTGGTCCCATAATATCATCTTAATGGAGCTATTAATATACCACCTTCAACCCCAGAAATTCCAAGAATTCGTTCCTACTGCTGGAGAATTAGATATGTTTTCATTCCTTTATTCTTTTTTTTTTTTTTTTTTTTTTTTTTGGACAGGCAGAGTGGACAGTGAGAGAAAGAGAGAGAGAGACAGAGAGAAAGGTCTTCCTTTTGCCGTTGGTTCACCCTCCAATGGCTGCCGTGGCTGGCACGCTGCGGCCAGCGCATTGCACTGATCCAAAGCCAGGAGCCAGGTACTTATCCTGGTCTCCCATGGGGTGCAGGGCCCAAGCACTTGGGCCATCCTCCACTGCACTCCCTGGCCACAGCAGAGAGCTGGCCTGGAAGAGGGGCAACCGGGACAGAATCTAGCACCCCGACCAAGACTAGAACTCGGTGTGCTGGCGCTACAGGCGGAGGATTAGCCTATTGAGCTGTGGCGCCAGCCCATTCCTTTATTCTTTAAGCATAGAAAGCAGACCATTTAAGATACTTACTACTTTCAGCAAATCTGGTCTTCTGAAAGAGTTGCAAGACTTCCTTAAATTTAACAAAAGCACAGTAAACATTCTGACCTTTTGTTTTTGTGGCTGCTGTTTTTCCCTCATCTTCCTCATCATTCCACTGCCCTGCCATCATTTACTTCCGGGAACAGATCTTCCAAAAGCTGTAATTGCCACCTGACCTTCAGAGACCTCCCAATGCATACCCAGGGGACGTGAGTGAGAACACAGCATTTAGAGTTTTAAGTGCACGAGTTGCAACAGCCTATGGGAAAAGTGTTTAATAAAAGTTCTATAAGCTGATCACCTTTTGATATTGACTGTGTTTTGCGATAGAAGAAAATTCACTGATTAGGGATAGGAGTCCCTAATTTATGTGACAAACCCCGTGTTTCACATTGAGTCCTATTCAAATATTTTCACCGACCCACCACAAAATGACTTACAAATGCTTCCTTTCTGAACCTAAGTGGTTTTATGCATGATAAAAAAACAAAAAAAAATCATTGTCAAAGATTATAGATTTTTTTTATTGGCATCAGTCACCAGAGGTGTAAGAATTGCAAGCTTCCTTACATAGGAAAGTCCAAGGAAGTGAGAAAGACTTGAAATAGCAGAATGTTGGTGTGAGGAGGACGCACAGAGATCCTTTTGGCTGGGCACTGCGGCTCCAGGGAGGAATGCGTGGTGATCCACCAGCAGAGATGACACAGTGGGCTGGGGAGAGGGAGCAGAGCTGGAACTGGGCGGTGGGACTGCTTTCCCAGGCCCACTCTCTTGCCATTACTCTGTAGGAAGTGGTCTGCATCTGTTTGCACTGAATGTTAAGTCAGGATGGACCCCTTCCCAACTGCAAATACACAGTAGTCCGCTCTTACCCAAGGTTTTGCTTTCTGTTTCTAAACAAAAATATTCTTATTAGTCTTGACGCTAAGAGAAGACCACAATCACATAACTTTTGCTGCAATATATTGTTTTCATTCTATTTAATTATTCTATTTTATATTATATCCATATTTTATATTTTCATATATTTTATATATTTAATATATTTCATGTATATTATAAATTTCATATATTTTGTATTATATCTATATTTCATTAATCTATTTTACTATTAGTTATTGCTCTTAATCCCATACTGTACCTCGCTTATAAGTGAAGCTTTATCATAGATTACATTATAGGAAAAAATGCAGTAAATACATACAGGGCTTGGTACAAATCATAGCTTTGGGCCTCCATGGGAGTCTTGGAATGTTTCCTCCATAGGTAAGAAGGAGCAACTGAAATGCTGATAGCTGTTGAGTCCAATTTGAAGCCGCCAAGAAGTAGGAACAGAAAATGTATTGTACAGAGGAACGCCTTAAGAACAAATTATTAAATCATGTCACAGAAAGGCTTTTGAATGATTAATGAGTGCATTTCACATGAAGGCTTATATGGCATGATAGAGTTACATTTTAAATCTCTTGTCTTTGGAAGTTGAATAGTTTAAGCCACTGATTGTAATCATAAGCAAATATTCCTGCAAACATTCAGCTTCAATGTGCCTATTAGGGATGTACAGGAGAGATATTCAAAAAGTTCTTGGAAAATGTGCTTTATGAAAAAGCTATGCATGGATTTCACAATTTGTTTTTACACCAAAATTAGCTTAATTTTAATTTTGTTTTTTTTTTTCTCAGAAATCTTTGAAATGCCCTTGTATTTGTTACACTGTGCTAAATCTTATGACTTGATTAAAGAACAAATCTGAATTTTGATAAAAGTTAAACATTGAATCTATGTACATAAAAATAGACTACTTGTCACTTATATAATAATACAACCAAAACAGTAAAGTAAATAAACATTGAAATCATGGGAATTCCAAACTTGACTTTCTTGTTGTTCTGGTCTGTTTGGAAATCTATTGTTTATAAACTGTGCTCTGTGAAACAATTCTTTCTTTCTTGCTCCCACTCACGTTCGGGGTTAACCATTTGGAGGTCAGCTGTCTTTCCCCTTGTTGCCACTGTTGGTGGTTACATAGTAATTTCAACTCCAGCCATCAACAAAGAAAAAGGATGTTTGTCAACAAAACACGTAGAAACTGTTAGAAAAACAACAGAAATTTGGCTGGCATTGGGAGAGGGTAGCTGCTAAAATCTATGCTATGAGTGAAGAAATTTGAAATTAGAAACCAGCATTGGAGATGTCTGTAAGGAATAAAAAAAAATGAAAATGGAGCTGCTATATGATCTGGCAATCCCACTTCTGGGTTTATGCAAAAGAGTTGAAATCAGAATCTAGAAGAGACATTTGCACTCCCACATGCGTTACAGCACCAGTCACATGAGCCCAGAAGTGACAACACTCTAAACACCCACTGATGGGTGAATGGATAAAGAAAACGTGGTACAGGAATATTATTTGGCCTGAAAGAAGAAGGACATCCTGAAATATGCTGAAGCATGGATGAACCTGGAGCGCATTTTGCTAAGTGAAACAAGCCAGGAATGACAGATGAGTATTGCATGAGGCATTTAAAAAAAGTCAAACGTACAGAAGCAGGGAGTTGAGTTGTGGTTCCAGGGACTCCAGGGAGGCAGAAACACAGAGTTGCTGTGCAATAGGTGAAGTTTCAATTTTGTAGGTTGAATGCCTCCTAGAAATCTGTAGTACATTGTGCCTCTAGTTTTCCTTGTTTTTTTTTTTTTTAAGATTTATTGATTTGATAGGCAGAGTTAGAGAGAGAAAGAGGGAAGGAAGAAGGGAGGGAGGGAGGAAGGGAGGGAGAGAGAGAGAGAGTTCCCAACTTACATTGGGCGCTAATTGTGTATCTGCCATGAGAGAATGCACTTGCCTTGTCTTCTGCCTTTAATCCCAGTAGCACTTCTCTGTCACAGATGTCACTTGTAATAAAGAGGGCGAACAGCAGAAAGGTTAAGTACTTTGCCCCACATCATGTAACTGGAAGCTTCAGACTTCCTACTATGTCAGCAAATGATGTGGTCATCCTTGAAGGTGAAAGCGAGGGGGAGGGCCAATCATTTGCATCCTCTACTCAATCCCTCCAAGCCAGAAAGAAGCCACAGGTCTGTGGTTCTCCGGTCAAAGATGGCATCTGTTAAGAAAAGAAGACTCTTAGGTTGGTCTACAGGAAGCTAAGTAACTCCTGAAAGATGATATAACTCAGGCAACAGGTAGAGCCCGCCTCCCCGTGGGGTCAGGAGGCACCACGGAAACAAGGATCCTGACCAGGAAGAAGATTAGCTTTACCTGACATGGCTAGGGATGGGTCAGATGTTGTAAACTTTAGTTTCCAGCAATTCAGCACCTGTAATAGGAAAGCAAGTCTTCTGCTAATTCTAGAACAATTAGTACAGAAACCTGTTTTGTGTGGTGGTTAAGATGTGGCTTGCCATGCCCACATCCCGTGTCAGGGTGCCGAGTTCTAGTGTTGCCTCCACTTCTGATTCCAGCCTCCTCCTAATGCACACCTTGGGAGACTGCAGGTGATGGCTCAAGGAGTCAGGTCCTTCCACCCACATGGAAGACCTCAGTTGAGCTCCTTGGCTTCAGCCTGACCCACCCTTGGCTGTTGTGGGCATTTGAAGAGTGAATCAGTGGTTGGGAGATCTCTCTGTCTTATTAATAAATGAATGAATGAATGAATAAAATAGTTACCAGTCACCACTAGGGGTGTTGAGATAAGTTTGTGTGTTCCTGCCACTTGTGTCTTGGATTTATCTGCAGGAATCAGATGCATGGCCCTGACTGGAAAAGGATAGAATCCTCTCCTCTCCTTGTCCAAACAAGTCTAATTCTTAGAGCTTCCATGTCGAACAAAAGGACGCGTCTTCTCCAATGTCCAAGAGGGAATATCATCATGCTAACTGCCTCTTTACAAAAACTTAGGATTTTGCAACTAGATAAACTTCTCAAATAATGATTGCATCATGTCTACCTGATTCTTATTCATGGGGAGTGTCTAAAAGAAATCATTATTAAACCTGGCTCACTGACTGCTTTCACTAAGTGTTAAATAATAAATAATGCATTTCTACTTCAATTAATCTACTTAGACACCTCACAGGCCAAACAGTTTAGTGGAAATGTTCTAATCTATGGAATCAATCCTCAGCACAACTTCACCTCTTGATGGTTTTATTTCACTAACAAAGAGCTTTGAGTTCCAGATGCAAACTCCACGGATAATTTGGGTGGCCACATTTCTCCACTGTGCTAAAACTGAAAATAAGGTGAGCTACTGTAATGGCAGTTCACAGATCACTCAGGGCAGAATTTCAATGGATCTTTCTCCCCCAGAATGGATTTTGTTTTCTTAATTTTATGTTCTTACCCATTTTTTTTAACCTTAAAATGCTGGTCTGCGAATGCGCAATACTTTTTAAGAGGTGCTAAGTAAGCTGCATTCTTAAATGATCAAAAGTCTACCATTTTATTAGCACTGTTGAAATATTAGTAAGAGAAAGTCTGAGTACTCAAGATAACCAAAAATCATTTATAGAATATTAGCTAATATTTTTGTGTGCTCTTTTCTGACTCTTGTATATATAAATAAGTTTTTATGCGGTCGAAATCTTAGTATGTGTGCCATTTTCTTACCCTTCTATGGAGTCATTTTGTTGAAAATGTTTCCATGTGGCAAGAAGTTTTGTAACTTCTTGTTATGAAAGTGTTGGTATTCGTTATGATGCTATAGTCCATGCAAAAATGTAGCATGATTTAATTCTCCCATGAATTTTGGAATTTCAGTTTGCTTCTATATTTTTGTTAGTGTAAATAATGCTGAAGTGAACATCTTTGGGCATACAGGTTTTGTTACTTTTCCTTTGGAGTCCAGCTGTGGAAATACAGAGTCCAATTTGCCACATATTAGTGTTTAGGTTAGCCAGTCTTTCTAGGGTTAGACAGTATCACTTTGTAAAATGCTGGTTTGTGATCAGACAATAAACAGAAAGTCACTACATTTTAAGTGTCTTTTTAATTTTTAATGGTGAGATTTCACTTTTTTCCTTTCTGTGTTCATGATGTTTCCTCTTATGCTTCTGGATATCATTAAGCTAAACATCTGTTGGGGTCACTGTTTTATCATTTAGGAGATTTCTGCTCATCCACAGGAGGAGTAGAGGATTAAAGGCAGTAAATTCTGCAGAAGGGCAATTAGTGTACATTCCACATGCTGCTGACCTCAAGGAGTTAAAAAACATACATGCTTTTAGAAATAAAAGTTCCTTAGAGGCAGCATTTGAGTTCATTCGTGCTATACGTTGCACAACGTTCTTCCTGGAGGGTCCTCTGTTAATTATTGAAAAATTGACTCTGGTCTTTATACCATCTTATCTCTGCTCATCCCAGCCAGCCTACACATGTCACCTGTCATTGCCCCAGAGAACGCAGACCTCACTTCTTTTTGGTTGAGTTCAAAGGTCCTTGTTTGTGCTGCGTCTTTCTGCCTAAGTCTTTGCTGTGACTCCCAGCAGCACCCTGTAATGCAGTATTGACACCTGGGGGTCCCCAGTGGGATGTAGGCTCCTGGGAGAGGCCACAGGGGTTGAGCATTTTCACCTTTGTGTCCTCAATACGTAGAATGGTTTGCAGGAAGTTTTGGGTGCTCAATAAATGCTTGTAGGTACTCAACTAACACTAGCTGGTGCTCAAGAGAGACTTGTGAGTACACAGTGAATGCTTGGGGGATTAAATTCCATACGATACCACTGTTATTTCTGAAATCCCATAACATCATCTTCTTTCTAAGTCTAGATAAACCTTTAGTTATAAAGGGCTTGGAGCCAGCCCTGAACTTCCTGGGGCCTTTGGCTGTTTCCGGTAGATGCCAGCGCTCCCTCCCTGGATGGCATGAGCCCAGAGCTCCACCTCTCCTTCCGGGCTCTCAGGATTTGGTCCAAGCTCCAGTTGTTTCTCTTTGAATCCCACCGTGGGAGTGACGGATGGTACCTAAATACGAGCTACTTTAGTGTAAACCAATTCGTCTTGGCTACACTTTCACCCTCTGTTGTTCTGTCACTTGTACTCATCTCAAACATCTGGCTCAGCCCTCCACACCACTGTCAGTTTCCCAGAGCAGTGTCACTTGAAACACTTGAAATCTGTCTGTGCTCACACATAAGTCCCCAACCTTCAGAAGGAAAGATACACACATCCATGCCCCTGGGGGAGAATGAGGTTAGGAACCAACGCACTCATCGTCTGTCCCATGTAAATCTACTTCTCAGACTCCATTAGATTCTGAAGAACATAGAGTCCAGTGTTGGTGGAAGTACTGAGATGAATTCTTGAGGCCCAAGATGACTAAGGCTTTCCATTTTGTTAAGGGAGACTGGACCGAATGCCTTGAAAGCAATCCAGTTGTCCTTGTTTACGTTCTTCCTTGCCGTTGTGATTATTGATAGGCCAATTGTTCTTGGCCAGGATTTGCACGAAAGAATAACCTAAAATGATGCAGTGGAGGATGGACTTAAATGAGGGATGTTTATAGCAAAAGCACCCCTATGACACCTCGTCAACATTGGGTAGAGAAGATATTTTTTTTGACAGGTAGAGTTAGACAGTGAGAGAGACAGAAAGGTCTTCTTTCTATTGGTTCACCCCCTAAATGGCTGCTACAGCCGGAGCTAAGCCGATCCGAAGCCAAGAGCCAGGTGCTTTCTCCTGGTCTCCCATGCGGGTGCAGGGGCCCAAGCACTTGGGCCATCCTCCACTGCCTTCCCGGGTCACAGCAGAGAGCTGGACTGGAAGAGGAGCAACTGAGACTAGAACCCAGTGCCCATGTGGGATGCCAGCACCGCAGACAGCAGATTAACCAAGTGAGCCATAGCGCTGTCCCCCTAGAAAAGATACTTAAAACCATCCTTTGGCAGAGTTTATACTTATGATGTAATGAGGTGACTGGACATTGACAATCTGATATCTGCAGACATAGGCCATTCTGCCATCATGTCTAAGCGCTGTACCTCTTGTACAGTTCAGTAAAGTCTTGCCTCAGTTTATCTCCAGGGCTGTTGGGATGAAAACATTTGGCAGCAAAAGACGTGCTAGAAAGACAGTGAATTTTCCCCAGTCTGGGGACATCTTCTTGGGCATGGCTAGAGTCTCCCACTTGCTCTGCACACACAAACTTCTCACGGAGGGAGAGAGAGAGAGGTTACTTGACTCCAAGGATGTTGATTTTTGCTCCAGATCCACTATTCTGGAGCTACAGGTTCTTCCTAATACAGTGTGAGTGCACGTCAGGAAATGAGGGCTGCAGTTCACTGGAGAAGCCACAGATGGAGCGAGGACCCAACTGGACCGTGAGAAGCTGTTCTGTGCCTTCTGTCATCACATACACAGAGGCCATCCCAGACAGGTGACAGTGCCACTGCTTGTGGCTGCAACAGATACCCACATAGTAGAATTAAAAATAAATGATGTTTGCGAAGTAAGCATCTCCTCTGTCAAAAGAGACCTGAGATTTAGAATCATGGAGGAGAGGATCAAGTGGGCTTGTCATTCTCTGTTTAGAAGAGATTCACCTTTTGTTTTTCAAAACCTTTTCCTATTATCTTGATAGGCAAAAATAAATTCTGCGTCATCCAGGCAGGTTTCTCAGAGGCCCCTCTGAACAGCAACACTGACACTTGGGCCCTGACCATTCTTTGTCGTGGGGGAACTCTGTGCACTGGGTGAGACTCCGTGGCCCCATGGGGCCCAAGTGGGCCTGGTTGAGAATCATGGCTCTTAACCAAGCCAAAGCCAATGAAATCTAGATGGGAAATCTGGGAACCAGGCTGCAGTTTTGACTTTGTTGCTTCTGCATGGGAAAAGCCCCTCCACCTTTCATTCTCCTCAGTCCCCGCCTGTGCAGTGGGCTTGGTGCCATTAGCCTCCTTCAATGCAAAGCCCATGGCGGGACATGGAAGCAGCACCTGGCACAGTGAGGTGCTAAGAGATATTTGTTGATTGGATGAGGAATGTGTGAGTGAATGCTTCGAGTGCCCAATTTGGAGATCTCCAAGGAAGAGCTCAGTTTCCCCTTGCAGACAGGGGCCCTCCCAGGTTTTCTTTCTGTCTCTTCCCACAGTGTGGATGGAGGCGAGACATGCCCAAACGCTCATGTGTCTGTTTTCCTTAGGTACTAGAACCCTCATTGCACAACTGACAGAAGAATCATGACAGTGTGTGGTGTGTGTTTGTGTTGTTGTTGGCTTATGTGTTTGTTTTTGCTTATCAAAATATCAGATGTCAAACTGGACTCAAGCCATGGAGAACTCATGTAAAACCAGACGCCATTTATTGCTCTGTTCTACCCTAGCTTTTAAAAGTTCACATGTCATTCTTCTGATTCTAGATGGGATTCTTGATGTCCTTTCTCCCACCTTATACCCCCAACAAAGTCTTATGTGTATATATGTGTTCATGTTTATATAAGCATGTATGATATAAATATTCCCCCTTACTTCGCTTGTTGTGAGTCACTAAGTTAAACCACAAAATAAACCACTATAAACAGAATTTTAAAAAAACAGCGATAGCTTTGCATATATGTCTTTTGTAGAAAAAAAAGAGAATAAAAAATTAACTCACATTGATTTAACAACCAGCCCTAGGGAAGCACTGTCATTGTTTTCTGGATACTTTGAGAAAACACTTTGAATTATAGACATGCCTTCTTTACTTCTCCAAATTCGGTTCCATAAACATTTAGAAGCCTTATTTATTTTTAATGTTTCCCTATGTGAAAGGTTCACTAATGTGCTAGGTATATGTTATCACAAGAAATGATGCAAATGTGGAAATGAGAACATTTTATTTCCTCATAAATTTTCCAGGGTTTCCAACAACTTAATTTTTCAGGTTAATTTATTTATTTTCTGAATTGTGGCTGCAATGCAAGTATTTAAGACAATAATTGGTATAAATAAACATTGTCTTGATAAATGCCTTATGTTTATCTTGATAACTGATGGAATGTGTGGTTACATGGAGTAATTATATCACCCTTACACAACCAAAAACACAGAATCATGTTCCTGAAGTCAAAAGGAAATATCTTTGGCAGCCACAACAGTCATATTAGGGTGCTAAGTTAGGGTTCTGATGATAACAACATAAAATCTAATTTCTGCTTTCAGACTAGCATTTAACACATTGAAGGCTGACTGAATCAGTGAGTGAACACAGCAAAGTCCATGGAATCCCAGCGCAGACTTCTCAAGACACTGGCTTGCTTGGTCCAGTGCTGAGCAACTTCAGGGCTGCCTCCTGTGACCTCTGCGACCTAGCCCCTCCCCAGGAGCACCCTCTGCGAACCCCCCTCCCCTGGAGCACCCTCTGCGACCCCCCCCCACCAGGAGCGTGCTCTGCAACCTCCTTCCTGAATAACGCTCCATGACCCCCCCGCTCCAAGGAGTATACTCTGCGACCCCTGCCGCTCTTCGGGTACACTGTGTGACCACCCACCTCGCCCCCTCTACCCTCCATTCTGCCGCCAAAGTGACTTTGTCAAAGCACAGATGTGAGCAGCTCGCCAGCCTCCACCTCTCAAAATGAAAAATACCTTTAAGGGCTTCTCGATGAGCCTAAGACACAGTTCCTGAACCTGAGCTCAAAGTGCTCTCTGCTTGCTTCACACTTCCTGTTTCTGACATTTGCTCACACTGGAACCTTGCAATTCTCTCTGGATTCCCACCCTCCCTGGATCTCTGTGGCCCCTGCCCCTTCCCTGGCCTACTAAACCTATTGCTGGTGTTCCTTCCATAGGGAATCTCCTCTGCATTCTATACTCGGTCAGTCCCACCATCCACCCACTGCCCCCCACAGAATATTCTGGAATTGCAGTTCTCCATGGATGCCTACCTTCCTCTCCCATCAAACTATTAGCCTCTTTGTTGAGTTTCTGACCTCTTGTGCAGTGTCCAACATGGAGCAGGGGCTTAGGAAATACCTGTGAAATTGATGGGTACATAGTGATCGCACTTGTCCCTTCTCTCTTGTTCCTGGCAAGGCAACTCGGATGGACGGCCATGACGTTTGCTTTGTTACTAGACTCAGAAACGTGCCCTAGCCAGTGTCCTCCTACTGGCCCTAGCTCTGCCTCCCCAGGGTGGCACCAACCAGGCTCCACCTCTTTCTACATGGTGGCCTCCAGACCCCTGTAGCAGTGAGCAGGTCTTCTTTCAGTCCATCTGCTCTCTTTCTTCATTTCTTCAACTGTTTCCCCGTGTGTGTCTTTATTTCCATTCCTCCCAGAGTATTCCTTCCTGTCCGGTCAGCCTGTTCAAGGTGTCTCTGTCTCCCTTAAGGGAAAAAAATTACCAAAATCTGACCTGGGAAGCTCTCACTCATCATTTTATTTCTTCACCTCTCATCCACTATTTGAAGCCTCCATGCAGGGGAGATGTAAGTAACTGGGTCAGACGTCAGCAGAATCTGCATTGTACAGCAGGCTGACATGATTCAGAAATCCGTGACACCACTGTAGAGTCTGTGACCATCATAACTGTCCGAATACAGACCAGTGCACACAGGTCTGTGAATTGTCATTCCATTTGTATTTCTATCCCCAAAGCTAGCTATCACTAAGAACAGGGCTAACTACTCTGTCTTTTCCCCTAAAACATAGAAAGACCTCTGTTGATCTTAATTAAGGACGGAAGTGTACACATTTCAGCAATGACATTGTGTGAGCCTACATTTCTTCGCTTCATAGATGCCTTCGGACAAATTAGGCATAGGAGAGAGTCACACCAGAAGCAGGTCTCCATTCTGCCAACCTCTGCCCTTTCCAACAGTCTCTTGTCCAGGTCATCTTCGTGGGTGCAACATGAGACATCACTGCTGAGCAGATACGGCTATGGTCATTTCAGCATCATCTAAGGGCGGTGCTGATGTAGGCAAGTCCTTGAAGTAGATACTTCAAGCCCAGGCTGTCAAGAAGTCTGAACATAATTTCATACACATCGTTTTAAGTCTGTCGATGAAAAATGCTACATAAGTACAACATAGAATCATAATTGCAATTTATTATTGTTATTGAAATGCGGTTGGTCATCTTGGTAGTGAGACCTAATGTGGAATGGGAATTGACAAAACATCATCTGATTTAATAATCTTCCTGGCCATTTTTATTTATAAATGAATCTTCTGTCAACATCAAATTCTCATTAGCATCATTAGCATTCTACACTCTCCTTGGTAGGATCATGTAAAATTGATGGGCTCAGATTTCTATTAAATGCAGTGCCCGATTCTGGGTTGTTGTTTAGACAGAGCATTCTGGAAGCCTGGGATCATTCTATCTTTGTAAATAAACATTACATTCAGTGATATCACCTTTCACTTTAAAAGGGTCTTTAGAAAGCTTTTAAAATGGTATAAGGATGGCACACTCATTATGACGATTGGAAGGAATGCAGCAATCATTTGATCTGTATGGAATTTCTGGGTAATAAGTGCAAATTAACATTACAGAGAAATGGATGTGAACAGAGTACATTTCAGTCGAGACAGGATCCTCACATTGAAAGCAGTTTTTCCACGTGTATTTATTTGTCCAGAGGTAGTCCAGTCATTATAAAAAGTGGAGCTTTTCACATTGGCCCTCAGTTGTAAGGGGACATAAGGCTGGGTACTGAATGCTGGTCAAACCATGAAACTTTTTTTTTTTTTTTTCAAAGACCCAGGAACAGCTGCTGCTTATTGAGTTACCAACACCACTTCCTGAAGAATGTGATTTTGTTTCAAAGATAGCCAAGGACTGACCAGGCTGTCTCAGCTTGGTTTGAGCTATGATAACGTGGCATGTTGTTATCGTATTATTATTAGGTACATTTCATAAAGTGATTCCAGATCTTTCTGCTCTGACTCGGGGAGAAGAGGCCTTATTGACTTTTGGAGACTATAAATCGAAGTGACACTTTTATGATTGAGGGACGGACAGCAGTTAGAGGATTTGTATGATGTTTTAGGTAAATTAGAAATTTCATAAACTCAAAAGAGGGAAAGATTCATGGGGTAGAGACTGGATTGCAAAATGCATGGAAGCTTACTGGAATCTGTGAACTTCTTAGAGTTACAGAAAGATGCTGACTTGCTTGCCAAGTCCCACTCCTATGGGATTAAGTTTAAGGCTGACTTTCAAAGTATTTCTTATGCTGCAAGATTTTGGAATGTCTCTCCGGTGAGACAGCTAAAATACTGTTAGTACTTTTAACTCGCTCAACTTATCTCCAGTTTGTTTTCGAGTTCTTTCTTTGCTAAACAATGTAAAGAGAGAAAGAACTCTTGTATCTGACTTGAGATACCATACCATTGCCATAATCCCTTAAAAATAAACATTTTGCCATCTAAAAAATTCTTGATCTTCAATGAAATTATTTTTCAAATGAATTGTGAAAATAGAAAAGAATGCAAAATAGCCATACAAGTCCATACAACATGATTGATATTAGTAAATATTTTTATTGTCTTCAAAGACTAGGGAAAGTATGGAGCACTTAAGCCTAAAGAATTTCAAAATATGATTTGACCTCAAGAATCCCATTTTTAAGGATTTATTATAATGAAATAAATAAGGATATACAAACATATTTGGTTAATATAAACTCTCTGCAGAATTATTTATAACAAAACATGAATTATTCAAACAGTACGATACAGATAGATAGGACTAATTCTTATGAGGAGGTTCTATATCACCAGGATGTTCATTTAACTGTTGCAAGAGTGATAGGCATATGGGTCCTTTTGTAACCTTTGTTTCTGATCATTTGTATTTTCCTATTTTTAGAGATTAAACATGTGTAACATATAAATCAGAAAAAACTTTTTAAAGAATTGATCATAATGATAGTCTTCTTTGGAGGTTTTCCCTTGTTTGTAAGAAACTTGGAGAACTGGACTGATACTACTGACTTAACACAGAGGTATTCCACAATGCAGCCAGTCATTTCTCAGGGAAGAATTCTCCAAATTAATTTCTTTTGTGCTATCACCTAAAAGGGAAAATTTAGACCAGCTGCTGACAGGAAGATGTTCTTAATAAAGGAAGCAATAACCAAGTCACTTCAGAGAGGCCCATTTTTCCAGAGGACTTGAATTTCCAGTTTTTATCCTTGGAAAACTCCTTTGTTGGGTGTGCTGAACCATCCTGGTTTAGTCTCAGTGTGTATTTACACAAAGTAGGTCCATCAGAGAATGCTTCCAGAGCAGTGTTACCTTGAGGCCTACAGTTCCTTTGGTTGAGGAGGTCATGAATGCTTTTGACCTACACACAGCAGGCAGTGGATGAATGTGGAGTAAATGAATAGGCAGATGCACTTATGAATAGATGACCTGGGTGAGCATTGACAGTTTTCTTATCACTCATTCACTTAAAAACATTACCTAAGCCCCTACTATATAGGAAGTGCTGAATAAAGGAACTTATGACCTAGTGGGGATCAGATCAGTCCAGGTCACCCCAGTAGAAGTTTATGAAGAAGCACATTAAAAAACATATGCATAAGGAGGTGTGGGAATGCCAGGAGAGTGTTGGCAAATGGCTTGTCCTAGTTTGCATAAGATGTTCTTGGATTTTGCACTGAAAGCCTTGTGTCCCAGGAAGCCCCTCAAGTGCAGGGTCAATGCACCAAGTAGGGAAACAGCACAGCCAGGAAGAGGGGGACAGTTCTTTTTTTTTTTTTTTTTTTTTGACAGGAAGAGTTAGACAGTGAGAGAGACACAGAGAGAAAGGTCTTCCTTCTGTTGGTTCATCTCCCAAATGGCCACCACAGCCCGTGCGTTGCGACTGGTGAGCTGCACCAATCCAAAGTCAGGGTCCAGGTACTTATCCTGGTCTCCCATGGGGTGCAGGGTCCAAGCACTTGGACCATCCTCCATTGCCTTCCCGTACCACAGCAGAGAGCTGGACTGGAAGAGGGGCAACCGGGACAGAATCTGGTGCCCCGACCGGGACTAGAACCTCGAGTGCCGACGCTGCAGGCGGAGGATTAGCCTAGTGAGCCGCGGTGCCGGCCGGGACAGTTCTAACACTGCTTGGTTCTGTTGGTGACTTAATGGGATCTGGACAAGGGTGAGCCCTTGGGTGATAAGGTCTGCTCTTCCCACAGGGCCAGTTGTGAGGGCAGCTGTATGAAGTGTCACAGACTGGGTGGCATCGTTAACAGACATTTATTCTTCTACATCTCGAGAAGAAGCCGGGAGTCCAAGGTCCGCACGCTGGTGGGGTTAGCTTCTTGCGAGGCTATGAAGGGGGAATCTGTTTCATTTCCTTCCAGCTTCTGGATGCTGGTGACCCTTGGCTCTTCTGGCCTTGCTGAGGTATCAGCCCATTTCCGCCTTCATCTTCACATGGCCTTCTCCCTGTGTGGGTGTCTGTGTCCAAGAGTCCTCTTTTTATGGAGACACCAATCCCAGTGGATTAGGATCCACCATACTCTGCTCTGACCTCATCATCACCAGTGACATCTGCAGCCCTATTTTCTTTTCTTTTTATTTTTATTTTTACAGGCAGAGTGGACAGTGAGAGAGAGAGACAGAGAGAAAGGTCTTCTTTTGCCATTGGTGCACCCTCCAATGGCCGCCACGGCTGGTGCACCGCGCTGATCTGAAGCCAGGAGCCAGGTGCTTATCCTGGTCTCCCATGGGGTGCAGGGCCCAAGCACTTGGGCCATCCTCCACTGCACTCCCTGGCCACAGCAGAGAGCTGGCCTGGAAGAGGGGCAACCGGGACAGAATCCGGCGCCCCGACTGGGACTAGAACCTGGTGTGCTGGCGCTGCAAGGCGGAGGATTAGCCTGTTGAGCCGCGGCGCCGGCCCCCTATTTTCAAATCGAATCACATTCTGGCCTCAACATGAGTTTCTGGGGGCACAACTCCACCCATAACAGTGGGCACGGGTGGGGAGGTTTACAAGGGACACCAAGAGGCCTGGTGACTTTGAAGCCTATGGAATCTGTTGTCCCTGTTGGAAGGTGATGGCAGAAACCGTGACACCACAGAGGGCGACCCCACTGCAGTTCAACAGGATGCCTGGCAGGGAACTCACAGTCAACCAATGCTACCACTGTGCTCTGAGACAGGTAGACCACCCCGACACGGGCAGCAAAGAAGCAAGGGACAAGGGCCTCGTCCCCCTGTCAACAAACACTGAGTCCACTGAGATCTCGCTTCAGTAAGGAGTGGACAAGATAAATCAGAACCTATTAAGTGTTAATCTGGGTAGATGAAGAGTTTGAATGATTTTTCTGACTAATGCCACTCATAGGAAGCCAGCAGAAGAAAAGTGGGCAATTAACACGCACACATAGAAGATGGTCTCTCTGGAAGAGCGTGGGAGAACTGTGATGGGTGACAGCAGCATCAGTAGATGCCTTGTGCAGTTGGGGAGGGGTCACAAAGAAACCAGCAACAGGTCAGGTCAGGTCACGAGCTTTGCTACACTGGTAACCTAAGCAGGACTCTGCAGGAAAGAGCAAATGGGTAGTGCTCTCCTAGGATCCGGGAGTGAGGTCAACAGAAGGGCGAGCAGTAGGGAAGAGAGCAGGGTAGCAGATTCCACGTGCCAGTGTGGATCTCCAGGGACAAGGCCAGTCCGAGAGAAATGAGTACAGTGGAAGAATATGATGATACAAATGCCTAATTGTACATTTAATAAGACACGTCTTGCTTTTAGTTTATATAAAGCTGCACTCCTGTTTTTTAACCGAGTTTTGCTGCTTTTTTCCCTTACTGTTATATTTTGAGCATTTCCCGTGCCACTAGATGCATTGCTTAAGAGCTTTGCAACGGCCACTTGTTTTTTTTTTTTTTTCATATGACCATGCTGTGATTCAAGTCCTGAGTGATTTTGTTTTGTAACTTTGCTTTGTCCAAATTACACTGCAGTGTGTATTTTTGTTTATAAATTGTGTCTTATGTCGCACATGGTTTCCAGAGGACAACTTCCTAGAAACTGAATCACTGGGTCAAAAGAGCATGTAAACCAGGGGTTCCCAGAGTTCAGGATTCCACAGGGCAGAAAGTTGAAAACTAAAAGAAATAAAGGACTCAAATAGGAGTCCTTAATTTTGTCAAATAATTATGTTGAAGAGACAAGCTTGTTATGATTTTTCATTTTCTTAAAAAGATTTTATTATTCGAGAGGCAGAGTTACAGACACGGAATGGGACAGACAAAGGAAAAGGTCTTCCATCTGCTGGTTCACTCCCCGAATGGCTGCAATGGCCGGAGCTGGGCCAATCTGAAGCCAGGAGCCAGGAGCTTCTTCTGTGTCTCCCATACAGGTGTAGGGGCCCAAGCTCTTGGGCCATCTTCCACTGCTCTTCCATGCCATAGCAGAGAGCTGGATTAAAAGAGGAGCAGCCGGGACGTGAACCCCAGCCCATAAGGGATGCCAGTGCCTCAGATGGAGGCTTAGCCCACTATGCGACAGTGCTGGCCCCAACATGATTTCTCATGAGACAACATTTTACACCAAATTTTGAGAGTCTATATTCTCACATTCGTTCCATGAAACACTTAGTATGTTGTCTTTATTTTTTTTTTTCTCGACTCCAGAGACAATTTCACAGAAATAGACAGTAGTCTCTGGGTTGGCAGTTGGCAGCGTTATATAAATGACTCTGCTTCTGCAACATGGTAATGCCTTGTTTGCTATCATGAGACTATGACTTTAAATTTTCACATTGCTGCTCACTCCATAGAGTAGGTAGATTTAAGTGGATTCAGTCATTTTATGTTCTTAGTGTCAGAGGCATCCACAACTTTGTTGGCATAAAAATCCCGGATGCAGACTGCCCCTTTCGGCACTGCTGAAACCATCCATGCTGCTGGGTGCCGGCGGAGGAAGGTGGACGGCCTCAGGCAGAGGTTAAAGGCCGGCTCTGTGCCAGCTGAACCCAACTCAAAGCCTGGTCCTACCACTTCTCTGCGGTCATGTAGAGGGCCTAAGGGAGCGTGGCACAGGCAAGCCTGAATTTCCTCATTTGCAAAATTGGGGCTGACACTACTACCTACTTCAACGAGTGGTCATATTAAAATAAAAATCAACTGTGTCACTTCTTGCAAGCTTGGCACATTCTAAGCACCTTAATAAACATTACCTATTTTTTCTGTATGTTGGTTTTCAAATATCATAAATCAAGAGGCAGCAAACTTTTGGCTAAAGGGTCAGATAGTAAATATTTTCTACTCTGTGGGCCCTATGGTCTGGGTTACAACTCGTTACGTTGACTGCTGTGTAGAGGCCAGTGAGACTGCGTTCCTGTGAAACTTTATTTATGGGCACTGATATTTGAATTTCATGTCGTTTTCACACGTCGTGAATTCTGCTCCTTCTGATTTTTTTCCCCAATCATTGACAAGTGTTAAAGCTCTTTGGAGTGAAGGAGCCCTACAGAAACGGTTGGCCCTGGAAGCCAGTCTTGCCTACCCCTGCGGTAACCACGTGGGGCTGTTAGAAAACTCGTATCCAGTAGTATGAGCATTAGAAAGTTCATAGAAAAATGCTATTAAGGATAAGTTTTTATTTGGTGCCCCAAAATTTGGAAATCCAAGGCATCATTTCTTTACAATAGATATTTCCTGTGAACTTTTTGATGAGCCTCTGTGTGCAAGGATTTCACACGTTTTGCATCAAAATACTTGGTAATTTTGCGAGCTTTTGGAAGTACACTGGTACTTTTTTGTGAATAATACATTTTTCTTTTAGCTAAGATTAGACATAGTTATTTTGAAAGCAAAGACTTAAGAATATTGCCCTCATGGGTGGCAAGAGGAACGCGGGGGTTGTTGTGGGTGTGTGCGCCCTGTGTCCCACCTCCTATCCCACAGCACAGTTGTGGCCCTGGGTTACACTGGTTCCTCTGGATCACACTTGAAGTTTGCCTGGGTTAGAGTGAGGACTGACATGGAACATTCCTGAACCTGTGCCCAGTTGCTTTCCATGGCACCGGATCGCGTGATTTTATAATGCATACTTCATAGTTAACTAGACACTGAGATTTTTTATTCGTCAATGAAAAGCTTATTCAAAACTTTGTTCCCCTGAGAAGAAAAGATAAACAATAATTTTACGTGGTAATTTTCCAAATTTCTGTACCATTTCTACATATCCAAACACAGCTGTATGGAGGCCTAAGTTGGCTCCAGGCAAAGAATCAGCCTGCTTACCCCGATTTCCAAAGGCAAAGCATGTTATTCAATCAAGAGTGCTACACAGCTCCTACCCCAGCTGAAATAAAACAATAAACCCCAAACAAGAAGCAGTTGTTGACAATAACCCCGTTGGCTCTCTGTGTGGATGGGATGAAACTAGAGCGAGACAGGTTTCACATTTCAAAAAAAAGACCCATTTATTCTTGGTTACTGAAGCCCTTCCCTCTCAATAAGAATTTGTGACTGAATGACACTTGGAGGAGCCCTCTTAGACATGTGAGGGTTTATTTATTTATTTATTTGGGAAGTCATGGTTTTAATTATTCTTTTTTATCCATTGTTGATGAACAGTTGACATTCAAACACCACATATATGTAAGGTGCACAGCTTAATGAGGAACTATGAGTTTATGATTAAAATTTATGTGTACTTCCCACTTATTCCGGGAGGTGCAACATGGTTTTTGTTCTTTTTAGGACTATAGATGATGTAAAGTTTTCCTTTGTACTTCCTACTTTCTGTAGTGGGGGTACGCATGTGCATCTAACTCCAACAGTGTTGAACAGAAGAGGAAGAACAATGTATATTACATCGGAGCATTGTTTTAAAAAGCAATTTTTTTTCTTTGACAAAAAGGGTCCTTATACGTCACAGAACTCCACCGTGCTGCCAGTGTAGTGAGCACTTTTGGAATGTGGCTGGTCTGAATCCATATGTGCTCCAAGTGTTTACTACACGTGGGATTTCCAGGTCTTATTTGGGAAAAAGAATGCAAAGTGTCTCATTAATACTTGGATATGCCTGTTAAAAGAGCATCTCACCTTTGTCAGGTCCAAGGAAATATGAAATTTAATTAGACTTCTTTCTACTTTTAAAATGTGGCTACGAGCTATGTGCACTTGCACACTTGGGTTGCATTGCATTTCTGCTGTGCGGGGCAGTGGCGGCTGCTGAGCTGGTGTGGGATGGAGTGGGTGCCTCTCCAAGCCCTCCACAGGAGTTAACGCTGGAGCAGGAGCTGGGAGGTGTCAGGGGCTTCCCAGACAGACACGACACGATGCTTGCAACACACCCTCTGGGGCCTTCTCTGTCCTGCTTTATCATCTGCACCTAGCACCTATTTTAAAACAATATTTTTTAAAGATTGTATTTATTTCTTTGAGAGGCAGGTTTACAGACAGAGAGAAAGGTCCTCCACCCATTGGTTCACTCTCCAAATGGCCACAACTGCTACACGTAGGCCAATCTGAAACCAGCAGCCAGGAGCTTCTTCCTGGCCTCCCACATGGGTGTAGGCCAAAGCACTTGGGTCATCCTCCTCTGCTTTCCCAGATGCATCAGCAGGGAGCTGGATCAGAAGAGGAGCAACTGGGACACAAATCAGTACCATATACCTTGCCAGCACCGTGGGCAGAGATTTAGCCTACTATACCACAGTGCTGGCCCCCTTAAAACAATAAAAATTAAATCAAATTCTTAAGGAAGCCTCGGTAACTCAAGTATTTGTGTTGACTGGATTTTTTACACTATTCAAAAAAAAAAAATTAGTTGGGGCCAGTATTGTGGTACTTATGATGCCAACATCCCACAAGGGAGCACTGCTTCATGTCCCCGCTGCTCCGCTTCTGATCCAGCTCCCTGCTAATGAGGCCGGGAAGGCAGCTGAAAATGGCCCAAGTGCTTGGGCCCCTGACGTGCACATAGGAGACTTAGATGGAGTATCTGATTCTTGACTTTGGTCTTGTCCACTCCTGGCTGTTGCAGGCATTTGGGAAGTGAACCAGCAGTTGGAAGCTGGCTCTCCCCCCGCCACCCCCCTTTCCTTCTTTTCCTTTCTTTCTTTCTTTCTATCTCTGCCACTCTGCTTTCCAATAAATAATATAAGTCTTTTTAAAAATAGCTATCAGGGGCTGGCGCCATGGTTCACTTGGTTAATCCTTTGCCTGCAGTGCCGGCGTCCAGTATGGGTGCCAAATTCTAGTCCTGGCTGCTCCTCTTCCAGTCCAGCTCTCTGCTGTGGCCCTGGAGGGCAGTGGAGGGTGGCCCAAGTGCTTGGGCCCCTGCACCCGCATTGGAGACCAGGAGGAAGCACCTGGCTCCTGGCTTCAGATCAGCACAGTGCTGGCCATGGTGGCCATTTTCGGGGTGAACCAACGGAAGGAAGACCTTTCTGTCTGTCTCTCTCTCACACTGTCTGTAACTCCACCTGTCAAATAAAAAAAAAAAAATAGCTATCAGATGGGGCCGGTGCTGTGGCGCAGCAGGTTAAAGTCCTGGCCTGAAGGCATCTCATATGGGTGCCGGTTCAAGTCCCAGCTGCTCCTCTTCCCATCCAGCTCTCTGCTATGGCCTGGGAAAGCAGTAGAAGACGGCCCAAGTCCTTGGGCCCCTGCACCCGTGTGGGAGACCCGGAAGAATCTCCTGGCTCCTGGCTTCAGATTGGTGCAGCTCTGGCCGTTGTAGCCATCTGGGGAGTGAACCAGCAGATGGAAGACCTCTCTCTCTGTCTCTCTCTCTGAAACTCTGTATTTCAAATAAATAAAATAAATCCTTTAAAAAAATAGCTATCAGAGTGTTCTAGTGCTTGTTGCTGCTAAGTGCATATGCACCAGAGTTTGTGCACCTCTGTGTGTGCCAGTGTGTATGTGTCATGTGTGTGTATATGTGCACATGCTGGTATGTACGTGTGTATAAAGTATTTTCTTAAGGACTGAGTTACAGTCTATTGGCTCAGAGCCTTATTCTCCCAATACACTGAAAAAAGTAGTTTTTTTATGAATTTCCAGTTAGGGAAAGAAATAATGTTTTTGTGGTGAAAATTGCAATATATTCCCAAAATATCTTGTATTAAGAGAGACAGCAAATAGAGTTTAAAACCCTGACTTGGGACCCATCTTCCACAAAGGATGTAACTTCATGATTTTGTGGTTATTTAAAACAACAAATATTTTTTCCCACTGACATAAAAATATGATTGCTTACTTTTAATATAAATTCTGTTTAATTTCCTCTTAAAGAGAAATCAATTACAAGGCAATAACCTTGAAAATTAAACACTTTAACTCAAGTAACATTTAATTTTCTTTTATGAGGAATTATTCCCTGAAATATAGCCAAAGATCAAATTCTGTTAATTCCATAATTATCAGCTTTATTACTAGTGATCTGATTTATCACAATCTTAAAAAACAATTAAATTCTAAAAAGCTACTCTAAGGACTAATTTGTGCTCAGCTAATAGCTTATTTTTCTAACACTATGAAATGTGGTAAATTATATAAAACTCTTATGCTAAGAATCTAATTACAGCAACATCACCATGTAGTATTAGGTTAAGCCATTGAGATGGCTCTTGTGAGCTCAGCTTTGCTTCCCAAGATGGCAATTTTACGTAGTTTAATCCAATACCTACTAACGTTCCCCCTTTACTGTCTATTGAAAATTACCTGTGTTCCAAGGAACATGAGATGCTGTCAGTTATATGTATTTTCATTCATTCATTGAACCATACTTCTCAGGCATCCACTTGATGATTCAACATGTTGGTGCTGCCCATTAGGACGTTCATTCTTCCTGCAGAGGACTCTCCAAGCCGATAAACAGTGCGATCTCTTGTGACTTTGAGAAAGACCTTTGTTCCCGTGACGAAGCATTTCAGCTGCCAAGCAACTTTGCTTCCCAAATTCACTGTCATCCATTACAAAATAGCTTTAACAAAATAACCCCGCCATCTTAGCATGCTTGGGATGCCCACCAAAACACCGTAAATGGGTATTGACATAACAGAGATGTATTTTCTCTCAGTTCTGGAGGCCAGGAAGTTGAAAGTCAAGGTGATGGCTCATTTGGCTGGGGCAGGAGCTTGCTTCCTGCCTGTGGGTGCTCACCTGCATGTCAGAGGGGAGTTCCGTAAAGCTCTCTCCACCCTCGCTGGCCAAAACCAGCTCCCACCTAGTGGGTGCCTGACATTCTGTGTGTGGCCTCACTGTTCTCTCCGTTGTTAGGGTCTGTGGTCACTGTTGCCAAGTCTTCCTCCCCGTGTGACAGCACATTCTTTAGGGTGCAGGATCTTACACGTGGCAGGATCTCAATGAGGGCGGATGGAGTGAACGTTTCTCCATCCCTGTTAGAGCCACCAGGGACCATGGGCTAAGTCATGTAGGTTCATCCCACAGAACATGAACAATTCTTCAAGTGCATCCTGGGGTCGCGGGTAAAGATGAGAGCCTCTGAAAATTTCCGAAGACTCGCATTGGAGGAATTTGTAGATTCTAGCTAAGTCCAAGGCTATCAGAGACAAAAACGCTCTGGTGTAAGGCCACAGTGTGGGCCGTTGATGATTCTCAATTTCAGCAGACTTGGCAAACATCTCTCCCCCAGGCTAGGGGTCCTGAAACCCACAGGTGAAGAGCTTGTCTGTGCTTTGGCTTTTGTTAAGTTTCTCTACTACCTCACCCCAACTTCTCCATTTACCTTTATCTTCTGTAAGACCAATACTTTTTGTAAAGTTACCATAATCCTGAGCTTTGATAGAAAAGAATTTATACTCACTGTGGACATGGATTGATGAATTCATAGAAGCCAATGGGATAATCCAGTAGTTTTTGTCAAAGCCAGCCTTGCTCAGATGCATGTATTGAGTATGTTGTGGTTGTCAAAGGAGAATCTGTGTTGAAAGGGAAGGGAAGGCGCCTCACTTAATACTGGAAAAGCAGGAAATACAGAAATAGAATAGTTAAGTCTGCCACACGTAAAGAAAAGTGCATCTGATCAGAGAGAGACGGAAAATGAGCATGTTCTAGAATCAGTACTAATGGCAATTCACACCTGCTTAACAAGTTGAACTTGAAAAGCTTTGAAAGGTACGTTTTAGGGATAAAAAGCTTCTGAGTTCCCCTCCCCTTGCTTAGAGGGAAAAATCTCATAATTCCTTAATGCTCAGCTTCCAGGATTTTCAGGCTATGTTGAAATGATAGTTTTTTATGCATTAATGTTTACATAACTGCTATTTTTGCAGACATTTAAATTATAGAGAACAGCAATTGTTGAAGGGGGAAAAAGCAGTATAAATAAATAGAAGAGGTAAGTGCTTGCTATTCCTAGCAGAGAACACTTGTGCTATTTCTATGAGGTCGCCCTTCAGGCCAGCAAAAACAAGCTTTTCCCAAAATAAAAGTATCAAAAGTAGCAAAATACACAATAGGCTAATAAAACAATTTTTGATTCTGATATAGTTAACAATTTTTTAAAATTTATTTTTTAGACATGTTGGTTCACATTAGTGAGCTCTGTAATTTTCAGGAAAAATAACCAAAGAATGAATAAGTAGAATAATTTCCACATTTTTCATGTTTAGCTTGGGCACACTGTATATTCCATGCTATTTGGTAGCTTGGAATTTTACATCACAAAATACGCATTTGGAGGTGATATCTGCTCGTGGTGAATTCCCAGGTGGGAGTTAGTAAGATGCTGCGTGTGGCCTGTGATCAGAGGGTCTGGGCTTGGTTTGTGGACATGGCCTTGGCAGGTGACCCCACATCTCTTTGCCCTGATAACCCCCAGTTTGAGCCAGTTGTCCCTGGGATAACTTTATCTCTCTCCTTCTACTCTCACAGGCACCAGAATTTATTGGGTGATAAATTGTATGATTATCTTTAATTTAGGATACAAACCAAGGATGGAGACAAAGCACTGAGCTTAAACTTCCCATACACACCATTAAAAAGCAGTGATAATATTCTTTGGTAGCCCTGATTGACAGACACTCAGTCTTTTGTAAAATGTGAAAAATGACTCCTTTTCGAGGACTTGGTTGTTTTTATTGATCTGCCATTTAAGTAAAAACATTACCTTTGTTGTGCAAACACAGCACCTGCAAAGTCCTCTGGCCCCACCTCCCTGTCTCCACCCCATGCTAGACCACTGGCTTCTGCCCCCAAGTCCCACTTAGCATTGACGCGGAAGCTTTGCAGTCCTTGCTGTCAAGAGCTATCCTGGAGAGGGCATTCGTGGAAGGAGAAAAGGCAAAGAGGGTGATTGTAGAAAGGTGAGAGGGATGCAGGTCTAGGAACAGTCCAGCCAGAAGGAAAAAAGAGATGGAGCCGAAAGATGTGACAAGGAGACATAGAATATTTTCAGAATGTGGAGGTGTGCCTATACCCTTGTTCACTGCAGCTTTATTTACAGTAACCAAAATAGAAGTGACCCAAGTGTCTGTTGGTGGAAGGATGGATAAACACAACTTGTCCCGCCACACGGTGGAATATTACTCAGCCGTATAAAGGAATGAAGTACTGACACAAGCCACCACACGGGAGGACTCTGAGGACGTTTTGCTAAATGAAAGAAGCCAGACCCAAAAGGGAAGAATAGTTGATTCTATTTATATGAGGTCCTCAGAGTGGTCAAATTCACAGTGACAGAAGTCTTATTGCAGCTTCCAGGGGGAGAGAGGTGGGGAGTTAGTGTTTGCTGGACGCAGAGTTCCTGGGAATATGGTAAGGTTCTGGAACTGGACAGAGGTGATGGTTGCACAACATCATGAATGCATATGCCTGCATATTGAAAACTGGTTGACGTGGTAAATTTTATATACACTATATGTATTTTATCACAGTGCAATCATAAGAAAACCCTTTGAGGATGGGGTGGTAGTAGGACAGGGATACAACCATGATCTCTCATGTCTTGTTTGGTGAGTTGCCTTCCAAACACTTCTGTAACCAATTACTACAAACTTGGTAGCTTAAACAGCAGAGCTTAATTCTCTCCCAGCTCTGGAAGCTGGAAGTCTGAAATCAAGGTGCCGCTTGGTTCTTTCAGGAGACCCCAGAGGGCAATTTACTCCTTGCTACTTCCTAGCTCCTGGAAGCTCCCTCCAGTCAATCCTCACCATGCCTTGGCTAGTAGACACATCACTCCCACATCTGCCTTCCACATCACGCAGCCCTGTGTGTGTCTCTGTGTCTCAAACTGACCCCATCTTTTTCTTGTTAGGATGTCTATCATCAGACTTAGGGCCCACCCTAATCCAGGATGACTGTATCCCCATGTTCCTAACTTAATGACATCTGCAAAGACTCTGTCCAAATAAGGTTGGAGTCACAAGCTCTGAGTGGATCTATCTTTCGAGGTGGGCCACAGTCCAACACACCGTGTTTGGGAAGAGCTGATATTACACAGAATTATGAAGCAAAGCAAACTTGGTATTGGCATGCTGCACCTACTCTTTCCTGTAGGGGCAAAGACGACTTCTTCTGGCTTCCTTGCTGTCCATTTCCCTGCCCCCGGCTTCACTTCTGTCCCTTGAGCCTACCTTGCCTGTTCTGGAAGAGGCCTGAGCTCAGAAACTGTACAGGTGAATTTCAACTTCACCTACAGGCTGTCTCATGTTCACATTATGTGAGAGAGCAAACAGTCTGCTATTACAGGAGTGGGGGGCAGTTCCAGTTTACCCCTCCCAGACCGAGATTTCAGTTTAACGAGCCTCCTCAAAGTCATACAGCAACTCTGGGGGTGATTACGATGGTGGAAATAGCCTGTGAAACAGTACACCAGAGCCTTTCAACTGTCCTCCAGGTCACGCTGTATCAACACCCACCCCTTTGCCAAGCCCAGTGTCTGCCTGTTACTCCCAGTCTATGCCTTTTCCTTGGCCAAACAAACTTCTCCCAGGTTTCTTTGATCATTTTCTCTTTCCATGCCAAAAATAAACCTTGTTATCCTCCGTGTCTGGAACATCCTCCCACTTTCTAAACCGTATTGTTTTTCACTTCTGCATTGATTTCAGCCTCCCTCCTTCAGGTGGGTTTAAGTGGAGCCATGACATCACCGCCATGTCCTTCATTAGGATGGTGATTTTTAAAAAGCAAATGCTTTGTTTCAAATAAGCAGAAGAGCCACCGAGTTGCCCATTTGACTGTACCCTGTGCACTGGACCAGGTTAGGGATATAGATGTATGAAACTAGATTACAAAGCCTAATTATGTCTTCATAAAGACCTCTCCAGCAACACCTTGACCTTCTTTATCAAGATAGTACTGGACAAATCAGTCTGGGTGGGAAGGATTAGAGGGACCTGGGCCAGATCTATCGCTGTGAATGAGGCAAGAAAGATGCCATAGGGTTAATTGCCCTAGAATAGAGAGTAGTATGAGGTACATTGACAGTATTTTTTTTTTCTCTTAGCTTCAAGGCTCTCGGATTTCATTTGAGTTATGTAAAAAAATGCTCGGTTCACTGGATGGTTTGATTAAGTAAGCTTTCTCTGCTTCAATGGTGAAAATAAATATCAAGAGAATAATTGCATATGCCAAGTGTGTCCAGTGAAGCAATATGTGTAGGCCGCTTTGGAAACAGTGACACAGTGATTATCTGTGCATAACTTGGTCGTAATATCATCACTGTCTAGACTACTAGACAATTAGCATCCAGACATACTATAGCTCAGATTGAGGAAGGTCATTAAAGAAAAAACGAGAGAGTGAGTAGTGCTATTTGGGAAAGAAAGCTCCAGTTCATTCCCCTCTAGGAAGGTAGAGATGGACTTTAATTTTGACTTGAGAAATCCTTTCAGGTTTGACTCTGGTTTATGAGTCTCTGGTTGGTCTCTGTTTCCATAAAAGTCAGTCTTAAGCTATTTCTTCCAGTCATCTGGTTTCATAATTTTATATATATTTGGTACAAGACATATTTGTTTGGTGTGATAAGTCTCCACAGTTTCCAATTCTTTACCCTTCTCCCTCTATATTGTTTCCATGGCAGACTTTAACATGTAAGGATTGATCTATCGATCAATCGATCTATCTATCTATCTATCTATCTATCTAGTAGAAGTGGTGACAGTGGTCTCTATATAGCAGATACCTTCTGTAGAATCCTCAAGGAAGATGAGGAAGTCTAAGCAGGGTTCTCTGTAAGAACAGAACATCATGCATCTCCAAAATTATGTTATCCCCTTCCATCCACCAGAGCTTTGGCATGACGTGTATTCACAGAGTGCAAAGGCTGCTGTGTGTTCATGGATTCCTGGTCCTAGATGTGGCTAGAGCATGTTTCCCAGACTCCATTGCATTGGGTGGGGTCAGATGATTAACTTCTGACCAATGAAATGCGGACAGAAATCTTTCATGCTACCTCTGCTTCTGGCTCTTGAATCTTCCCGCCTAATTCTCCAGGCTTTCTCTCTCCTATCATCTACTAACTAATAATGATAAAAACTGTAAGCCCCAAGGAGGGATGGATTCAAGAAGGAAGAAGCCCAAGTTCCAAGGTTGCCACTGGACACCACCAAAGTCCGTTTTCTCTATGAGCCCAAGGAATCACGTCCAGTGTAATTTACACAGGTCACCCCTTGCCTGTAGAGTTATTGTGGTTTTCAAGATCCAGACTCTGCGAAACATGGAGAGCTCTCAATATGTTTGACTTGCTTCTCTACAGGAAACATTTGTACTCTGTCTGAACGTGAATTATGAGGTATCTTTAGAAAGCTTATGGATCATGTGCCTTATCTAATTCAGTTTGTCCATGAACTTTTTGATGTGCCCCCACACAATACCCAGTTTAGCTATGAAAAAAGAAGATCAGGCAAATCCAAATGAATGTAATGTTTTGCAGGCTATCGAATGGAACTTCTCCCAACTGCTAAGGTCATCATAAACAAGGAAGGTTTAAGAAACTTCCTGTGCTATGAGGAGCCTGAGGAAAGGTGACGATCGTCTGGAAGGTCACGTCCTGGGGGTGAATCTCAGAACAGAAAATAAAGGCGTTAGGCAAACACTAGGGACATATGAATAGAGGATGGACACCAGTTAATAACCGTGTGCCAATACTGGGTTCTTAGTGGTAACACATGTACATTGTAACCTAAGATGTTAACAGTCGAGGACTCTGGGCATTGAGTGCATGTGGACTCTTCCAGTCCTACTAGCATTCTAACTTTTCCATAAATCTAAAACTGGTCTATTCTTTTAAAAATTATGTTTTTTTTTTTAAATGAATATACTATGTTCCACACACTTACTTGCAGGAAGTTTGAATTGCTTCCCAAACACAACTGAGTGAACACCACGGCAGTGCTCAGGAGAGCAAGGGGTATATGCACACTGGACATTGCCAGCGCTTAGAGGGGCCACCCCATGCTCGCAGCGGCTGTGCCAACAACCCTGGCGGTTTCTGTGGGGCCAGGAAGTAAGGTTGTAAGCGCTTGTCATGCTGACCTGACACTGATGGGCTAAAGCCAACGGAAGACGGAAGGGCATGGTGCTGGGTGTGGGGAATGCTAAGACTGCTTTGCACCACGATGGTCCTCTGAGCTCTGTTTCCAGCAGGAGTCCCTGGGATTGTGAGTTCACCTTTCCTCTGTTCCGTCTCCCCTCAGCATCTGAGTTATACCCTTCTTCAAGGACAGTGCTGTTCATCTCGTCCTCTCTAGAGCTTTAGAGTCTGCTCGCAGGCACCTGTGGACATGTGGACATGCAGGTGTTGGAGAACTCCACAAACACTGGATGCGTGGGAAGAAACATCAGTGCAGGATAGGAGGAGCAGGAGAAGCATCACAGGCAACAAATGGCACGTTGAATAATCTACCTAGGACAGAGTTCTTCAATGGGTAGCTGTCTCAGAGTCTGGGCAGGACACTCGAGAGCCCATAACCCAGTCTAACCGAGGAGGTGGCTTGCGGAAGGCAAGGGAGTGAACGCCCATGTGGAAACTTCGATGGAGACCCAAGAAAATAGAGAGTGACACATTTTCTCCCAATTTCCTTTTTGTTTTTAAACATCCATCATCTCTCAGGCTGTTGAAAACGTGAATGTTTTATATTTTTGTCCCTGCAATGAAAACAGCACACCAGAGATAGAAAAAAAAAAAAAAACAGCTTTCAAAGGTAGATGCTGAAATAACAAGGTTGTTTTTCAAATGGGTACTTAAGAAAATGGCCATTTTAGGTGGCGTGGCACCAACCTGGTTACGCCAGTGTTTATTTTTCTATGGAATGTGTGTGCATGTTGTGGGTTGTATGTGGAGCCCTGGCCAATCCCAGCCAGGCATAAAGGAATCATTTAGGTTGCTTTCAAAATCATTAGGGCTATTAGACTTGACTTGAAATGAATGAAACGCACACACTCCTGCCAAAGGGTGAGCGAGGGAGTTCTGCTACTTTTCAAGTCACTAACGCCAGCACCTGAAAGAGGAAAGATTTCAGAGACAGCACCCCTCTGAGCAACTGTCCGTGACAAACAGCATACGTGCCAGGCCGGGCCCCTGGCTGCCTGGCAGGCCCTCCACCCTGGTGCATGGAGAACTGCCATCACCACCCTCCTTCCCAGCCACTGTCCCTCAAGACATTCATCCATGAACATTCACCTGGGGTGGGGGTCGGGGGACAGGGTGCCGAGATATGTCCTCCTTGGATCCCATGGAGCACTTCCTGTGTGAGAGGTCACGACCTCCACTCTCCAATGCTCTGAAGCTATTCTCTTACCCTGTACCGGGAAGGACTGTTTATTTTACGGATGGTTAAGTACAGGGTCACTTGACACCTACTGTTCTGAAACCCTTCATTCAATGCGTGCTGATATGCATGTGGTCTGGAAGGAAAACCTTTGGCTGGGTGAAATCTTTTTTCCAATGAATGTATACACCCACAGTGCTCCGAAGAATCATATTTTATAAATTTCAGACAACCTCTTACCCTCAGAAGATCTGACTGATTTTACCTTTCCAATCAAGAGATCGGCTTTGTCCAGGGATTTTCAAACTGGGGTTGTCAACGTGATTTAATGAGATGCCACGGGCATTGAAAACGAAGGATAGAACAGTAGAATGGAGTGATAATTTTTGTTTGTTTGTTGTGGGTGCTAAGTGTAAGTACTGGTTTTAAGAAGTGCATTATTCTAAACACTTTTGTGTATGTCCACCATGCCACGAAAGAAAACTCATTCCCACTTCTGAAATCTGCCGGAGGGTAAACAGAGAGACTTGCTATAAATCAAAGCTCTCTCTTTTTTTTTTTTTTTTTTTTTTGACAGGCAGAGTGGACAGTGAGAGAGAGAGAGACAGAGAGAAAGGTCTTCCTTTTGCCGTTGGTTCACCCTCCAATGGCCGCCGTGTCCAGCGCACTGCGGCTGGCACACCACGCTGATCGGAAGCCAGGAGCCAGGTGCTTCTCCTGGTCCCCCATGGGGTGCAGGGCCCAAGCACTTGGGCCATCCTCCACTGCACTCCCTGGCCACAGCAGAGAGCTGGCCTGGAAGAGGGGCAGAATCCGGCACCCTGACCGGGACTAGAACCCGGCGTGCCAGCGCTGCAAGGTGGAGGATTAGCCTAGTGAGCCATGGCACCGGCCAGATCAAAGCTCTCTTTCAGCCTCATCTTGGCTGGCCCATGAATTCTGCCTCTCTATCCTTGGATGATCTCGGAGGACCGCCTCAGTGGAGCCTCTTGCTCTGTGGTCCCTGGTTGGGCTCAGCTAATGGGGAACCCAAGAACAGGGAGAGAGGCAGGAAGGAAATCAGGTTTCTTTTCCCCGGTTCCCATTTCCTGGGATCATTTGGGGCAAGTTGTGTTGATCCATTGAGAAATACACCTGCCCATCCTATTGTAACCCCAGATCACCCTAGTTGGGATATACCATCTGTTTCTTCAGGAATTGGGACGATTTCAGTGATGGAGCTGTAAATTATAGTAGTGTATAGGCTTTATTCAAAATATTTTCACAGATATAAATTAAAGTTTATAAGGAGGAGGTAAGGGATCATTGCATTCAATAAAGTGTTCATTTGGTAAGGGGGAGGCTACTATATTAAAACAACATGTGGGAGGTAACGTGCGTGGTTCTTTGATGTAAGCAGTGCAAATATACTCCAGAGATTAGCTAGGATCCTGTTTTCTCAACTGAGCACATTCCTGGATAATTGCTAGATGATTTAGAGGAACCACAGAAAAAAAGTCTAAATGAACACATTTCAGTTTCTCGTATTCAACCAAAATTTATTGCTCAATTTGATCTTCAACTCAATCATCAGGAGCTAAAATTTCAGTTGAATGCTGTTGTTTGCTGTGCACTATTCCAGGTGATGGGGAGGCATTAGCAAGCAAAACACAGAACCCTGCCTTCATGGTGCTTATGCTGCAACAGGAGACAGAAATTAACCGATATGCATGGTCATTAAACACATTGAACTAAAATTGCTAAATGCTATGAAAAAATCGGAGCGTTAGGATTGCTGGAGGTAGGGGGACAAGATGGCATATTCCATAGATGAGTCAGGTTAAGCCTCAGAGAGATGAAATTGGAGCAAATACATGTAGAGGGTGCAATGGGTGGCCATGAGGGTGGCTGAGTGATAAGCATTTGAGGCAGAGGTTGATGCGGGCTCTGCCTGTGCGCATGGATTGATATTTCTATCACAGGAGTAGGCTCGCCACCACAGCAGTGGCTCTGCTTTCAAAGTGAGTGCTTAGCCTCACTTGTTCTGTTTCACTACATGTTATCATACAACAAGAAGACTCACCAGATGCCAGCACCACACTCCCAGACTTGCTAGGATACAGAACGATGAGCTAAATAGATCTTTACTGTTTGTAAATTGCCCATTCTGTAGTATTCATTCTAGCAAGAGAAAATGAAGAGAGGGAGAAGGGTTCATTGGGGGTTGACCCTGTTGTCTCAGTCCGTGGCTGTGAAACAGGAGGTGGTGAGAGGTGGCCAGATTCTGCTAATGTTTCCACAGGGGCCAAGAAGATTGCAGTGAGTTGAAGAGTCAAGGATGATCCCAAGATTTTTGGCCTGATGACGCTAAAACAATACCATTAATCAGGTTCATATCTCAGGAAACTGTACCTCTGTGAATCAGCATTAACACTTTTACCAAAGAATGTGGAAAATTGCCTGGTGAAGACCCCTCTTCCAAAGAATTAGGTTAACCAGTAACAATTAGATCCCTTAAATAGAACTCAGTCTGTAAAGTTCCATCCTAACTTTCTGCCATCCCATGTCGATTATTTCATAAACATTTTTGGGAGGTTATCATTCACATGGGGGACTGTGGAAGATTTTTTTAGTGAGCCAAATGGCAAGTTTGGAGCCAGATTTCAAATTCACTTTGTTTGGGTGAGCAGCATCCTTTTAAAATAACATCCTGTAGCTCATTCCCATGTGGATGTAACGTGCTCCACATGCACGCAATACCAACTGATGTATTCACTTGTGTTCCAAATGATGCTTAAAAAGGACATATTTGATGAATTATTTTTTAAGAATTGAATATGTTGTAGTCCTTATTGGGCAGTTACTGTAGAAAAAGGAAGGCTTATGAAAAGGCTGCCACGGACTGTTATTAATTCCAGAAAGTGGCTCTTTAATGTAGTTCACAACACCAAAGTTCTTCATAAAACAGGGAATTTATAGCTAGCAGGATTATGTAAATCCAAGAACTCAATCTCTGGCCTTAAACACAGGGAGAATGAGGCCCAGAGTGTCAAGTGGCTGAGCCAAGGGTATAGAGCTGGTTAGAGCTGGTTAATAGTAGAGGTGCAAGACCAGAATCCAAGTGGATGGGCTCCTGGTTGGTCTGCTTTTCACCACCCAGGGTGATTTCCTTTCTTTCTAGCTCATTAAAATTGAGATATGACAGCTTCAGCTTTCCAAAGTCAATGGAGTTCCCAGAGAGTGTGAAGTTTGGGGTCACTGGGGCAGTGATAGCCATCAGAAGAGCCCCATCAATTTTGTGATGTCTCCCCCCTCCCCTCTCTCTCCCTTCTCCTCTCTCGCTTCTCCCCTCTTGCTTCTCCCCTCTATCCTCTCTCTCTCCTCTGCTTCTGCCTAGTTCCAATCTTAAGCCATAGTTGTGCCACCTCTGAGCCCTGTTGGCTCTGTTTTGTGAAGAGCATTGACCAAATCAGACTCAGTAGCTTCCACCTTACCCTTCATAGTATGGGAGGACGGTCTTCCACTGAGAATCTGTCACTCAGGCCCCACTCTCCTCCATCCTTACCTTAACTCTACCAGGTCTCTCACCCACTGAAGTCGCCTCCATTGGCTTTGAGTGATGAGAAAATGGCAAATGACCAGCCATCACTTGTCACCTCCTGGTCAACAGAAGACTGAGGACATGCCAGCCACACCCAGCAGATAACTGGGCTGTTGCCCCCTAAGACGTAATCTCACCAGTGACAACTGCCCAGAGGTCTGACCACCAGTAGTTAGATTCTTCTGGCTGTGTAACTGCCGTGGGCATCCCCACCCCACGCTCGATCACAGAGCTGAGCCCTAGGACCCCTGGCTGCACTCAGGGAGTCATCCCCTGCAGAAGGGTCAGTGCCCCCAGTCCAACCTGCTCTGGTTCATGGGTCTTCCACTGGGCTCCATACCTTCCTTTTTCTCTTTTTCACATTGTTGTAGTGTCACCAGAGAGTTTGTGAATGATAGTCCTAGAGTGACTGTAATTTCCTGTAGTGAAAAGTCAATGGACAAGAATTAAGAGAGCCCAGTTGTGAGAAAGAGGAATGAATAATGAACCTCACCCCATGGGCTTGTCCAGCTGAGTTGCTGTTAGCAGCAAACAAATAATTAATGTGAGTGCAGGCGCTTTGGAAGCAGTGACACTAGGCTGACGTGGGGTGGGATTAAAACAAAATCATGTTGCCTTTCACTTAGGAAGATAATCCCATCGAGCTACCAGAATTTTTTTTCTTCACTTTTCAAGACTTAGTAAATATTTTTCAGGCTCTTGGAGTAGTAAGAAGGACTTTAAAATGGCTTCTGAGACTTCTGCCTGCTGATGTACAGTCCAGCACTAACCAAGCCGCTACTGTGAAGGGATTCAGAGATGTGATTAAGGATCCCCATCAGTTGGCTTTAATAGAGAGCGGGGCGGGTGAGGTGACACAGCAGGTGCAGTTACAGCGGGGATGCTTGCATCCCAAATCAGTGTGGGACTTGAGTTCCTGCTGACATGCTTGGGAATGCAGCAGATAAAGGCTCCAGTACTGGGGTCCCTGCTACCCACATGAGAGACCAAACAGAGTTCCTGGCTCCTGGTTTAGACCTGGCCTCGTCCTGGCCATTGTGGGCAATTGAGGAGTGAACCAATGAATGGAAGATGTCTCTTCCCCACCCTCACCTCTGCCTCTCTCTCTCTGTCACTCAGACTTTCAAATAAATAAATAGATAAATACAAAATCATTTTGAAAATAAAGAGAGATGATCTTATGTAGGCCTGTCTGCTTGGTGAGAGAGATTCCATCATTTCCTGCCTTGGAAATGGAGGATCTGTATGGTGGGAGTGTAGGTGTTCTCTCAGAGCTGAGTGGGGTTCCCCAGAAATGAAGTGGGAAATCCAGTCCTACAATATCCAACAAATGGATTCTGCCAGCAACCTAAGTGTGGAAGTAGATTTCCCCCTTGAGTCCGAAGAGGCAAATGTGATTGGACAACATCTTGATTTCAGCCTCAGAAGGCCCTGAGCAGAGAACCACAGAGTTCTCATCTACAGGAAACGTGAGCTCATGAATGGGCATTGTTTAAAGCTACGGAATTTCTGGAAGTCAATTCTGGAACAGAACACTAGTTAAATGCTCCTAATGGCAAGCACTCTGACATCAGGAGTTGTACATCTTCCAGTGTCAACACACAGCTTCTAGATGCTCACATAATAGACTTGTCTTGGATGAGTCCAATGAAAGCATTAAATAGGTTTCACAAAGGAGGGATGGATTTAGGCTCCTCGGATCCCATGTTATATCACCAAGTCTCTTTCAAGACTAATGGAAGGTATTAGTAACAGGCTCATTTTCATGTATCTCTGGCTGAGCAAGAGCAAATGGAAGACTGGAAGGTGATAGGCTCCTGAACTCGGAATTTTTGTGAACTGCCCTGGTCAGCTGGCCATCAGTATTAGGACAACACTGCAGATTTCTTCTATAATGAGCTCTCTACTTGCCTATGTTTTCTTCCTAATAAATTTTTCTTTCTGTGAAGTTCACCAACTGAGAAAGTGTGTGCGTGCTTGTGTTTTCTTAAACAAATATTGTTTTCATTCTTTCTTGACTATTGGGTCATTGTGATGGGTACAGCAAGATTTGTCCCCCCAAAATTCATGCAGACATTTAATCACTGATGTCTTGATGGTTGATAAATTAAGAGTGGAGATTTGATCTAATTGCTTGGAGGTGGGATGGCCGGAGGCTTTTGGGACCTTGGAGGTTGGTTCTCTCAAAATGTTGACTCATTGGAGTTCAGCTTCAACCTAGGTTCTCGCTCTCACTCCTTTCTTCCTTACCATGTGATGGTCACTGGGCCCGGGGCCCTGCTGTGGTCATTCTCCGCAAATGCAGAACTATAGGTCTGCCTGATACTGAACTATAAACTCCAAACTGCAAGCTGAAATAAACTTTTTCTGTCCAAAAGCAGCTCCACCCATGCATTTTAGCTAATGTGATGATAAACTGACTAATATAATCAAATATCTGTAGCCTTTTCCAAGTCTACATAATAGAAGAAACACTAGTTAGGGCTATTATTATATTACTGCTCTATTTTTATGCAAATTTATATGTTTTTATTTCTTTTTGAGTACAGTACATGAAAGCATCAGAGTGGACTTTCTCTAATTCCTTCTCATCATTATTACCCTCTTGGGTTTTGTTTCTGGTTTCTTACTGTTCCTCACTTATTCTATTCACTTAATCGATTTATTAAAATGTTCCTTGAATGTTTTTCAACTTGCAAGGAAAAGGAGCCAGTTAAAGAATGGTGGAGCCATTAGTTATCCTCAAAGTGAAAACAAATGAGAGTGAGCACTCAGAGTTTTCAGTCTGTCGTGCTGAAGTGGCCTGGGTCACCCTATTCCCCTTGTTCCACCTTCCAGGCCAAACGCACATCTCCCTGTCCCTCAGACGTACTTCTTAGAACACAATTCCTTGCTCCTCAGTTTCCTCTCCAGTTGAAAGAGGCAACCATCATGCCTGCCTCATAGTGGTTTCAAGGTTACATGTGTGTATTACGATAGGGATCAGAATATGCAACTCCTAGATTATGCCACTTTGGCCTAAGGGATATTTTGAGCAGTGTGTATCTACAGAGGCAGGAAGAATTCTCTGACCTATCATCCTCTGGGTAGAAGAAGGGCATATATTTCCAACTGCCTCTGGCGGACAGTGCTCCCCTCCCTAATACAGGGTAACAACGCTTCCACTGAAGATAGGGAGTCGACAGCAAGATGGGTTTTCTTTTTTCTTTCTTTCTTTCTTTTTTTTTTTTTTTTTTTTTTTTTTGACAGGCAGAGTGGACAGTGAGAGAGAGAGAGAGAGAAAGATCTTCCTCTGCTGTTGGTTCACCCTCCAATGGCCGCTGCAGCCGGCGCACCGCGCTGATCCGATGGCAGGAGCCAGGTACTTCTCCTGGTCTCCCATGCGGTGCAGGGCCCAAGCACTTGGGCCATCCTCCACTGCACTCCCAGGCCACAACAGAGTGCTAGACTGGAAGAGGAGCAACCAGGACAGAATCCGGCGCCCCGACCAGGACTAGAACCCTGTGTGCCGGCGCCACAGGTGGAGGATTAGCCTAGTGAGCCACGGCAGCAGCCAAGATGGGTTTTCACAGCCAGGCCTTTCTAAAGTAGTCCTTGGCCATCCTTTTCCCCTGTTTTCCCCTCCCACAGTTCGTTGTGCCTTGCAACCCGGAACCCTCTTTTCTGCTTCTTTAAATTTCACTCCTTTCCTCTGCACTCCTGGGCAAGCAAGTGCTGATAGAAATTGTGTGCCTTTCCTCTTGTTAATCACTTTTGCTAGTTTCATTCATAGTTCATTCCTACCTTCAGCGACTAACCTTAAGAAAAGTGTTTTCTTCCTGATAATTGGCTTATAAACTCTTAGTCCAGTGTCTGGCACATGACCAGGTACATGTTAGCTATCACCATTATTAATATCCTACCTCTATTCCTTCCAGTTTTTTAAAAACAGGATATTCACTTTCTTTATTCTCTCAGTCTTTGTTCTTCAGCCTCTGCCTCTCATGGACAAGCTCTCCCTCCGCCAGTTCTGCAGGAATTGCTTTGTGTCTCTCTTAATGTGGATTGCGTCACACTTCACATCAATACTGTTTAATCCTATCTTTTGTTCTGGACTCTAAGTTTTTGAGGACAAAAAATTTGATTAAAAGCTGTATATCCTATATCTAATCAGAATCTTGTGTCTAACACGGAAGTAGGGGGAACTCCATTCACTTTCCAGGTTCTAGAGCTTGCCTTGGAAAGGTAGCGTGCGCCTTCTGAAAGGAATGACCAAGTTACCTTTCCTGCCTTTCACCTTTCTGACTTGAAAATGATGCGTAGTTTAGTTCATGGGTGTATTTTATCTGGGGGAACAAACATTTTCCTAATATAAAGGCCTTCCAGAATTTGGGCCTACATGTATCTACCAACCTGTATTATACACCTCCTCCCATCTCTACTTTTGCAGTCATTTATTTATTTTGTAGTTGAAACCATCTGCTAGTATGTCTTCATCTATCTCTCTACTGGGATTTTTCTAAATTTTATTGTTTTTCTATCCAATCTAGTATTTGATGAAGTCAAGAATATCATGTGACACTGTTTTTAAATATTTTAAGCCTTGAATATTGAACAGGTTTTTAATAGAAAGCAAAAGCACTTTTTATGTTGGTACTTTTGTTCTATTCGCTTTTTTAGTTCCTAGGCAGAAATACTCACAAGGTCAGGTACAAAGTCATAATTCATAAGTACTTTGTTCATTTTAATCTACTTGAAACAAATTGCCCTTGTTGAAGCATTCAGATACTTACTCTAAGAAAGAACAGGAAGACATAAGAAATACAATATCTTTTGATATTTGGGAAGGCAACAGATGAAATATGGATACCCTAAAGATAATGGATCCTAATTCCTGGAACTGTAAATGTTACCTTACAAAAAAATAGACTCAGGTAGATTCTAAACCCAATCTCAAGGGTTGTTATAACAGAGACGGAGGGAGAGTAGACTCCTGGGAGGGAAACAATGGTGAGGAGTGAGGCCGAGGCGAGAGTGAAGTGGCCACAAGCCGAGGAACAGCAGGACACAGCAGGAACTGGAAGAGGCCAGGGAGGATTCTCTCTGGTAGCCTTTCAAGGAGCTGCAGTGGGCACACTGAGAATGCAATTTTTGTCCTGGGAAATTGTGTTGATTTTCTGACCCCCATTACTGTGGAAAACTAAATTTCTAATGTTTCAAGCTGAAGAACCTTAAAAATCAAACCAAGATGGAGTGACCTAAGCCAATACCATTAAAAACAAGAAGTCACCTTTGCCCCAAACAAAAATTAAAGTTTAAAATTACAGCCCTAAACTTTTTCCCCCAAAGCTAAAATAAGGGACCCTATGCTTAGCTAGCTGCGACACTTGTGCCTGGCTGTGCTAAGACCTAACCCAGTTTGTATGCCTCCTAATACTCAAATAACGGTGTGGGAAGCGGGTCCCCGCTCTCCCACAAGGGGAACAAAGGGAGCGAGATGTCGTCGCCCTCAGGGTGAACAAGGTGCCGCTGACAGGGAAAGGAACTGCTAAAGAAGTAAACAACAAAATGGCGACGAGGGGCATGCCTCCCATGTGATCCCGTAGCTGATTGGATGGAGGACGCATGCCTTTCAGATGATCAGCTCACGGATTGGACTGCTGTGTGCATGCCTCCCATGTGATCCCGTAGCTGACTGGATAGAAGACGCATGCCCTTCACATGATCAGCTCACAGATTGGACTGCTGTGTGCATGGACTCTATAGTGCTTTTGGTTGGTCGCTGCGGGTATATAAACCGTGTGGCTCTGTGCTGGGGGCGCTCTCTGGACTCCTGAGTTCAGGAGGCCTATCTGCGCAGACGCCGAATAAATCCTCTTGCTTTTGCATCAGCTGGTCTGGAGTCTGAGTCTTTGGGGTGTGCCTCTCGACGTGTTAGCATCCTCACTCCGAGGGTCTAACAAAGCCTCCATGTTTATGATCATTTGCCACAGTAGCAACAAGATAAAAGGTATAAGCTATAATATTCCCCCATGTTTGTTTATATTTTAATAAAAATATAACATGCAAACTATTTTTGTAGCATAGCCTAAATAATGCCTTGGCTATAATTTTAAAGGCTACATGGAATTTATTGTATAGGTGTCACAGTTTAAGCAACAGCCTACTGTTGCAAATCTCAAAAGTTGCCAATTCTTTGTCATTATGAGTTATAATTAACATTATTAGTGAATATTTTTATTAAATAGCAATTATTTGACTAGTGATTGATATTAAATAATCATTTAAATAAAATCTCTGTGCATATCCCAAAATTTTATATTTGAAAGGCAGAGAGAGAAAGCTCCCATCCAGTGACTCACTCTCCTAGGACCACCATAGCCAGGGCTCTGTCAGCTTGAAGGCAGAAGCCAGAAACTGATCCAGATCTCCCGTGTGGGTGGCAAGGGCCCAACCATGTGAGCCACCACCTTCTGCCTCCCAGAATGTGCACGAGCAGAAGCTGGAATGGGGAACGGAGCCAGGATTCAAGCCTGGGCCGTCCGCTGCAGGATGTGAGCGTTCTAGTATGGCAGGTGCCTGCCCTGAAGAATTTTTTAGGATAAAATTCCTGAAAGGTCAATATCTAGGTAAGACACATATACAGTTTAGAAAGCTTTTAATATGTATCTGCTCTCTTCTGGTCCCACCTTTATTTTGATTTCTAAATTTCAATAACTTAAGCCTCCCACCCACGTGACAATTTGCAAACTCCTGGCTCTCCACTAAAACACATGGGTTTTGTTGTTGTTTTGAGGTCCTCATGGGTACCATCTTCCCTGTTCTTTCTTTCATCTGGCTACCAAATGGCTATGGCACACACTGATGCCACTTGGAGAGGTTCACCTGCTTCCATTCCAGGTGCCGCTCCAAGTTACTGGAATTCATTTCTAGGCGTTGTTGCCAGAAGCTTCCCAAGCTTCCAATACTTACAGTACCGGAGCCGTCTGGACTCCCTGCTGGGATTCACCATGTGCTGGAAGAGAGGTCTCCTCCCCAGTAGTCTTCCACATTCAGACACAGAGGCCACCCGGAGCTCCGCTATGCCCAGAAATTGTCCCTCAAACAGTCATGCCAACACTTGGCCATGTTGGATCCAGGGGTCCCGAGGCTGCAGGTGAACTGTGACTCAGGGTCAAGCAGGCTGCCTGTGACTCAGGTGGGAGGCTGCACCCCCACGGCCAGCTGGAGAGATCACCTGCTCCTCTCCACCACACCTACTCTTGTTGACTTGTGGGAATGAGGGCGTGGCATGGCTAGTGTGCTAGTGTTTTCAAAGAGTCTGAAATCCATGTCTCTCTGAAAAATAACTACTCAATAGTGTTAACAAGTTGTTCAATACATCTTAATGCTGTAAGAGCAACACAAAACACGGTAGCAGCTGAGTTCAAGCCAGTTCTCTCGGAAGAGACCTGGCCTTGTCTTCCGCTGGGTGCCCCTCCCCCACTCCTATATCTTCTCCCCAGAGATCTCTTTCAGGGCCTTGGAACTAATCTTCAACATCCTATGTTAGTAGGGCTCTGTCTCTACTTCTGCGTAATCACAGATCTCTTTATGATACTTCGAAGAAGTTTCCCCTTTCTCATGCCCACGATCCCAATAACAAGGCACCAATATGTGGTAAACACAGAAATATTCTAATCTTTCAGCATTGAGATTTGTGTCTTTCTAGCTTTGACTTTCCCTACAACTCTGGACTTTTGAGCACCAATTTGTATGCAAAAAGCAAGCCCTTGTGTGTTCAGGTTCTGTTCTTCTCTTTCTTCTAAACTTTCTATAGTGGGAGTTCTAACCCTACCTTCTACCCTCTCCCCACATCCCCATATGCAGTGGATTAGCCTTGTACCTCCTGCACCTGTCCTCATGTTGAGCTTCAAAAGGGCAGGCTTGGAATGTAAGTCAGTGACTAAAATTTTCACATATTTATCTTATGTTGACTTTTAAAGACTTTTATCCTAGAAAAGAATGCTAAAATGTGCTCAGATGCATATTTAAACAATTTTCTCTCGGGGGGGGGGGGAAGTGAGCCTGATGGAACATAAAGTTTCCAGAATATTCTTCTTAGCGGGTGTCCTAAAGTATTTGCTTATTGGAGCTGTCAAATTCCTGAATTGCTTAATCCCCATCATTGTCTGGGGTATTATCTCATCATCATGTTCTTTAAACACACCCAAAATGTCTGGCGGAAACCTCCCAAAAGCATCAAAGGAATTTTGCTCTATTCCAGCTGAAATTATCTAGAAAATCTAATTTAGGTAGGCATCCTTGTTGTCTCTCCTCTATTCTCTGCATCCAAAGCCCTTCATGTTTTCAGCATCCTACCAACTTGGTATTGTCTTTTGAAGTTTTTCTCACTCTTTGTTCCTGTTGCTACTGCTATGGTCTCTTCATAGGTCAGGTCTCAGAGAGTCTTCTGTCTGCCTCTCACTCCCTGACAATTCCTTATAGACTTCAATCCTGTCTTACCATGACCACATACACTTTATGCTATGGTCTGAATATAGTTTGTCCCTCACCCCAAATTCATACATGAGTTTAAGCTCCAAAGTCATGCATTTATGGTATTCAGAAGGTGGGAACTTAATCCAACTGTGGTGTTTAGAGGGTGAGCTATTGGGAAATGGTTAGGTTGACAAGGTGTGACCCCCATGATGGAATCTTCTTGGCTTTATAAGGAAGAAGGATAATACACCTGTTCCCACCATGATGTTCATGGCCCAGGAGGCCCTCACCAGAGCCTGTGTTGTACTGTTTGGACCTGTGCCTCCAGACTGCCAAAACAAACCTCCTTACTTTATAAAGTAGCCTGATTCAGGTGTTTTGTTATAATGAAAAAAGTTGACTAATGCACCTGATCTTGTCATTCTTGTTCATCATCTTTCCCTGGCTTCTCATGGCTGTCAGTGGAAGGGCCAATGCATGGGACAGTGCATGGCAAGCACTCCTTGCTGTGGCTCTTGGCTGTTTCTAAGTCTCACCTCTTGCCTTCTTCTGCATTCCTCCCACTCCAAAAAATAAATAAATAAATAAACAACCACATGCAATTTGAAGTAAGAACACTCTCTGAGAATTCAGCTATAAATCAAAATATGGGGAATAAAAACAGAAAACTTGAAAGCCACCCTAAGGAAATGGACTATGTCACCAGCTGGTGAACTGCAACTGTAACATGATTGAATGTCACAGCACAGTGAGGTCACTCTTTTTAGAAACAAAGATACAGGGGACAGGCATTTACTTGGTCATTTAGGACACTGGTCCCCAGCTTTCCCCAGTCCAGCCCAGTCCAGCCCAGCCCAACCATGGCAGGCATTTGGAGAATAAACTAGTGGACAGGAGTGTTTTCTCTATGTGTCTCTCTCAGAGATTAACACCCCATAGATGTGAACTCTGAGACTCATCTACCTGCTCTCAACCAGGCATGCTGTTGTTCCGTTTATGAGACACTGGAGGTGTTTAGTTTGTCACAGTTATATTCAGTGATATTCTAATGGCAGGTTGAAGGGTGATAATAGTCCTACACAGCACAGAATGGTGGCTACACCATAAGGCACCACACATCCAAACCACCAGCGGTGCCCGTTGAGAACATGGCGCCTTAGTGCTCATCTCAGCTTCCCATCTCTGTCTTCTCTGTCTGCAGAAAGAACATGAGACAGCTCTGGTTTCACAGGCATTGGGACTGATTGACTGGCTGGAAAATAACCCTAAAATCTAAACAATCCCTGTAGTTCCAATGAAAAAGTCCTAAGACGCAACTCCAATTGGAGGAAGTGGTGTGCACAACCCTTTTCTTGCCTCTAAGATAAATGTGGCTGTAGGGACGGATGCTATGATCGGCTTAGTGTGAGTTGTAAGCCTGCCTGTGTGTCTGTGACCAGGCTCTTGTTCCAGGAAGACAGCAAAACAGATGGGGCCCTGGACAGACACAAACAGTAGCCTTTCCATATAGCAGTCACTTTCTATTTATATATAGAACTTACATCTGGCCTGACCATCGGGACCTTGTGGTCCCAATGAGTTAAATGAGTATCAACAATAAGTCTTTTATCCAAGGTCGAAGATGCAAGCCGTATCCATTGGATTCCTAGGGTTGCTCTAACAAAGTACGACATACTTGGTGTCTTCCAAAACTGAGATTTAACCTCTCACAATTACGGAGGCCAGAATCCAGAGTCAGTGTGTCAACAGGGTTGGCTCCTTCTGAAGGCTTCTTTCCAAGCCTCTGGGAGCTGCTGGGAATCCTTGGCATTCCCTGGTTTGAGGCTGAATCACCCCATGCCCGCCTTTGTCTGCATGGTTTTCCTGTCTGTGCCTCAACTCTCTGTCCCCTTTCTTGCAGAAGGACACTTGTCATTGGATTTAGGGCTTATCCTAACCCAAGATGTTTTCATTCTGAGATCCTTAATTATATCTACAAAGACCCTACTTCCTAATAAGGCCACATTCCAGATTCTAGAGTTTGGTACACGAACAAGCTTTTCAAGGCACTCTATTTAACCCACTGTCACATGATATGGTTACATTCCCAGGAAAATAAGGCAGTATTTCCTTTCCTAGGGCACTTGGTACTCCAGACTCACAATCTATACTCATAGAATAGGAATGATTCGTGATAAACACCCTCCAAAGTGAGCTTCAACCAATGTGTGGATGGAGAAGATGAGCCTCGGTTAAGTTCCCTGTGTGACAGACCTCTTACGAAAGCCTCAACTCTGTTCCTCAGCGAAAGGCACTGTAAAGTCGAGGTTGGATGGGAAGATGGCATTTGAAATGGGCTCAGTTCCCTTTAATGGAACCAAGAGGGCCAGAACTGACTTCAATTATAACATGCTTTTAGCCACATGAGGAGTCAGAGAATTAAGTGGAACCAGCTAAGGTGTGGCCAGCGTAGTTTTTGTTTTCTGCACAATTTGCACATTATAGTGGTCCAAGAAACAGAAGCCTTCTCCTTCCGTTCATGCTGTCTCCACGTTTATGTGCAGGAGGTTCTCTGTTTCCACCTTTCACAACAGCCTCTTTCCTTTCCCACCTAAATTGTGAGATTTTTCTTTTTTTTGTTGTTAGAGTGTGTGACACTCTAAATGTCACTCTAATGTCAAGAAGACATTATGCCTTTGGCCAGCACTGGTGACAAGAACTCTCTGTGGTTAAGCTAAGAAATTAACACATGATTGATCTTATTATAGAAGCAATAAGAATGTCCTCCAGGTCTTCTCATGGCTTCCTTCCCTGTCACTGCAAGCTTAGGTCAAAAGTCTCATCGTCACAGAGCTCTTCGCTGAAGCCTTCTCCACCTCCAGTCCTCCACCTGGGTTTCCTCCTCTCTCCCCCAACCACTGTCATTCTCTTTCTCTCCTTTGTTTGTCTTCCTGGTACTGGGGATGCTTTCCTGAAGATTTGTTTCTTTAGGCTACAGGCTGCAGGAGGGCAGAGCTGCTGTCTTATTTAGCTAGGACCTAGAACAGTGCCTGACACACAAGAGGCCTGAAGTCAACATTCATTGTATAAATGACTATGTCCACGCATATTTGCCATGTGTGTGTGCACTGGCTTGTTTCCTCCTCAGGACTACCCTCTGACACAGATACTGGAGTGTGTGAGTATAGTTTCCTGGTGAGAAGCGTCACAGAGTGGAAATTAGAGAGAGGAAATCTAAGATGCTTCTAAGAACACAGGCTTTGCCCATACTTCCTGAGGACCAATTGCTTCTCTGCCACTTTCCCTCGGGGCAGGGGAGGGGCAGATTTTCCCCCCTTTTCTATGAATTTTGGTACTGATAATGGTGCCTGTCTTTATAGGGTTGCTATCATGAGAATTAAATGACTTAGTTCATAGGCTGGGAACAGAACCTGGCCTATAGTAACTTCTCTATAAATCTGTTGGTATTGTGCCCAATGTACAGATAAGGAAACTGGACTCAGAGGTAGGTAACCTAAGTGAGAGCACATTGTTGCCTGAGGATAGAGGCAGAATCTGAACCCATAGCCAATCCTCTAAGTCATATCTTGGTCACAACATTCATTTACTTAATGAGTTTGATAAACAGACTTGAAAGATCAGGTTGATGTCAAGAGAGTGCAGCCAAGGTGATGGGTATTTAGGTACCACAAATGGCACTGCTGCCCAATGGGTCTCCACAAGGACATTGACTATCACAGGGAAATAGTATTGGCTGATGTGGGAAAATACCCTGTGTGTATGTGAAACCAAGTCTGATGGATCTCATTTTGATTTCTCAGATATGATGATACAACAGGTCAGGCCACCCTATGCCATTTTACCAGTATAGAAGACCTGCTTCAACAGTTAAGTCCCAGCTGTCATACCACGTGACAAAAAGCAGACGTCAACCAACTGCTGTAACGCCAACCCAGCTCAGCTCTGTCATGGCTGCTCCAACCCCAGGCCCTTCACTTGTCTTTACAATATGTGGATATCTACCAAGATCCTTTCTGCTGTTACTTCTTGATTCTCTGTTTCTTAGTCCATGGATCAGCCAAGTCCATGGATAATCCTGAACACAGTCATATTGTTTTATCTCTTCTGCCTCATGTTGCCTTCCTAGTTTTCTTATGTCACCAAATGTTACTGTCATTTCTACTACCAGGACACAGTGCAGTGATCCTTGTTCTTAAGCATATATTGGAGAAGAGGGAGAAGGCTTTAAATTTTTCCACAAACAATAGGCAATGAACTTGTATTCGTGACTAAGAGCTCTGGCGTCAAGGTTGTGTTTCGTTCACCAGGTATCCTATCTGGAAGATTGCCACTTGGGTTTGAAATTCAAGCCAAAATGCTGAATCCCTTTCATCTCTTGACCTTCCTTTTTCATGCACAGATTTTAGAAATAAAATTAAATTAAAATTAACGACAATTGACTGGTTACTAAGCTTTAGCAGGAAGTGATAAAAATAATTTGCTTAAATATTTATTTTGCTAATCGCTGGCAGTTCTGAAGGTGCAAAACTGAAAAGCTGACCACTGTCTTCTCATGTTGGAGGCGCCATTCAATAGCTGCCCAGATGCAGTCAAGGCAGTAATCCGAATGGCTTGTCCCAAGTGTTGATAATCTATGGCAACATGAATGGGTTTCTAGCCTGATTTATTTTTATTTGATTTCTGTCTGTCTTTAGGGTCTCCAGAGAATGTTCACATAGTTTTCTTATGAACAGTGTTCACTATAAATAGAATCACTTATTCCTTTCTACCATGGTTGTTTGGAATTAACATTATACCCCAAAATACACTGAAATTCCATATTAATAAAACACCAGTGTACATTTTTCTCTAAATTATACCTCTTTTCCATACATATTTCATGCCCCATGTTATGAATATGTTAAATTATTACAACATGCACTATACTTAGGAGAATTTGTTTTTAAAAAATCCAGTAAATTACCTGCTGCCCCATTTTGTGCTTTAGAGAATATGGAGTTCAAAAAGTCCATGGAAAATGGAATTGAAAGGTAAGGTTCAGGGCCTGCGTTGCGGCTTGGAGAGTTAAGCCGCCTCTTGTGACACTGGTGTCCCATAGTGGACTACCATCTGCTTTGCTTTCGGTGCCTCTCCTGCTAGTGCCCCGGAGAAGGCAATGGACGATAGACCCAGTGCTTGGGCCGCTGTTACTATGTGTGGGAGGTCTGGATGGAGCTCCTCTCTACTGCCTTTGGCCTGGCCAAGCCCTGGCTCTTGAGGCCATTTTTCTCTGCCTCTACGTCTGTCACTCTGTCTTTTGAGTAAATGAATACATAAATAAATGAATGAATAAATAAGTAAACCTTTTTTTTCTAAAAATGTTTATTTTGGCATAAAAGTTTGGGAATCCATGCACATGAGAGGGGTCTTCAAAAAGTCCTTGGAAAATGCTTATTTAAAAAAACTGCATTGATTTCAAAAATATTTGCACCAAAATAAACTTATCTCCTAATCTTGTTGCCCTGCAGTTTTTCTGAAGGACCCTTGATAGGTAGATGAAAGTTCTCCTGAAAACTCTAGCGATCACTGAAGCACGTCCTGGAGAGATATAGATAGGGTGTCTCCCAGCAAGTCCATGGTCATGGCTTCCTGCGGTAAGTGCGAAATGCTTAACATCTTTAGCGAGACTTCCTGGGCTGCTGCCCAAACCAACGGTGAGCAGGGAGAGGCTCCAATAGAAAGCCCTTTGTGTGCCAGGAATAAAATGATCCATCTAGACAACTTTATTCTGCACTTTAGTTATGTTTTGCTGTTGTTAATGGCACAGCACAGGAAGCTGCTGCCTGTAAGTTTCCTTCATCAACTTTTTCCCAGGATCTGTGGTGTGATCCTTTTGGTCAAGGGGATTTGCTGACTCATGGATATTTTGTGGTCTGGATTTTGGTATGGTGGAGAGAAAAGGTCCATTTTCCAGGCTGTAGAAGAAAGAAGAGACTCACTTTTGAAAGGAATTAAGACAAGGCAAAAATGATTAATTGCTCACACACACAAAATTAATTATAGAATATGAGGGGGTGGGTTTTTTGCCTAGCATTTAGACACCCACATGCCATAACAGAGTACCTGGTTCAATTCCCACCCCTGGCTGCTAACTCTAGCTTCCTGTTAATGTACACCCTGGAAGGCAGTGGTAATAGCTCAAGCAGAGGGGTTCCTGCCACCCACGTGGGAGACCCAGATGGGGTTTCTGACTCCTGGACAGATACACATAGCTCATGCACCAAAATTAACCTACCTTGTAATTTCATTTTCCCACAACCTTTTTGAAGTACCCTTGTATGTATGTGTGTATGAATGGTCTTCAAAGGTTTGTGGAAAGTGCATAATAACTTATTTTTTGCACCAAAATAAACTTATCTTTTAGTTCCATTTTTGCCTAAAACCTTCTTGAAGACCCTGTGTGTGTGTATGTGCATGTAGAGAGAGAGAGAGAGAAAGAGTGAGATTTTAAGGAAGTTGACTCACAGTCTCATGGGATGGTTGGATGGTGGCAACTCCCAAATCTGCAGGGTAGCAGGCCTGGGACCCCAGGAAGAGTTTTCAGTTCAACTCCAAGGCCATCTGATAGTGTGTTTCCTTCTTGCTTGGGTGAAGTCATTCTTTTTCTATAACATCTTCAGCTGAGATGAGGTTCACCCACATTATTGGAAGAAAATCTACTTTACTCAATATTACTCTCATCTAAAAATACCTTCTCAGAAACACCCAGAATAACCTTAGATCAAATATTTGGGTTCCATGGCCTAGCCAAGTTGATACATAAAACTAACCATCATGGGTGTCTACTAGCTCTTTAGAAAGAGCATTTCCCACTGGATCTGTGACAGCGACATGCTTCACCTATAGTATGGCCAACTCCAGCTATGTGTGTCCCTGGGGTAGATCTGAAAGAGGGGGCATCAGCCTGCCTACCCCAGGGCCCATACGCTGGGTCTTCACTGCTATAGTCAGACCAACATGTCTGACTTAGCAAAAGAAAGAAATGAAAGCAAAGACACTAGTAGTAGAAGAGGAGAGGAGGGATGCCAGGTGGAAAGATGGAGGGAAATGTGCCCTTGACTGGAGAAGGAATAGGTTCAAATCTGGCAAAAATAAAACAGATACCCCTTGCCTGATGTCTTGATAAGCCCATGATGTCCAGATAGATAGGTAGATAATGCATTTAATATTGCTAACCTACCAAAGAGCCTGGCTTAGCCACACAGCACACTGTAGAGTGTCCATCACTCCTCTCAAGATTTTAGGGCTGTCTGGGCGCTGTGGCTGGTGCTGGTGATGCTGGTGCCCTGCACTGTGATAGAGAATCACATTGTATGGTACCAGCCTGCAGAAAGAGAAAAGCTCAGAGTAGGAGCTACTAAGTGCATACCCCTTTTGCATCAACCGGAAGTAGAAAAATCATTAAGCTGAACCAATGTAAGTTGTGGAACATCTGTACACACTGCAACGGATGACTTTACCAACCTAAGTCCAGCCTGGCTGGGTTCTGGGGATGCTGCACGCTCTCTTCTGTTAAGCTAGAGGTGGGTGGCTCCATCTAGAAAGTTCCTCAGTCTTGGCTTGTGGTCGATCAACCTACATGCACATACATGAAATCTATCAATAAATGCATAAAACTAAAAGGCACACATGTCAAGGAAATGAAGTTAGGAGGTAGAACAAAGGGAAAAATAGGGAAGAGAAGCAATGTGGATGTTGTGAAATCATATCGTGTTGAACCATGATATTTGCTTTTATCTAGCACATGACCTTTGAATATGAATTATGTAAACATTACAAAATTCCAGTTTTTCATTATGGAAATAGAGACTTTCAAAAGACTAGAAACACCCATTTTGGTGAGTGACCAGGTAACGGAACCTCAGGAGGACTCTAACTGCAAAAGCTCCGGCTTTCAAAGCCGTTAGCAAACCGGAAGGCCCTTTCTGTGACAGGTACCTAGCTGCCTCCCGCTGTTGCAGAACTTGGCTGAGCTACATAGCATTCTTTCTAGGTGGGAGAAAGATGAGCAGAGCACTGTGGAGGCTGAAGATTCCTGTGTCCTTTATCTCGGCTCTCTAGACTCATTGCTATAATACGGCTTTATAACTGAGCAGTTTTCTTCCATTCTTAGCTTTCCTTTTAACAAGGGAACCAGAGACCTCAATGCTCATAAGCCAATGGCTGTTTTCTTTGGTCTGAAGTCAGATGGGAGGCCTCCAAGGAAAACGCCCTTTTAGCATTTTCCAATTAGAAAGTGCTGCACACGGCACTAAGAAGCTGTGTTCTCTCCCACTTTCCATTTACTTTTATTGCCATTATTTATCTGAGAGGATTGGATTTCAAGAAAGATTTTTTTCCCTAACCAGAGGCAAAAAATACAGTTCTTTCTTTAAAAAAAAAAAAAAAAAGAAAATGTAACAAACTCGGATCCAATAGGAGGCCTATCATTTTCAAGCCATGGCATTTTTGAAGGGGTTTTGAAGAAGCGGATATTAGGAAGAAAGGTAGCTTATAAAAGCAGGTTGCTGGATAAAAACCTATTGGAAAGCCTTTTAAAAAGTGCATTATTTACCCACTGGAGCTGTCAGTTTACCATGTTTGTTCAAGAGAAGACAGATTTTTTCTTTCTTTCTTCTTCTTCTTTTTTTTTTTTTTTTTTTTTTTTACATCTGGCCTGAGCTTTTCTTAAAATGGGCTATTGACAGGAATCAATGCAGAGAGTAACCTAAAAAGACACAGGACAGCCTGGCCTTGCTTGTTCCTAAATATTCAGCTCAAGGCCATGCCTTCCATCAGCATCAGAAGCTATTTTTGAGCAACATATATTGAAAATGGATCGCAAGAGCCTCAGAGGATAGATGATACAAAAACATCTTGGGATGAGAAGCCACTTCAACAAGCCCCTGAATTTCACAGGATTTCCTCTGATGCTTAAAGAAGCAGGAGCATGTGTGAATGTCCGGCATGACAGACTTTGGCTATTGAAACATTTGTCATCACAATTGCATTCATGCAGGGAACTGGTTGCTCATGTAATTTAAGCAAAATTTAAGATGAAATGTAATCAATCTGTATTCCTCTCCTTCCCTCAATTAATAGGCTTTTATTTGGACAAACCATGGCTGTTGTCTTGACTTGCTCTTTTGCCAGAACCATCCAGAAAACACTGCAGAGTGCTCGGTCATAACTTACACGCTTTTAGCATAGGAGACCTCCTAGTCAGTGTGAGTGTGGGTGTGCTGCTGTAACAGACACTCATAGTCTCCATAGTTTAATACATAACAGTTAATGTCTCACTCAGGCACAGTCTACCATGGCTATTGGCAGCTCTTCAAAGCAACTGTTCTCCATGGAGCAACATGGTAATCCAGACTGCCAATTGGGGGTTTGACCAACACAAACTTCTGTTGTTGTTGTTGTTGTTTATGACTGTTGCAGCAAGCGATTAGAGGAACGGAATTCTGCTTGTTGCCCCTTTATCAAAACTAGCCACATGCCCCAACCAATTGAAAATGGCAGAAATGCAGAATTCACATGTGCCTGAAAAGATAAGAGAATCAGATAAAGAGGCAGCCTTGGATGTTTTTACAACAGCGAGGAAAAAAAAGAGAAGCAATCTCAGATTCACCTTTTAGACAGAGTGACCCTGTGGACTGTCGCACAGGACATTCTGACTTGAAATTATAATGATATTTACTTACTTTACATTGCCCATCCCTTCCTTTGGTTCAACACTGTATCCCCATTCCTGGAAAGTGCTTGGAACTTAGGAAATGCTCACTAAGTGTTGACTGAATTCAAGAAAGGATGGGTGTCAAGTCTGAAGAGGCAAAGGCCTGGGAGATTTGCCCTTGGCAGTCAGGGAACACAGATCAGAAGGAATGCTCCATTTGCCCATCAAGTGGACTCCCGCCTTCCTCAAGGAGGCATGATTCCTCTAAGATCCAGAGATCTTAAACTGGAGTCCAGAGAGGATTGAAGGGGAGGGAATTCACAGGCTCCGACAAAAGGCATGGCCTGCTTGGAGTTAGACTGTGAGCTTTAGTCCAGAGGAAGCCCAGTTTAAGTCAACCAAGACTGGCTTCCGAATGAAGTCTCTCTAATCCCCAGTCCTCCTGAAGGAAGAGCAGAAATTTGAATCTGGCTTTGCAATATCCAAGGGTGGGTCTCTTCCTCAGGAGAAAGATATTCGCATAACTCAGTGCTCACATACCATACAATTTCGTAGGAAGCTTTTCTGTGAAATGAATAGCACAGGGCTCTATGTAGCAGACACCGGAGACTCCACCTGAGTGTGGAGGCCATTACCTCCTGGAGCAGAACCATCACCTGCTTCTGAATTTATTCAGGTTCATTACACATTCCACACTTTCATAAATTACCCTTTTAAAGCAAGCAATTCGGTGATTAGTGATTAGTATGTGTTTGAAGTTATTTAACCAGGGCTAATTTTGTATCACCCTAGAAACACTCCACACTCAGTTGTGTCCTACTCTCCTTTTCTGTCCAATTGCTGGCAGCCGCATATAGATTTCCTGTTCTAGATTTTTCATAGGACGTCAATCACATGATACACGGCCCTTTTGTGTCTGGTTCCTTCACAAAGCATAGTGTTTCCTGTGTTCCCCACATTGTAGCATCAAATAATACTGCATTCCTTTCTTTTTTATTTATTTTTTTTTTTACTAACTAGTAGTCCATTGCACAGACATGCTGCATTTTGTTTGTTTATCACTTGATGGACATTTGGGGAGCCAGGTGCATTTCTCAAGTGTATTCCATCTGGCTGTGAACTTCCAGCACTATTTCAGTGTACCTGGAGGGCTCTGGAGGTCCCTCTGTCAGCCAGGATCTGTGGGAGCTGCTAGCATAGAAGTATCAGTATGGAAGACTGGTTTCTAATCTCCCTTTCTCCAGGATGAAAATTTGCCAGCAGATGTGTGGTGTGGCCGTGAGAACAGTTATTGTGATTTCCATGGTTGGAAGTTCTACCTGCATACATGTTTCTCTCACTCTGGGGCAGTGTGCTAGCTGTATTTTTTTTCTGACTGTGTATTTCCCAAAGGAAGGCTCTGTTGGAGAGAATCACTTGGTGGACAGGTGTATATGGGATGAAAGGGAGCCTGCCTGAGAACCTGCATGCCACCACCTGCCCCAGGTCTGTACTGGGGCGGGTGCACAGTCTCTTTGGAGTACAGATCACAGTCAAGTTGATAACCACATGGGAAGCCCTGCCCAGTCTAGCCAGAGTGAGATGAGATAGAGAAGTGATCTGGATGAGGTCACAGCACAGGGAGGGAGGAACCTGGGCTCGGGGCACCTGAAATGGGCATTGATGCCAGGAGAGCCGAATGAGAGATCACAACTTCACGGGTTCTAGCTCACGCTATCCTCTACATGCTGCTTCTACATACAAGCCAAGGCATACCTGTGGATGAACAGAAAAGCTGAAGCAAAACGTGTTCCTTCTCAATGCAAAGAGAGCATGGCGGGAGCCAGGGCGTCCCAGATAACAGAGGGAGAGAGCCAGGGCATCCCGGATAACAGAGGGATTTCCTCCTGGTCCCCGACCTGAGGCAAACCCCATGCTCCCCAGGCTGGAACCCTGATGATGACAGCACACACTTTGCTCCCTTGTCTCTTGTTAGAAAACCTCCCTGCGCAGTGTCTCTGTAGGAGCATAGCTCTGTGCTGTGGCAGGGCAGCCTCTCCCTGGAATCCTTTGGAAGGTGAAGGGCAACAGGTAAGGTTCCTGTGTGGACGGGGGAAAATCATACATGTTCTAAAACAATGCCTCTGCCCCAGCCACCCTTTTATGGGCTCTTGGATCCTCAGGGCTGTTTGTGTAATTGTTTCTTGTAAATGAGCTCCTGCTCTCTAACACTTTACAGTAAACCGCGTTCCTTTGCCATCTGGTACCCAGTTGTTTTAACCGGGTTTCCAGGATTTGCGGCAGTCATTTACAAGAACCTTTTTACCCTTCACGAAATGAAATAATTGAAGGCTATCCTTTCAACTCCACATTTGTTTCAGAGAGGCTCTGACATGCAGGCACGGAGGGGCTGGTAGACAGGGATGAACAGCAAAGGGTTTGACTGTTTGCCCTGTGCAACGGTCCTGAGACAGGAGTGGTTCACCACCTTGGTCGTGGACTCACCTGGATGGAAAAAAAAATCTCGTGGTTGCAAAATGAAGAGGCTGGTCAGCCGAGAAAAGGGTGAGGGGCTTCCTTGCCCCAGCTCTGCAGATCCTCTCTCCATGTAGAATACCCCCTCACCCCATGTCCCCCAAGCATCTCCCTCACTCACCCTTTCCTCCGTCCTGCTAACCATGCCTCCTAGTCTTACCCAGAGGGTGAGGAAAGTGAAGAGAAATCCAAAAGTGTGCGGTGGTGCCACTTCTCAGCAATGCCTGTGTTCCCAAGGGGACAAGGACCATGCAGTAACACGGTGGATTTCATCCATGATCTGCAAACAGTCCAGACTCAGTTGCAGATAAGTGTGTAGTTCAAAAGAATTGGATTCCTTGGCTCTCTGGCCACCCTTTGTCATTCTCATCTCCAGTTCTAATTACTGTAGATGACACAGAACCTTCTAGAGGCCTAAGGGGAGCCTTAATTATAAAGAAACTTTCCTGAGAAAGACTTTTTCAGGTGTCTGTGGTTGTCACTTAAATCTTAATCCCATAACGACCTGTTATGGACAGCAGCTTAAATTCATTTCTGAATCAAACAAACCACAGTGTGCTTGGGTTAGTCTGATGATTTTCTGATTGATAATTCTCATCCTCCCCAAATAACTCAGTCTGAAAGCCACTCTTTTCTATGTATCACAAGGTCTTCTGGAGGGCGTTGAATACTTGCCGGAGGAGAGGTTCCCATTCTCTTTGATTTTTCTGCTTTGTACTTGCTGGCTCCTGGCTGTTGGTGAGAACTCTGTCTATTGAGAGGAAGCACAGAACACACTCATGAGCAAGAGAGAAACTTATGGAATTTGAATACAGGTGAATTCTCACTGGGGCCCATCTCAGCCAGGGTGCACGTCTGAAAGAAATGCGTCTGGCTGCAATACTGAGCATGGTCGTGCTTCCTACTCTCTCCTTTGGGGAAGAAGGGATTATAGCCATGTAGTCCAGAAAGATTTCCCAAGAGCCTCCTCCATGTACCCTTCTTTTGAATGTCCTGCTCCATGTGACATTGCTCCCCTTACCCCATCCTTGCTCCATAGGCCCCCCTGGTCTCAGCTCTCTCCACCTCCTCAATGGCTCGCCACTTCTACTTGTCCCCTAACCCAACCCCTCTTCCTTGTTAGAAATGACTTCAAGCTCTCTCTCAGCCCCAACCCACAAGTCTAATGGGTGGCCCAGCAGACCAAGGGTCCCAGGCTGGGGAAGTGATAGTGTTGCCACTGCTTAGAATTGAATGTTCTCCAGCTTAGTGGAAGGGAGCAGGACCAAGACAGGGGTCTGGTGACTTTGGGGTGGAGTGGCCCAATGGGCTGCTCCCGAAATTTTCCAGGGCATGTGCAGATGTCTTTGTATAGTTGAGACTTTTGTTAAGAGTTGACACTGCAGATTGTCTGGTGCTGATGTTAGAACCAAATTCTGTAAGGTAAGCAATAAGCGCAATCTTCTCAGAAAAGCTAGCCATCTTCATTTTGGGGCTTTGGATTTTTTTTTAATTTATATTTCTGCCTTTTGAGAACCACACAGGAAAATATATCTTTGTACCCTAAGAGGAACTCCAAGGTGGGAAATACTGATGGGTATGGGTAAGGGTCTGTGTTGCTTTGTGTTAACATCGTAATACTTCGGGCTACTCACAGTGCTTCCTGATAGTATTTTTCAACTAATAATGCAGAGATTGGTTCTTAAGTTTGAGACCAAGGCCTCCAAGAGGGAGTCCTGTCTAATATTAAATGTTTTTGGATTTTAATCTAAAGGAAATATGGGATTCAGGTAGGAAGTGGATCCTATCAATGAAGCAAAGGTTGGGGTTGACTATGTCCCTGAAAGCTCATCTCTGGGGAACTTGATCCCCTGATTCCTGTGTTGATGGAGTGAGGTTAGGGCCTTTAGGAGGTGATTAGGATTAGATGAGGTCGTGAGTATGTAGCGCCAATGACGACAGTGGAGCTGGCACCATTGCTTCATCTCTTCCATGTTATGATGCAACAAGGAGGCCCTCACCAGAAGCCACGCAAATGCTGGTGCCAGGTTCTTGGGTTTTTCAGCCTCTGGAACCATGAGCCAGGAAACTGCTTTCTTTCTAAGTGACTGTGTCTCAGGTGTTTTCTTATAACAACAGAAAACAGACAAAGACAGCAAAGGTGGAGAAGATCCACAGGGGGTGGGGAGATTGGGTCTCCTTGGAGACTCTGTTTTTAAGCCAACGATTTCCGGCAAGTGCTTTCCTAAGTGGAGAGTTTCATCCCCATTAGCACCCAGATAGCTCCGTCGCCTGTGATGCAGGCAGTGGAGCTCCGGAGACTGCTGGCGTGAGTTCGCCCAACAACTGTAAGAACTACCATAGCACAAAGAGCCTCGTTAGTTTTCATTTTGAATGATGTAATCACAAAGAGGCATCAGAGCAAAACAGTATTCCCAGCACTGACGACGAGGCCTAGGTTAGAAAAAACCGCTCTGCTAAGCAAAGTGGCAGGATCTGTTGGTATACGAAGGGCCTTCGAACAGTTTGGGGAAAAATGAAATGAAAAGATATCTTTGTACAAAAAGATTTTGAAATCCATGTGTACCAAAGTTCTGTCACTCTCTCTCTCTCAAATAAATAAATGCATATTTTTTAAATGGAGTGAGTGTTTATTCTATCAGCTAAGATGCCTGCAGCCTACATCACAGTGCCTGATTCAACTCCCAGCTCTGGCTTTTGACTCCTGTCTCTCCCCCTAATGTAGGCCCTGGAAGGCAGCAGAGAGGGCTCAAATAACAGAGTCCCCACCACCCATGTGGGACACCTGGATTGTGTTCCTTGTTCCTGTCTTGGGCCATGGCCCAAACTTGGCCATTTCAGGTATTTGAGGAGTAAACCAGCAGATGAAAACTCTTTTTCTGTCTTTCTGCCAGTCTCTCTTTCTCCCTCTCTGCCTCTCAAATAAATTTGAAAGTTCATGGAAAACACACATTTTAAAAATATTGTGCATGAATTTCAAACAATTTTTGCACCAAAATAAACATATCATTTAATTCCATTTTCCATGGACTTTTTTGGAAGCACCCTTGGATGCCTCTGGCACTTTTCTGGGATGCAGAATCTTTGTTCAGCCAAGAACTGAGTGTGTTAGAGGCACTCACTGATTTGAAGAGATTGCTTTCTGTGGGGACGCTTGGGGGTTTGCCAGGTGGGAACCTTTCCACTTAAGCCTGGTTGTGAATCCCTGTTAAGGGAGGGCTAGATCCAACAGGAATCGGAGCCTGGCCTGAAGCTGATGTCCAGTGTAAGCAGAGCAGGCCTGGATTTTTACTGTTTGGTGTTCCAAGGCGGCGTTTTGCTGAGAAATATTAAGTGTAACCAAATATTACAGAGAACACACTGTTCCTGCTGTATTGCCAGGGCATCCGATCAATGCGGAAAATGAGAAGTAGAAATAAACAGAAAGACAGAGAACCGAGCAGGCAATTGGGCTCAAAGGGAAATGGAGTAAAACAGAGGAAATGATTTTCAAAGTAAATAAAGATAGCCGGGTAACGAAGGAGTAGCACTGAGCAGAGAAGAAATGGCTGACTGTCTCGCTCAGGGCCTGGGGCAGGCCAGGGAGCTTGGTGGGGCCGTGCTGAGAATTTTCATCTGGGATTGGTCTCTCAATAAGCCCCAGCTGTCAGAGGCAGTGCCAGCAAGAGGCAAGACGAAACACAGGGGAAGGAGGTGTAGACTCCGGGAGAAAACAAGCCGGCAAAATGGGAGTCGAGGTGCCACCGCCAGCAGGCCAGGGAGCCGTGTGGCCCTGCAAGATTTGATTTGGAAGCCAACGTGGTGTTCCTGGCGGAACTGGGTGCTCTCATTGAAACAAACTCAGAGACGATCCCGCCAAGAGGATTGGATCTCCTTAGAGACTCAGAAAATAAAGCCAGTGGCAGCTGTCTTAGGAGTCCCATGACCATTAGCTCCTGGAACACTCCCAGTGGTCTGTGATGTTGGCTGCATGTTGGATCATGCAGCCCAACCTCCAGGGTAGCGTTTCTCAACCTCGATGCTATTGAAATTCCAGAAGAGGCATCCTGTCCCTTGGATGGGGTTGAAGCAGCATCCCCGGCTTCTACTCACCAGAGGCCAGTAGTTCAAACCCTCCTCCACCCCTAGTGATGTGAACTTAAAATGTGTCTAGACATGGCCAAATGTCCCCTGTGTGTGTGTGTGTGTGTGCGTGTGTGTGGGTTAGGGGTGAGGAATCAGAGACAATCACCTTCCATTGAGAAACACTGCTACATATGAAAAAGCTAAAACCCAGGAAGTCTCTGGGACCCATCTGGGGTTGCACAAGGAATTGGGGCCAAGCCAGACCTGGGCCCTGCTAACTTCACAACTCTGAAGGCTTCTTGGCCTTTTCAGTGACCACAGTCTGAACCGAAGAGGGGTAGATGGCTATGTCGTGTTAGGCCTTGGAAGTCAGATTCCTATGTTCAGACATGAAGAGGGGTAGTTGGCTATGTCGTGTTAGGCCTTGGAAGTCAGATTCCTATGTTCAGACGCGGGCTCCTCACTTTCCTGACTGGCCAAGGTGAGCTGTGCTGGTGCTACTGGATTTCTGTGTGTCTTGGTGTCGTTATCTGATCACAAGAAAGCCCAGTTTACAAACTATTAGGTGAGCTAAGTGAAACAGGCCAAAGCAAGGAGTACATGGTGAGTTCTCTCCAGTGGCTGAATCAGGCCCTTCTCTGCTATCTGTAATTAGACCTCCGATAAGTAGCTTTTAGTTTCCTCTGCTTATGGTGTTCCCTTTACCTGGAATAGCCTCCCAACAGCTTCAGAAGACTAACCGCTTCCTGCCCAACAAGAAACAGTTTAAGTTTCATCTCTAAGAAAGAGTACTGGTTCCCCTGCTATGTCCCCAAGGCATGGGATGCCTTGAAATGTCAGTGCTTCTGTCTGCCTTCCTAAGTAGACCTACTATGAGAAAGCAGTCCAGGGACCCTGTGTCATCCATATAGGTGACCAAGAGGCACCCAGGGAACGGATGATAAAACTTTGATAAGCAGAAATGGGCATGGTGTGGAACCTGCTCACTGCTTGAGGACAGACTCTTAAGACCAGGATGGTGGAGTCAAATCATACAGCAAGAAAGCCTAGAGGTCGGTCTAAGATGTAGCCCCTGAGAAAGACCTCCCGTGAGATTTTTGTGTCCAATTCGCCAGTCAGCAGTAAGCTCCCATACACTCCTGGTGGGAGCAAGGGCAGATGAGCTGGGAGTGACTTCATTGGAACTATGCGATGGGAAGATAATGTTGGCAGTAGCTGGCAGGACAAATTGGACTAGACAAAGTCTGGAGGCAGGGAAAGAGGAGTTAAGCAACTGCAGGAAAGAAGCCACAGGGCTCACAACTACAAACACAAGTGCAAAAACGTCTTATGAGAATGAGGCCAACTGATGCATTGTTGATTGAGAGACAGGAAAGGGAGGAAGAGCCTTAAGAAGTGGTGTGAGGGTTTGGGGGTACAAGAAGGTTGCTCTGCCAGTGAGGAGTATTGCATAGGGGGTTGGGGCATCCAAGGAAGTTCTCGAGTCTTCACTGGAGACATTTGAGAATGGAAGTAGACCTCCCCAGTCAGCAGGGAATATGTTGTGTGGGGAATGGGAAGGGTGGCAGGGGTGTGTGCGTGCTGCTCCTCCCCCATCTGGGAGTAGGCATTCTCACAAGTGGAACTGCAATCCCCAGTGACATCTCAGACCGATTAGGTCTTGTTCTGAAGTCGAAATCTTGCACCTAAGAAGAGATGTTGGCGACTTCTTGGAGCAGCCAGACCTAACAGTGGAACTAGACTGGTCCCTGAGACGGAACACCTCGAGTCACTGGGGAAAAAGGGGTGATTAAATACCTGCTTCCATGGATGCCTGCAGCTGTGCAATGTGCACACATCCTACAGGAAAGAGCAGGTCACAGTCTCCTTCCAGACCCCATAAATAAATAAACTGTAGCTCAGGCTTTGAGGCTGCCTTTCTACACCATGGCCACATTGGAATCTCTGAGTTTCCCATAAATATTTGCAGAACAGATAAATGAATCCAAAGTCCCCTTACCTGGTCTGATTGAAGAAGCCAGGGTCTGCGGCCGGGCTGGGTCCCTTCTCTGGGTGGCACGTTGCTGCTCAGAATGGTCACGGGGCCGCCACCCGAGATGTGGCCTCTGGCATGTTCATAGATTGAGGAAAGCCGGTAAGTAGCTAAAGAAAAGAAACAGAAGCAGATCTTGGCTCCAAAGTCAATGCTTACCGCCCTTCCCTCTCCAAGTGTAGCTGAGGTCTGGCCAGCCCGGAGCCTTGTGTGATCTCTTTGGAGCCTCACAGCGGGGAGCAAATGAGCCGCCGACCTGGTGCTGAGCCCCTTGCCCTCACCTGGGCTTTCTGGAAGGGAGCTTGTGTCCTGAATTATTGATGCCTGCCTAAGTAGACAGTTGCAGAAAATAGGAGGAACCCCCCCTCCCATCACCACAAGGAAAAGAGGAGGAGGGAAGCACTTCACTCAGAGACGGTGGCAAACTTAAATACTTGGACTTAAGCAAGACCTGGGCCAAATGTATCCCACACATGTAGCCTCCTTCCCGGCATCCTTGGATAAATACCATCTTAATTTTGCTCCTGACATTAAGAATGTGACTAGCAGGATGCAAGATACCATACATCAGGACACTGCAAGTTGATGCCAAAATAGACATGTGCTCATATTGGCAAATGAAAGGAACTGCAAACCTTCACAGAAAAAAGAAGGAACAAGAAGGGGGAAAACAATCCTCAGTGTTCTTCTGTTGCCTGATCTGATAAGGGGAACAGGAGGCCACTTTGCCAGGGTCCCTGATGATGCAGTGAATAGGATAAGGCAAGACAAAATGTGAATGAACATAGTGGAGAGAAAGTGGAGATTCCAAGTGGGAGCAAGTGGCAGGGAAGATGGAAGAGTTGGCCCGATTTCTGTGTCTACCCACCTGCTGTAGTCTTTTAACCCATGCATGGTACCAGGTTCAGCAAAGAAAATACAGTGCTGCCCTCTCTGGGGTGGTGATGCTTGCCTCTCAGTGGGGTCCCTAACCACAGAGGGGGCTACCACCATGGGGCTGTTCCTTTGCAGGTAGGCCCACCAGAAGGTCCAACGCTCATGGAATGGTTTGTCTCTTCCACCAACATGTCTGGAGACCTCCTGTGCCTGGGCACGTACTGCGCTGCAGGCGCTGAGATGAATAAACCATGTTTAAGAAGTTCACAGTCTAGTCATAAGAGCAATTGAGAATTGAAGACTGCTGGCTTAAGCACCTCCATTTACTTTGAGTAACGAGACTTAATTGAACACATTGCGTACTTCCTCACAGCTCTTACCAAGCCTTTGGAGGTTTCCGACCAGTGTTGCTGCCAAATGCAGCCCGCCAGGGACAGATCCTATGTTTAAAAAATAGTTTTGGAGAGTTGTTAGGAAATAGCAGTCAAAGAAATGGAGATACACAAACAAAAATAAGATGTTTAATGAAGAGAAAGACACATGGCAGCCGAGACTGCTACAGCCCATCGCTTGTTCCATCAATGGGTATTTTTGAGTATGCACATCTAAAGTAGTAGGCCAAGTTCCAGCCCTAATGTGGTGGTACTAAAGATGGTTAGGAGGCACCCGAGTCACCTGTCCGTTCTTCAAACAGCAAAGAAGAGCAAACCCAACTGGAGTACAGAGCCGTAGCTCATGCAGAGGGTATACATCATCAGGGCTGGCACATTTCTAAGCATTGCATTCAGCCTTGGCAATCAGAAAGACTTCACTGAGGAGGAGGCTTGATGGAAGGACACTGAAGGATGTGAACTTTTGGAAAGAAAAGTGGAGGGAAGAGCATCCTAAGGAGGATAAGAGGACAGGGAAGAAGAGGGCAGTCTGATCAGCCTCGAGTCCAGCTTGAGTGGCACACAGCAGGGCGTGTGCGCCTCTCTCCATCCCTCCACCTCCCTGCTGCTCCCAGGCTGGTCCGGGTCAGCACCACCATCACGTCTTCCCTGGATGCCGCCCAGGGCTCTTTTTTATGGAATCCCCTGCTTCCGGTCTTGCTGCCTGTTTTCCACCCCGTCCAGTCTTCTGATTGGCTAGAACAGCCATATCTACACATACAACTGATCACACCGCGCTCCTCTAAGAAACAGGCCCCCATATTTCTTAAAATTCCTGCTCCTTTCTCTCCTACCTGTGATTCTGCCCCAGGCTTAGTGACCCTCTATTTGCGCTTCACCCCGCACCAAATTCATTCCCATGTTAGGGGTTCCAGACTCAATTTGTCACCAGTGCTCCTCCCTGGACCTTGTGAATGCCTGGCCCCTGCTCGTGGGTTCACCTCACACATGATTGCTGAGTGCTTGCGTGTAGGTTCCACACTCTGAGCAGACTCTGGGGCTCCAGATGCTGGGAGCTTCTGGTTGGAGGGGGATGCCCCCTCTTTGGACAGCATCCCCAGATCATCTGCATGAACCAGCCACTTTGGCCCTTTGCACCATGCCTCTTCCCTTCACAGTGCTTTCCACCAGCTGTAATTATTGGGTGTGCCCATTTGTTTGCTGGTTTATTGTCTTCCCTGATAGATATTGAGCTCAGTAAGGGTAGGGATTATGTCTCAGTTTTCATCCTCAGCATTTAGCCGAGCACCTGGCACATCAAAGGCACTCAATAAGTATAAATATATGCTTAATGAATGAATTAATAATGAGAAACAAAGCCTAAAAATGTGGACGAGGCCCATATTTTGAAGAGCCACACTTTAGAGAAAACTTTGTGTTCACTTATGTTCTGGTTTCCCCAGGTGCCTACAAATGCAGTTGTGAATAAGAGAAGAGGCCTGCCGCCCTGGGGCTTATGTTTCAGACCAGCACTGGTCAATGGAACTTTGTGTGATGATGGAAATGGTTTACATCTGCTCCGTTCAACATGCTGGCCCTCAGCCACGTGTGCCCATGGAGCACTTGAAAGGCTATTGGTGCAACCGAGGACCTGATTCTTGTATTTTATTTAGCATTAGTTAGTTTAAATCCAAATGTCCACATAGAGTCAGTAGCTATTAAAGTGTGCAGTAGGCCAGCGCCGCAGCTCACTAGGCTAATCCTCCGCCTTGCGGCGCCGGCACACCGGGTTCTAGTCCTGGTCGGGGCGCCGGATTCTGTCCCGGTTGCCCCTCTTCCAGGCCAGCTCTCTGCTGTGGCCCGGGAGGGCAGTGGAGGATGGCCCAAGTCCTTGGGCCCTGCACCCACATGGGAGACCAGGAGAAGCACCTGGCTTCTGGCTTCGGATCAGCGTGATGCGCCGGCCGCGGCGTCCATTGGAGGGTGAACCAACGGCAAAAGGAAGACCTTTCTCTCTGTCTCTCTCTCTCACTGTCCACTCTGCCTGTCAAAAAAATAAATAAATAAATAAAGTGCGCAGTGTAGGTCTAGGTGACGACAACAACTGCCTGAGGGTGTACCTCAGTATCTTTCATTGAAAAAAAAAAAAAAGTCTTACTCCTTTTTAATGTGGTAATAGCTACATATGAAGTGCATATGGCAAAGTGTTAAACATTACTAAATTTTAAAAATAAAGATATTTTCATAGAAATTTATAGAAAAAAGTGAATCAAAATAGTCTTCCTTCGGATTAAGGCCACCTCTTTTGGGTAAATGTTAATCATTTCAAAGTGTTTCTAACATCTTCCCTTCCCTCCAGTTCCCCTGGTCGGCCAAGGTTTCCTCTCCAAGGTGAGGTCTAGATACGATGCTAAGGCTGCATTAGCATCAGATTCAGCAGTGAGGCCAGGAACTAACACCTGGATACTTACTATTCTCTCTCCTCTGGGTCCATTTGACTCCTTGGATATGTTCTCATCCTACTTGGTCATAGGATGTCCTGCTGTCACTAATGGCTGATGTCCACCGCTGGCACAGTCCATAGCTGCATGTGCAAAGCACGGGCAAGACACAGTGACTTTTCCTGGAGCCCTGCCTACTGCACAGACTGTGCTATTAAATGGTCAGAGCCAAGAGCATTGCACAGAGAGGCTGAGGACCACAGAGATAATCTTCCAATGAAGAGGACTCAATCCAGGGTCAAAGGTCCATAGAAGAGCCAGGCAACACTATTCTACAATAAAGGAAATCCTGGGCTAATTGCTTGGTTTGTTGGGTTTATTTATGTCTATCTGTGGAAATATTGTACCATACTCCAAAAAACATATACATGCATTTCATGTTAATACAAAATTTAAATAATTAGTAAAATTTTTGCAAAAAGGTCACCTGCAGCCCTGGAGCTGTGACAGCCAGAGGTTAGTTTGGGGGCAAGGGCTGCACAGTGGGGCCTAGCAGTGGGCTCCATCCACATGCGTCATGTCATCACAGGGTCATCCTCACAGGCGGAGACAGCCCAGATTCCATCTCGTCTATGCGCTCACACTCTTTGATGTGTGTTCCTCTGAGTCATCTGGGGTGATAAGATAAAACACCCTCCCAGGGAGCCAGCAGCAGATGCTTGCCAATAATGTTTGTTCTGCTGAATTTCAAAACGTTGGGGTTAGGCAGCTGGAAGAGTATATTTTGCAAAATTGCCTTCTACAGGCACTAGCATGGTGTGGTTCTTTCTGATGTCTTTGCTTCATTCAGGACATCCCCAGAATTGTGCAGTGAACATTTTTGCCTACTACACCCAAAACCCAGCATCATGGGAGCATAGCCCTCCGTGTAAAGCCTGGATGATCCTGGGCTTGCCCCACGCTGCCACAACTGCACTCTTCCCAAACCATCCTCGTCCCTGGGATACACCTAAACCTCCAGCCTCCTAGAGGGAGCCCATCGGTGAGCTACACTGGACTCTGATTCTCAGAGTCCTCCATGTGTATGCCATGCTGCTGCCCATAATACGCACCTGCCACACTTCTCCAGGAGGCCTGTGGGCAGCAGAACAGTATCTCTCCTTTATCCAGGAGCAATCAACTCTGACCGAGCCATCCCAGCCAAAGTCAGCTCCTCCACGAAGTACTCACAAAGCCAATAAGCCAAAGTGAAGAAGGAAAAGACGAACACACTTGAGTACTGTATGCTAGAGCCTTCCATGTGATAAAAATTGAGTGTACTTTTCTTGATTTTCCTCACATAATCAGGGAACAATAGGTTTCTATGGCCCCAGGTTCAATCTGGAGTGGCAGAGAAGACCCATGTCCCAGACTGGCCAAGTCCCTTAGCCCCTTGGAGCTTCAGTGTCGTCATCTGTAATCTAACAGTGGCAGTACCTTCTTCCAGGCTGGGAGGGAGGATGCACAGCCCTTGCTGGGCTGTCTCTGTGCAGGTGCAAACAACAGATGTTGGCACTGCTGCTGTTGGGAGTCCGCCCTTCTCTCCACCCCTGGGACTTTGCAGGTGTGAAGGGCACAGCTCCAGCCTCTTCTTCAGCACTCTCTACCTCAAGGTTATCAGAAAAGAAACTTGAAATAGCAAACACCACACACGGGATAGGCTGTAAGTGGAGATACGGGGCTGACATTTCCTACGCCACTGCACTCCTGAGCTGCTCACTGTCTGCCTCTGCACCACGATGGTTGAAAGGGTGGAGCCATTTGCGTTCAGCAGCTGCTGTGACCGCTTCTCCCCCAGTCTCAGCCATGGCCAATAACTGCCAGTGTTCTGGAAACCCTCGCCCCTCTCTCTCTCTGGATAGGTCTCAGTTTCCTGGTTCCATTTCCAATCTGCATCTCACACTCACAGCTTCCATCTCAGGGCAGTCACTTTTGGGAGACGCCATCTTTGTATGTTCTTTCTCTCCCCTTTTTTTTTTTTTTAAGGGAATGGTTTATTGGGGGAAACCCAACAGACTGGAGGGAAGGGGCAAAGAAGGAAAAAGAGGGAGAAAGAGAGCATAAGAGAGAGAGATCAAGAGATAGATAGATCAAGAGAGGGAGAGAGAGACAGAGAAAGAGAACCACATGTTCAGGAACAGGGCGGGCAGGGAAGTAGGAGCAGCGAATCCCATTAGGATGGGCAGGGGACTGACACTGATGGATGGGCCATGTGGCCACCTGGCTTCCAGCAATGGCCCTAGGATGGTGTCAGGGTGTAGATCATGCCATAGATAAGTGCGCCATTTTACTAACATTCCCCCCTTTTGTTTTTTATAAAGCAGGAGTTGTATGGGATTACATTAGCCCAAAAAGTCCAGGAGGGGTAGAGGGACAACGATCTGTCTTTAGAGCTACTTCCTGCTGACATGGGACGATGAGCTACTCTGCTGGCATGGGGCGATGTGTAAGGCTTTTGTTTATTCTTTCAATCAATTTTTGTCTGTTCTTCTCCCCTCTCTGCCCATTCCTCTGGATCAGGGAGGCATTTTTGGAGCAGTGCCCCCTGCATCCGTCTCCCCCAATCACACTGTGATTCTTAACTTTCCCTCAGGGGGCTTCTGTCACCCTGGCTCGTGCATCTGACACATGGGCAAATCCGGGTTACCAGTTTTCACAGCAGCCATTTACCCTCATCCTCCTATGCAGTCATCTGGGGCCAGCAATTCAGTGGAAATGACTGAAGGCAGAAGACAGCGCATTGATGTCACTGGAAGGGCAGTGTGGAGCATCTTGGGAAATGACTGCTCACACTCTCCTGAGAGAGAAACAGCTTCTGATGGGCCCGCACGCGGCCTCCCAGGGCAGCCAGGGGCCTGGAGGAGGATGCTGACTCAGAGCCAGAGCATAAACTCCCTGCAGCAGGGGCCTGGGCGTAAACCTAGGGGATGTGCACTAGCTAGAGCCTCAGACATAGGGTTCTGCGGCGTTAGGACTACATTAGTCATCCCCCGTACTCAGTGTGAGTGACTCCTGTGAACCGTAAGTCATGAGATAGGTGGGCTGGGGACCTGAGCATCAAGGCCAGCAGGCAGTGGCTGACATTGGGCATTAAGAACGATGCAATCACACAAAACTCAAATTTGAAGAGAGGAGATAGAGCAATCAGTTTTGCCTCTGCAGCTTAGAATAGTAATGTCATCCTAATTCAAACAAAATGCGAAGCAAGACCAAGAGTGAGCCTCAGTGTGAATGATGGACTCTGAGTGGTAGAGGGGTCAAGGTGAGCGCCTCACTGGTAACCAGTGCACAACCCGGGTAGGGGATGGTGACAGGGCGGGAGCTGAGCATGTGCAGGGTAGGGACTATAGGAGAAATCTCCACACCCTCTCCTCAGTTCTGCTGTGTACCAAAACTGCTCTTAAAGCCTATTAAAAATTTCATGTATATTCCATTTCTATAGAGTACCTTTTAGGTACTCTATTAGTTACCACAGATCAGGGAGAACATAGGTATTTGTCTTTTGGGGACTGGATTATTTAACTAAGTATAATGGTTTCCAGTTGCATCCATTTTGTTACAAATGACAGGATTTCATTTTATTTATTTATTTGAGAGGTGGAGTTACAGACAGAGAGAGGGAGAGATGAGAGGAAGGTCTTTCATCCATTTGGTTCATTCCCCAAATGGCTACAATGGCTGGAGCTGGGCTGATCCAACGCCAGGAGCCAGGAGCTTCCTTGGTATCCTCCATGCAGGTACAGGGTCCCAAGCACTTGGGCCATCTTGCACTGCTTTTCCAGGCTATAGGCAGCAAGCTGGATTGAAAGAAGAACAGCCAGGACTTGAACTGGCACCCTTATGGATGCTGGCGCTATAGGCAGGGGCTTAGCCTGCTATGCCACTGTGCCAGCCCCTCATTTTTTTTATTTCAAGTACAGCCTTAATTATAACAGATGAGTAAAGACTTTCATGAAATGCTTTGTTTCCAATTGAAGGGCAGGTTATAACCCACAGTGGAAAAGTACCCCGCAGAGCATTGGGCTCACCAGCACCTGCCCCAGAGACTTCAACCAGAGTTCTATCTAATTGCCCGAATATTCCTTGACACACTTTTGCCCACCCCTCTGTATAGGAACGAACTTCACTGTCCATCGGGGTCCTGCCCCTCAGCCACAGCTGATGGACTAGGGAGTAAATCATCTTGAACCCATCATCCTCTCTGAGGGGGCCCAGTGCTGCCTGAGCTCTGTCCCTCTGGCCCGGGTGCAGGGAGAAGCAGAGAAAGTCAGCCTTCAGATAGAAAGAAAGAAATATGGAGCATCCGAAAGAATCAGAAATAAGATTCCATGCATGGCCAGAGAGAAGGAAGGAGTAGCTTGTTGCATTGGTAACTTTATGGTTTCTGGTACCTGTTCCCCAGAAGACTTGTCTGTATCTTCTCCCTGGGGTACTTGAGATGTATCCAGAATATTCCAATTACATTGCTTCCATTTTTGGTAATTCAACTGAATTTATGTTTTTTTTTTTTTCAGAAAAGAAATTGACCAAGATAAATTCCTTTGAGATTCCCATTAAATATCTTTAAATAGGATAAGTGACACTTGTGGCTCTAATAAACAAACCCCAGCATCTCAGTGGTTTAATGTAATGAGAATTTATTCCTTGTACCTTCAACCGCTGTGGATGGATGCTCAAATAGTGATCTCCCGTGTGTACATCCAGATCCACTTATAATGGTTCATCTTAGCATTTTTTTGACTTTTAGATGATAAAAAAGCAATACCCAAACAGCCACTCCATTTTTCACTTTCAGTACAGGATTCAATATGTTACATAAGATATGCAAAAGTTCATTATAAAATGGATTGTTTTACATTATTTCACCCAACTGTAGGTTTATGTAAGTACCCGAGCACTTTCGAGTTTGCAAAGGCTCAGCTATGATATTAATTAGGTTAGGTGGGTTACATAATCCTTTTACCTAGAATATATTTGACTTACAATGGATTTCAAGGGATTGACCCCTTTTAAATTGGGGAGCATCTGTATAGTTCATAGCAATTAGTGATGCCAGACCCCTCATTGTAACCAAGGTAGCACTGTAAGATGTTAGCAATGGAGGACATGGAGTTGGGGTGTTTGGAAATTCCTGGTACTGTCTTAGCAACTTATCTATAAATCTAAAACTATTTCAAAACATTTTTGTTTTTAAGAAAGAACATGGTCATTAACAGGCAGAGTAGTCCATTTGAGTTCTTTGGAGCAATCTAAGTTGACATAGTCTAATGGAGTTTTTTGTGTCTAATCCTGTTACTTGCAGTCTGTCCATTGCCTATGGTGAATAGTGAATTCTTCCTTGTTATTTGGCCATTTGCGCTATTGCATAACTTGAAACTGTTTGCGATATCACTTTGAGAGCACTTATATTTGAGTGATCTGGGCTTGAAATTAATATTTATAGCCTCTTCAAATCTTCATGCTGCATATAAAAGTATTCTGCTGGCTTCTTTTGAGATGGTCTGTTTCCTTCCAAATGAGGTAGTAAATATTTTAACTTTCTCCTGACATGACCTGAGAATATGTATCGTAAACTGTTAGACGATAAATGAAATCTAACAATACTCACTGGTTATTCTTTAAAAAAAAACTTGGTTCCATACGGTGAAAGCTCATAGATCTTCAGCTTCACAAATAGCATCTTAGCATCTCCAACTACGTAAGTACTTAGCATCATTTAAGTCATGGTAACTTCTGATTTCTATGACAGGACTCTGAAACAAACAAAACTAAATAGTGCACGGTTATTCCATCTGAAGTTTTACAGTTAAGCCTGGGTCTTGGAATTTTGCAGGTCTGGCTGAGTTGTTAGAAAGAAGAATAATAGGGTCAGTGCTGCCTGAATACAATTATCTCCCCAACTCTCAGATATAGAGAAAGCTTTTGATTAATTACCAGGATAGGAGGATAAACTCAGCTCATGTTGCTCTGCTCTAAGGATTTCTCTGTTGACTTAGAAACTGTGAACAAAGCCCCCTTTTTTTGCCGAGAACTGTGCTAGACCAATTGTGTTCCATGAAATCCTCACATCAACATCTCAAGATAGGTTTATCACCTTTTTTTGTAGGTGAGCAAGACTCAGAGTACTCGGAGTTGCTCATAACCACACGGTTAACAACTGGTTGAGCTCCGATTTGCACCCAGAGTTGTTTTTTACCCCCCAAGTCCACATGATTTCCTAGAGGTGACAAGAGCTGTTTTCATGTGTTCCTTAGTAATCCAGGCCTGGACAAGATCTCTGACCCCCAGTAGCCCCTTCTGTGGGCCAGCCAGCTTGAGGCCAAAACAGAGGGGAGGGAAGAAGGTCAGAGAAATCCTGACCTCAAGAACCCCATAACCCCTGACCAAGATCACTCTATCTTCTTAAAGAATTGCTTTAAATAGCTCCACGTGTCCCAAGTTGCGAAGAGTTTTCATTGCTGTTGGAATGTGTTGGTCTCTATTTTTTCATTCAGTTTCATTCAACATTTATTATTTTAGGCTCTCTATTAAACGCTGGGTGTCCAAGACAAGTAACATATTGTTTCTGCAAATTATATCTGTTGGAATACCAAGTCCAGCCTTTGTAGCGAAAAGAAACCTGAACAAATTCTTAACCATCACCGTGTTAGGGTGATTAATGCTGGCTGCCACACAGAATAGCCTCCAAATCCAGCTGGCTGAACGAAAAAGTCATGTTCTGTCACTGAAAGTTCGGACATCATGGATAATGGGTGTTCTCCAACTGGTGACCCAGGGGCCCAAGCTCCCTTCACCTTGTAAGCCGCATCTTTTTCTCTCTTTCTCTCTTTCTCTCTCCCTTCCTCCCTTCCTCCCTTCCTCCCTTCCTCCCTTCCTCCCTTCCTCCCTTCCTCCCTTCCTCCCTTCCTCCCTTCCTCCCTTCCTCCCTTCCTCCCTTCCTCCCTTCCTCCCTTCCTCCCTTCCTCCCTTCCTCTCTCTCTCTCTCTCTCTCTCTCTCTCTTTCTTTCTTTCTTTCTTTCTTTCTTTCTTTCTTTCTTTCTTTCTTTCTGGCAGAGTGGACAGTGAGAGAGAGAGACAGAGAGAAAGGTCTTCCTTTTTGCCATTGGTTCACCCTCCAATGGCCGCTGCGGCCAGCGCATGGCGCTGATCCGATGGCAGGAGCCAGGTGCTTCTCCTGGTCTCCCATGGGGTGCAGGGCCCAAGCACTTGGGCCATCCTCCACTGCACTCCCTGGCCACAGCAGAGAGCTGGCCTGGAAGAGGGGCAACAGGGACAGAATCCGGTGCCCCAACTGGGATTAGAACCCGGTATGCAGGCACCGCAAGGCAGAGGATTAGCCTAGTGAGCCGCGGCGCCGGCCGCAGCATCTTTCCATATGGCTTCTGTGATAACAAGCCTGAAAAGTGTACACAGCTACCCTCCCAAAGTCTGCACGTGGGTTATCTTATGTGACAGATGGACCTTGCAGATGTGAGGGAGTTTATGACCATCGAGATGGTGCTCACCCTGGATTACTGGGTAGCATCAACTAGTTATACACACCCTTAAAAATAAATAGAGAGCTGTTCTCAACTGAGTCAGAGAAGAAGGATAATAATAGTAATGATAAGAAAGGTAAGAGAAATGCAATGTGAGGAGTGCTTCTCCCACCATTGCCAGCTTTGAAATGGAGGAAGGGGCCACAAGCCAAGGAATGCAGATGTTTGCTAGATGCTGCAAAAATCAAGAAAGAGATTCTCCTCTAGGACCTCCAGAAATCTGCTGATATCTTTTTTTTTTTTTTTAAAGGCAGAGTTAGTGAGAGAGAGACAGAGAGAAAGGTCTTCCTTCCGTTGGTTCTCCCCCCTCAAATGGCTGATGTCTTGACATCAGCTCAGAAAGCCCCCTGTGGGCAACTGGGCTCCACAGCTGTAAGAAGGTGTGTTTGCATTAAGATACTAGGTTGGTGTTGATTTGTCATCACAGCAACAGAAAAGTCACTCAGCATCCTAAGACTCTCTGGCAGGAACACTGGGGATGCAAAAGGCACACTCAATATTAAGTGTCCCAGGACAGAAGTGCCCACATTCTCCTTTGCCAGGTCTGGAAGAGCTTGGCTCCTTCTAGACACCTGGGAAACATGCAAGAGCCGGGGATATCGGGTAGCTGCAGTGGGCTAGTTCTGGTTCCATTTTGGCACATGGTAGGCACTATTATTGACACCAATAAAAACAAATGATTATGAAATTAACTAGCTCTCAGTTGCTTAAATTTGCTTGGAGATTTTCCGGATTAGATTTGTGTGTGTTTGTGCACACTTATCTATTTCTCAAACATACTAGTTTGTGACCCTAAATATTTTCTACCTTCTGAAGTCATATTGAAGCTATCTGTTGTTGAAATATTATCATTTAGGTTAAAGATGTTCTGTAGTGTGATTCTTTGAAGCATATGTGTATACATACTGGTAGTTTATACCTGGTCTGAAGGAGATCTAAAAATTAGCCATACAGTTCAATTTCCTTAAACTTGACATTGTGTTAAGTACAATGGGAAAATGAAAATATAATTGTCTTAGTGAATTATAGTACAGAAGTCTATTTTAAAGTTTGAGGAAGACGGATATGAATCTACTTTGGAAAAAATATTTTTTGGCATCTAGCAGGTACTTGGTTTATTCTCAGAAGTAACTTAGAAGTAACTTAATCTGCTGTAACTACAGGTTCTACATACCTTTATTCAAACACCCACAATTTGGTGTTTGCTATTATTCATTCCAAAAAAACTGGACAAAAGATCACCATCTATTAACATGTCTAAAGTGGGTTTGTCTCTAATGTTTTAAATTGTTCTCAAATTGTTCAAAGTTATCTCTTAAAAGTTTTAATATATCCTTTAACATTTCACTTCACTTTCTTAAATTTTTTTGTCATCTGTTTGGTGGAAGTTGGCCAAAGCACTATCTGATTTGTGTTCATTTTATAGAATCTGTTCCTGTTATGCTTTGAAATATTGATTTGCTCATCATTCCAAATTTAAAATCTGTAATGCAGTTTGTCTCTGGCGCTTATACATGTCCCAGGATATTAGCTAAAGATAAAAATAAGATCCTGTTGTTAAGTGAAATTTAGTAACAGATTCAGGTTTTTTGGAACCCAAAGCTTAAATTGCTAAAGGGCATCATTATTATTTCATAGTCTGGGCAGAAGAAGGGTCTTGCCAACATCAGAATGGCTCTGTGACTTGAGAATTCCATTCTTTGATCCACATTTAAAACTCTGTGTTCAAGTTCATTTATGCTTGGCAAAAGTCAGCTTCCTGTTTTTGACAAAAATGGAATTTGGAAAACTCAAAAGTCTTATGAATATCAAGTAACTTGCTACAAAAGAGCATTTTGCTGAGTAATGTGAAAATGAATAATCAGTGCTTGGATTTTCATAAGAATAAATGCAATTAAGAGGAAAATGTTTTGTAAAAAGCTTTGGAGTCTACTCAACTATTTGTAGATTAGTTTAAAGGGATAACTGTTCATCTATCCTTTAATTTTATTTTGATTTTCATTGTTATCAGCTTTTTGTTGGTTTGGCCTCCAAATTAATTATATTTCAAATGTATAGGAACTATGCTATAGGGTGAATGTTTAAACAAACGTAGGTTCTATAAAAATTAACCACTGTCCATATTTTTAACACAAACTCCATATGTATGCTATAAAAAGGTTTGGCCAAAGTTAAATATATTTCCATTGCTGCATTTTTCCACATGGAAGGAGAATTACACAAAGGATACAGGCATAAAGTTTATATTGGCATGATTAAATGTATTTACCCATTTAAAACAAATGCTGTTGATAACAGGTATACTGCATTACTGAAACAAATTCCCATGACTTCCTTCCTTCCTTCATTATTTCATCAACTCACAGGAATATATGGAGCCTTTGCTACATGCCTGATCCTGGTCCACATGTACGCCCGTGTGTTTCTAAAGACAGGTTTATTTCTATATGTTCTTTATGAGCCTGGTGGCAGGTTAAAGATGGCTGGAGATGCCAAGTTTGTCCCCCAGGGAAATTGTTACATCCCCAACTCTGGGATCCGTGCAGGTTCTGTGATTTGCTTGACCAGCAGAATGTGGCCAAGCCGACACGGCACACTCCCCAAGTGAGGTCACAAAAGCCATTTGGCTTCTGTCATGACCTCCCAGAAAAGATGCTGTCAGGGCTCAGAGCCTCCATTTAACAAGTGCAAGTGCACCCAGAGTGAGGCTGCCACGTGGTGGAAAACTCACATCACAAGGAGAAACTCCGTATGGGGGTGGGGAGGGGGGACCTGGAGAATGGAGACAGAGGTAGAGAGAGAGGCCAAGAGCAACATGAACCAGGTAAGTAAGTGAAGAAGCTGCCGTGGATTTGACTCCCCAAGCTACAGCCACCCCTGCAGCTCGAGCCCATGGGGAAGAGAGAGACCCTCCCCCAGCCAAGATAGCCCCGAATTCTTGACTCTCAAAACTGTAAGGAAAAGAGAATGGTTGATTTCAGCTGCTCTGCTCTGGGGCCATTTGTTATACAGCAGAAATAACTGGAACAACCCTATCCTAGCAGATTACTAAAGCGTTTTTCTTGGGAGTTTCAAGAAAATCAAAAGAGCCAGGGCGTATCTATCTTCTGAGTGTGTTTAAAAGATTACCTGCCGGCAGGGTGTTCTTCAAATGTCTGGATCCCCTGTGAAGTCCACATATGATTACCAAATAAATTCAGAACCTCCTCTTACTGCTCCTCCAAATACTCAGTCCGCATTCATTAGGTTTCAGCACCGTATCAACAGTTGGGATTTCAATAGTGAAATATTCACAGCTCCAGCTTTCAAGTAACATGCCACAGAGGAACAAAGACACATTTCAGAAGGTAGTGGTAGTGGGCAGGCACTGTGGCATAGCAGATAAAGCTGCTGCCTGCATTGCTGCATCCCATATGGGCGCCGGTTCTAGTCCTGGCTGCTCCACTTCCGATCCAGCTCTCTGCCACGGCCTGAGAAAGCAGCAGAAGATGGCCCAAGTCCTTGGGCCCCTGCACCTGCAGGAGAGAGCTGGAAGAAGCTCCTGGCTCCTGGCTTTGGATTGGCGCAGCTCTGGCTGTTGTAGCCATTTGGGGAGTGAACCAACAGATGGAAGGTTTCTCTCTGCCCCTCTGTAAATCTGCCTTCAAATAAATAAATGAATTTTTAAAAAACCATAGTGGTAGACAAAGGGTAAGAGTTGTGGGGAGCAGGGCCCGTCTCCCGCAACATGGTGGGGTGCCCGGGAGACAAATAAGTACTGAGACTATGGACAAATAAGTACTGAAACTACCGAGACTGGACTAGACCACTGAGATGGTTGAGACTATCTCAATGCGCCTGATCTCCCATCATATGGCGCTGAGAGAGAGTAAACAAATCTTACACAGCTGTTTCGTTAATTAGCTGATTCCTGGCCCAACCCCTTAAAAGGGGGAGAGAGACAACATGCACGGCCGCGGCGGTCGGAGAGCTCACCGGTGCTGCTCCTCCGCAAGTGGGGGAGCAGCAAGAGTGAACGAAATGGCACATGGAAGTTACAAGATCCCAGAATGGAGACTAGGTGGACATACCGATGTGAGTGTGCATGAGATGTAGGTGGAAATGTAGTTACAAATACAGCAGGTACTCTTCTAAGACAAAACAATGGTATTATTTTTATAGTAAACATATACACGCCAATATGAGAGTGTGGACACAGATACTCAAGACCCCTAAACCGGCCTCTTTGACATTATATGTTAAATACCACGAATTAGTCATCCAGTGCTTAACTGTAAAATTGTTAGATTACAACGTAATATTTACTGCTTAGTAATGAGGATGCAGAAGATGTGATCTGAAAACACTGCTTGGTCCGTTGCCGACGTTTTCTCATGGAATGACACTCTCAGGTTTTACTTATTCCCAACACATTGCACAGTCCTGGTCTTCTTGTTTGATTTGGAAAAGAGCTGATGACTTTGTCAGGGAGGTGGGAGAAGCAACCCCCTCAGAGCCTTGAAAACAGATGCTGTGTTCTCCCTCACGTGTCCGCTCCAGGCACCACTCCCAGGGACACTCCATGGGGCTGCAGAATATTAATGGAAAGTAATAAATATGAAGTCCTTTGCCCTCCCCACCTCACTGCCACTATTTTCACAGAGGTGTCAATTGTTAAGTGGGTTGACCTCACTTCAAGCTTTATTGCATATTGATTTAAGAAAGCCATTGGATGAAATCACCGTTTCTAATAATGTGGGGGTAATAATATGGGGGATGATTATATACGGTTTGGATGCTAAGCCTCATTTCTATATGGTACATGTTTTATTTTGTCAAAGACTGGAAATATGTTAAAACTTGTTCCTAAATACCGTTCCAGCTTGTGAAATTGTAAGTTACCACAATCTTCTTCCAGTACATTCCAAACAACAATGTTCTATGAATAACCACACAGGCATATAGAAACTTCACACTCACACACACACACACACACACACATACTGAGGAGGCTATGCACATGTTTTAATCTGTGTAGAATAATAGAACAAAGTGGGATTTGTTCAGAAGTTTGAAAACAGGCAACCCAAGAAGAAGCTGATTTTGGAGCAAGGACCACTTATTCAAAAGGAATTATGGAAGAGAGATGGTGGGACTTGTCCCAGGTACCTGGCCAAGTGCCTGGGTTGATTCTGGGAACTGACTCACAAAGAGTTATAGAGTGGAGACTGAAAAATTGAAAAACTGAGCAAACATTCCTATAGAACTTGGATATCCTTTGCAGCCAGACAAAAACCGCTTGAACTCATCACTGAGGGATGTCATTTATTCATTCATGGAGACTTTTCAGGGAACTATCTCAAAACCCCAAATAGTGTCAGGCAGTGGTTAAAAAGCAGGCATATCTTGGGTTGGTCTTTGCAGGTTATTTAACTCATTTACAGGGCTGCTTTCTTTCTTTATACATGCATACATACAAATATGAATATTTATTTATTTAAAAGAATCACACACACAGAGAGAGAGAGAGAGAGAGAGAGAGAGAGAGAGAGAGAGAGAGAAAGTTCTTCCAAATGCTGGTTCACTCTCCAGATGGCTGCAACAACCAAGATTGGGCCAGGCAGAAGCCAGGAGCCAGGAGCTGGGAGCCAGGAGCTGGGAGACAGGCACGTCTTCCAGGTCTTCCACATGTTTACAGGGGCCCAAGGGCTTGGGCCATCCTCTGCTGCTTTCCCAGGCCATCAGCTGGGAGGTGGATGGGAAGTGGAGCAACCAGGAATCGAACCAGTGCCTATATGGGATGCCAGCACCACAAGCAGCAGTTTTCCCCACTACCTCACAATACCGGCCCCTCTTTATATATTTTTAACAACTAGTTTTTGACTTTATCATTCTCTTTTTCACTGGACTTAGGCGCCACTCAGCAGGGCAGTGCCCTGACTTTTGAAGTCTAGGTCTGTCTTCCAAAGTCAGCCAAGAAGTTGAGACATCATTCGCTCCTTGTTTTTCTCTCTTCAGTAAAGCAACCTTTGTTTTCTTTTTAATGGTCACTTAAACACAATGGCATTAGGAATAGTTATGGGAAGCATTTCCCAGGAGATGGTTTTTTTCCTTACATCTCCATTCTGTGTCCAGACAAGGAAATTAAGAAAACAAACACTACAAATTCTAAGTAAGTGGGGAGAAGGTATGCTCCTAGAACCCTCCCTGGGTGCATGTGGGGACCCTGGTTCTGAGTCCAGAGTGACAGCAACAACACTATCAGCATGATTTGAAATTCTGTGTATGAGGACTCATCACAAAATTCACGGAAAATGGAAGATACATTGCTTTTGGTGCAAGCAATTTTTGAGATCCATCCACACAAGGGATTTCCATACAGCTCATAAAAATACATAATATGAAAAACTTAGGCATGAATTTCAAAAATTTTTGCACCAAAATAAACTTATCTTTTGATTCAATTTTCATTATTGTGTAGAAAGTTTTAAAAATTATTGTCTAAAATCCTTGTCCTAAAAAGCTACTTTCTATCCATCTATATCACCTGATAGTTGAATGGCCTGAAATCATGTTCCATGGGGTATTAATTCATGGATGTTTTCACTGTATGATTTGAATGTCATAGTGACTTGAGGGAATGTGTACTTTTATTGTTTTTAATTCAAGAAACCCCAAACACTCATTGTTTTAGTTTGGTTAATGGTTTTTTAAAAAATCCTTATAATTTTTTTTTTAAAAATTGGTGAATAGGTACTTGAAAAATAGTTTTCCCATGAATGAATAAATGGCATCACTCAGTGATAAGTCCGAAAGGTTTTTGTCTGGCTGCAAAAGATATCTAAGTTTTATATTATTTATATTACTGTTTACATCAGAGCAAAATATACGACAATTGGGACAAAAGCTCTTTCACAACCATATTGCATTTCCCCCTTCCAGTTGCAGACATGAGATAGATTCAAATTTAAAAATGTCAGGGATACAACTTTTTGTATGTCAATCATACCACAATAAGATTGTCAAAAAAAAAAAAAATGGTGGGCTTTGGCACACCTGCTTTGGTTGGCAAAGCAGTTTCCCAATTGTTCCCGCCTCGCCATTTGTTCTCATTTTCCAGGCATCTCGTGAGGTTGTACTTGGAGTTGGGGAATCAGCAGCCCAGGTCATCTTAACTTATTTAGGCTCTCCTCTAAGCCAGTTCGTCCTGCGGCGTCCTGCTCCTTACAGAAGCCTCTGTGACTGGTCAACCACAAGCCAGTCACTCTGGCAAAAGGGCAGTTTTTGAGAGACCTTGCCTAGGGATGTGGTTTCTGTTAGGAAGTGGATTGAGGGCCAGTGTGAAAGAATTCATCATCTCTCCCATCAGCATCGGTAGCACCCAATCCAGATTCTGCAGAATACAAGAACAGGTGCAGTCAGGGCAAGAATAGCAAACTTTGACTTGAGAGTAGATGTGCATGCATGTATGTGTTCATAAAAATGGAGTATACATGCCAGTGACAGCCACCTGGGAGGGTTAGAGTAAAAATCGTAGGAAATGAGTGCATGGGAATATCTTGATTGGCATTAGTTATCTAGTGATGCATAAATTACACCGAAACAGAGTGTGTTAAAAACACAATGTAAGCTCTCTCAAAGTTGCCGCAGGTCAGGACCCCGGGTGCCTTAGCTGGGTGCCTCTGGTGCAGGGTCTCCCAAAGGCTGTAGTCAGTGTGTCAGCTGGGGCTGGGGACAGCTGAAGGCTCAGCGAGGGGAAGATCCATGTCCAAGCCTGCTTGCCTGGCTGTTGAAGAGGAGGCCACCCTCAACTCCCTGCCATGCGGGCCTCTCCCGTGGGCAGATCACTCCATTCCATCTGAGCAGAGCAGGGAAGGGGCACGAGAAGCCCTGCAAGATAGAAGCCGTGGTGCTTTTGTAATCTGCTCTCAGAGTGCACGCCCACCACTTTGCCATCTTCTGTTTATTAGCAGCCAGTCCCTAGAGTCGGCCACACTTGAGAGAAAAGATTCACTGCAGGCAGGGTGTGAATACCAGAAGGCAGGCACCCCTGGGAGCCGTTTCAGAAGCTCCCCTGTGACTAGATAAAAAGAAAGAAGTGCAGGTAGCCTCACCTCCAAGACGAGGATTATTTTCTCTCTTATTTGTGATCATCTGTCCAAAAATTGTGAGACATGTAAAGGAAGAGAGGGAGGCTGGGAACTGAGCTAGGGACACACCCTGCAGTAGGCCCTCAGATGATGCCTAATCCCCGTCACTAGATTGACAGGCTGGCTTTTTTGGTTTTATTTTTTGACAGGCAGAGTTAGAGAGAGAGAGAGAGAGAGAAAGGTCTTCCTTCCATTGGTTCACTCCCCAAATGGCCGCCATGGCTGGCGCTGCGCTGATCTGAAGCCAGGAGCCAGGCACCCATTCCTGGGCTCCCATGTGGGTGCAGGGACCCAAGCACCTGGGCCATCCTCCACTGCCTTCCTGGGCCACAGCAGAGAGCTGGACTGGAAGAGGAGCGACTGGGACAGAATCTGGCACCCCAACCGGGACTAGAACCTGGGGTGCCAGCGCCGCAGGCAAAGGATTTGCCTAGTGATCCATGGCGCCGGCTTAGGCTGGCTTTCATTAACACCATCTCCCAACAGGGCGACAGGCTCACAGAAACAGATTTTGGGACATCGAGTCCACATTCCCGCCAATAGACTTCCAAAACAAAACTGCCTGCCTTTTTGCCCATTCTATTTTCTTAGGATAAGTATCTATTCAACTTGACACTAGACCTGTGCAATAAAAATAACATCTTGTGTTTCAGGTTATTAAAATAATATGCATTTTAGAGAAATAAGAAATCATAGGGAATTACAGTTGAAGGGAGAGTACATGGTTGTGGGGAGCAACTTGGACTAGACTAAGTTACTGGAATTAAGACTTATTCTATGCATCTGCTCTCCCACAATATGGCGCTGGGAGAGGAGGAAACAGCTTCTACACAGCTGCCTCCAGTTCGACCAATCAACTGTAGGAGCTGCTCCTGATTGGAGGAGAGCAGCATGCTCGGCGTGTGGGTAGCAGAGTTGGGATTGGTGGAAGAGGACTATAAAGGAGGAGAGAGACAACATGCACCAGGAACATCCGGATAACATCTGAGCAGCCCCCGAGAGAGCCGGCCGGCGGTGTGCCGCTCCCCCACGGAAGTGGGGAAAGTGGCAGGGGGAACCGCCCCTCCACGGAGGTGGAAGGGTCGGTAGCCAACCCGGGAAGAACCAGCAGCAAACCCGGGAAGGGCTGAGCAGACAAAAGAACAGCGCAGGGTCCTGTGTCGTTCCTCCGCGAGATGGGGGAGCGACATAATGGTGCCGAAACCCGGGAAGGGCCGAGCAGACGAAAGAACAGTGCAGGGTCCTGTGTCATTCCTCCGCGAGATGGGGGAGCGACATAATGGTGCCGTGACTCGGATAGGAAACCTAGGAGGGAAGAAGCGGGAAAATACTGGAGAGAGAGACTAGTAAAGAACCTAGGGGAAAGCCGGACGGAAAAAGTGCCGGGAGAAATCTAGGGTTGAAAGTGAAAGTGAAAGCAAGAAGAAGCATGGACTCAGATATGGACTGCAGGGAGAAGCCAGGAGAAATCTAAGATTAAAAGTGAAAGTGAAAGCTAGAAAAAACTTAGACTCAGATACGGACTGTGGGGAGAAGCTAGGAGAAATGAGAGAGAAATATTGTTGGAAGAAAGTTAGGAAAAGTACCAGGTAGAGAAAAATATAAGCTAGGGAAAATGAAGCCGTGGGGGTAGGCCGAAGTGGAGACGTAAGCTAGGTTGGCGTTCCTCAGATTAGCCCGGGGAGCAAAAGACGGGAAGCCAAACCGAAAAGCGGAGATGTAAGCTAGGCCGTGATTCGCGGAAGCCACTGCGCGCAGAGAGAGCGCGCGGGGCACAAGCGGGGAGAGCGCACGGGGCGCGAGTAGATAGGAGAGCGCGGGGCTGGTGCGGAGGCCGTGGTGCGGGCGCGAAGGGCGCAGAGACTGCGCGCAAAGCCGGGAAGCCGCGCAGATGAGAGAAGCGCGGGCTGAAGCCGTGCAGAGCCGGGAAGCCGCTGCGGGGCGGGCGCTGGGAAGCCGCGGGGATAAGAGAAACAGAAGTTTAGAAGTAAAATGAGAGAAATAGGAATGCTGGCAGATAGAAGTAAAATAAGAGAAATAGGAATGCCCGGAGATAGAGAAATAGAGAAAAATAAGGCCTCCCCACAACACGGCAATGAGAAGGCTTGGATTCGGTCTGCCTGATTAAGGTGATAAGCACTTGCAGGCAGCTCAAGCAGAGTATCCTCCGCAGGGCACCGAACACAGGCACGCATCAGCGCCTAAAACCTCCCCACAACATGGCGAAGAGAGGACCCGGATTCGGTTTGCCTGATTGGTAGGGCTTGCAAGCACCTGTGGGAAACTCTAGCAAGCAGAGCAGAGTGTGCGCCACGGGGCACCGAAGAGACAACATGCACCAGGAACATCCGGATAACATCTGAGCAGCCCCCAAGAGAGCCGGCCGGCGGTGTGCCGCTCCCCCACAGAAGTGGGGAAAGTGGCAGGGGGAACCGCCCCTCCACGGAGGTGGAGGGGTTGCCAGCCAACCCGGGAAGGACCAGCAGCAAACCCGGGAAGGGCCGAGCAGATGAAAGAACAGCGCAGGGTCCTGTGTCGTTCCTCCGCGAGATGGGGGAGCGACACATGGTGGGTCTATGAACTGTGTCAGCCTGGATGTTGTCAGAGCAAGGATTGGTCAGCAGCGTCAGGAAAAGTTTGATTTCCATGGGTACCGAATCCCAAGACACAGGAGAGCGGTATATTTTACAAGATCTTGCTGATTGAGGAAGATTCCATTCAATAAATTTCCGAGCAGCGTGAGGCCCAGGGCAGGTGAGAGGCTGTCAAGGTTACACTCCATGGCTCAAGGTTAACAGCTCCTTCTTTATAATTCAGTTGTTTCTGTAATGTCTATGGAAAGTTTCTTATTAAGTGTTTGTAGCGCTGAACTAGAAGTATATAATTACAATCAGCTGTGTCCTTAGAAATGTTATGGTAGATATGTTCCAGAAATGGCTGATCTCATTGGGATAAGGAACGGGAGAGACCTAAGATGATAGCTATCTGGAATTCAGAGGCCTCAGCTGTAAATTTCTGATAATATCAAGCACTGCATCACATAATCTGAGCATCCAGCATGCCCCAGACGCTCCGCAAAGAGTATAGCCCATGCCCGTATCTGTTCATCAAATCCTCCTGATTAACTCGCTGCAGAAGCTCTATCATCAGCATTATTTGTCACACTTCGCACAGATGGAGATGCTGAGGATTCGAATAGTGGTTTCCTGGGGCTGCTGTCCCATGGCACAGACGGGGTGACTGAACGCCGCACTCTCCAGCTTCGAGAAGTTAGACATCTGAATGCCACATGTCAGCAGGACGAGGCTGTCTTGAAGAACCAGGGTAGAACGTTCCCTTGCTGCTTCTCAACGTTGAGAGTAGCCAGCGTTCCTGGGTGTTGTTGGCTTGTACTGCATCATTCCGGTCTCTGCCTCTGTGGTCCATGGCTTCTTCCTTGTGTGTCTGTGGGTCACGTGGTGTTCTTCTGTGTGTGCGTGCGTATATCTGAATTCCCCTCTCAACAACATTAGGTCATGTTGGATCCAGGCACATCCTAATGACTCCTTCTTAACTGGGCACCATCTGCAAAGACTTTGTCTCTCAGTAAAGTCTTATTCAAGGTATTGGAGAGGAGGACTTCAACATATCTTTGCCAGAGGCCATAATTCAACCCTTGAAAGTTGCACAGATAGGCAGTGGGTAGGCTTTTAGCCTGTGTTCTCACTGTCACACCACTGGAGTCCTCACTAACCTTAAACCCCATTTGCCAGAGTGTGCTTTGTGATTTTGACACATCCTTTTTACTAATGATCTTAGCCTAAATTGAGAGGAAACTGCCCTTTATTTAACTGCCAACAGATGAAAATTAACTGAAAAGTCTTACTAAAGAATTTTTCATTTTTTTAAAGTTACTAATAAACTGATTATCTTCCAATTTATCTATGTCTCATGCTGTGGGAACGTGATACAGATTCACTTGACTGGTTCAGGTCAAGCTGTGAGCCCATCAAAGATCCTTTGATCAGATAGAGCCCCACTTATTGCTTTCTAGATCAATCTACAAATTTGAATTAATAATTAATTATAATTATCAAGATTGAAGGAGAATTATTTGCTGTTTCAGTACTGTGCTTCCCATTGTATGTGAATATACATAACATTCCCCAGTTGCTAAAAGTCCCAGGAACAAAGGGGAGATGCTGGGAGCAGGAAGCAGAGGAAGCAAGACACAGGAGCTGCTTTCTGCTGGGTGTGAGCAAGAAGGTAGACCTGCAGAGGACAGTGGAGAAGAGGGCACAACAGGGAAAGAAAGGGGCGGTAGAGTGGGGAAGGACACCCCCAACCTCTCAAGGACTGGCAGGACCAAGAGCCTAGTATTTAAACTCAAGTATCTAGAGTGCAACACAGAACGCCTTTCAACTTCCCCCAGAGTACTATCTACGTATACTTGGGTAATGTGTAAAGGTTTTATGTACACAGGTTTTTGAATGGTGTGTGAGAAAGAGGAAGTGGTGTAGGAAGGGAGAGAGGGAGAAGGAGAGGGAGAGGGAAAGGGGGTGGAGGGAGAGGGAGAAGGAGAGAGAATGTATCTGAAAGATGTGAGCATGTGTCTCTGTGTGTACGTGTGTGTGAGCATGTGTGAGAATGAGAGGATCGGTATGCAAGAAGGACAGAGATGCGGTGGAGAGATGGAGTTGAGCTTCAGTGTGTAAGAGAGGGAGGGAGAGAGAGAGAGAGAGAGAGAGAGGCTAGCATGTGTGTCCTTGTCTTGGCTCAGCTACTATAACAAAATACCAGAAACTTGTTTCTCACCCTTGGGAAGGGTACTTCAAGAAGTTCATGGTAAAATGGAATTATAAGTTTACATATTTTAGTGCAAAGAATTTTTTAAAAATATTTTATTTATTTTAATTGAAAGGCACAGTTACACAGAGAGAGGAGCCCATATAGGATGCCAGCACCGCAGGCCCCAGTGCAAAGAATTTTTGAAACCCATGCCTATTTTTGTTACATGATTTTTTCCATGATGTTCAAAGACTCTCTTGTATTTTGAGGAATTGACTTATGTGACTGTGGAAGGTGAGTGTCGCTCCCCGTCTTCGTGGAGGAACGACACAGGACCCTGCGTTGTTCTTTCGTCTGCTCGGCCCTCCCTGGGTCTGCTGCTGGTTCTTCCCGGGTTGGCTACCGACCCTTCCACCTCCGTGGAAGGGCGGTTCCCCCTGCCACTTTCCCCACTTCCGCGGGGGAGTGGCACACCGCCGGCCGGCTCTCTCGGGGGCTGCACAGGTGTTCCTTCAGATAGATGTTCCTGGTGCATGCTGTCTCTCTCCTCCTTTATAGTCCTCTTCCACCAATCCCAACTCTGCTACCCACACGCCGAGTACGCTGCTCTCCTCCAATCAGGAGCAGGTCCTGCTGTTTATTGGTTGAACTGGAGGCAGCTGAGTAGAAGCTGTTTCCTCCTCTCCCAGCACCATATTGTGGGAGAGCAGATGCATAGAATAAGTCTTAATTCCAGTAACTTAGTCTAGTCCGAGTTGCTCCCAGTTGCTCCCCACAGGTGAGAAGTCCTATGATCTCTCTGCAAGCTGGAGACTCGGGCAAGCTGCTGGTACGATTGAGTGCAAGTATGAAGGGTGGTGGTATAGCCCTTAGTTTGAGGGACACAGAGATTGAGACGAGCGGGCCCTGCACAAACAAGCTGGGCAGGAAAGGGGAGGAGCAGGCCCTCTCTGCCCTGCCTTGTGCTTCACCCAGGCCCTCCAGGAGGTATGGTGCCCAACCTCCTTGGGGAGTGGAATCTACTGAATGCACCAATGTAAATGCTAATCTTCTTAAAAAGATTTATTTACTTATTTGAAAGACAGAGATACAGAGAGAAGCAGAGACAGAGAGAGGGAGTGGCAGCAGAGATAGATAGATAGATAGATAGATAAGACACACACACAGAGAGAAAGAACTTCCATCCACTGGTTCACTCCCCAAATGGCCACAATGGCCAAGGCTGGGCCAAGCCAAAGCCAGGAGCCAGGAACTTCCTCTGGGGCTCCCACATGGGTGCAGAAACCCAAGCACTGGAGCCATCTTCTGCCGCTTTCCCAGGCCAACAGCAGGGAGCTGGATCACAACTGGAGCAGCTGGGACTTGAACCGGAGCCTATATGGGATGCTGGCACTGCTGATGGAGGCTTAACTTTGCACGCCTCAGCTAGTCTTATCTGGAAACGCTCTCACGGACACACTAGGACATGATGTTTCATCTGGGAATCCCATAGCCCATCAAGCTGACCTACAAAAACAGCTATTACACCCGGTTAAGAGGTGGAGACCCAACGAGGCAGGTTGTTTATGTGCTCAACCAAGCAAGCAAAGCCAAACAATGAGTACCTGAGGGGTAGATGCAGTGGGAGTGCCTGGACCCCAATCCCTGTGTGTATTTTTTTTTTATTTTTTATTTTTTGGACAGGCAGAGTGGATAGTGAGAGAGAGAGACAGACAGAAAGGTCTTCCTTTGCCGTTGGTTCACCCTCCAATGGCCGCCGCGGCCGGCGCACTGCGCTGATCCGATGGCAGGAGCCAGGAGCCAGGTACTTATCCTGGTCTCCCATGGGGTGCAGGGCCCAAGCACCTGGGCCATCCTCCACTGCACTCCCGGGCCACAGCAGAGAGCTGGCCTGGAAGAGGGGCAACCGGGACAGAATCCGGCGCCCCAACCGGGACTAGAACCCGGTGTGCCGGCGCCGCTAGGCGGAGGATTAGCCTAGTGAGCCGCGGCGCCGGCCTCCTGTGTGTATTTTCCCTGCAGTCTTTTGACGCTGCTGGGGGCATTGGCTCCCTTTAAACAGTCCCTGGGAGATGAGAGGTTCCTGCGCTAACAGAATAGTGGGGAGTTCGAGCTTTAGCCTAAATCACACCTATCTTACACCTCCTTTGGCCTTGTGATATTAATTTTGCCAAACCCCAAGATCTCCTTCTATAAAATGGAATCCACAGCACTATTAGCTTGCTAAGTTTGTCATGGGGATAATGGATGCTTAAGAAGGTGTCATCAGACAATGTCATATAGAAGGTATTTTTCAGGGCGAGTGCTGTGGCATAGTGGGCTAAGCCTCTGCCTGCAGTGCTGGCATCCCATATGGGCTCCGGTTAGTGTGCCGGCTGCTCCTCTTCCAATCCAGCTCTCTGCTGTGGCCTGGGAAAGCAGTGGAAGATGGTCCAGGTGCTTAGGCCCCTGCACACACGTGGGAGACCTGGAAGAAGCTCCTGGCTCCTGGCTTCGGATGGGCCCAGTTGCGGCCGTTGTGGCCAACTGGGGAGTGACCCAGTGGGTGGAAGACCTCTCTCTCTCCCTCTGTCAGTAACTCTGGCTCTCAAATAAATAAATAAAATCTTTAGAAAACAATTATTTCAGAACAATTCTAGATATTCTGGACAAATTATAAAAAATAAGACATTTTTCAAGTGTTGGTTATAATTACCAGCATCAATTGCAAAGAGAGCCGTTCTAGATATTTTCTCTTCCAGCTGTAAGCATTTCATAACACATGTCTGTCTCCCAGACAAGAATTACTCTTTTGTAGCCAGATTTCATGCCATTCATTTTTTCTTTTGCTTCATAAAGTCATGGTCAAAATAATGGAGAGGACCCGTGGGGAGTTTTCAGATATGTCACTCAATGGTAAAAGGCCCTGTTCTCACTTCCTTATTACAATCACCTTTACCCAATCCAGCCTCAGAGTCCTTCGTGAATCACTGTTGTTCCATCCACGCCCATCAGTGATAAAAAGTTTGGGTTTGGTTGGAGAAATGGAAACATCAGGGCTGCATCTCCCTCTCAATGCCACAGATTTGCCCTTCTATTGGCACCTATGGAAGGCATCAAAAGGGAGATGCAGCCCCAAGGTTTCCATTCGCCCTTCTTTTAGCAAAACAAAGCTCCGTGCCCTGTGTTGACAGTGGGGCTCAGGGCCAGCATCTTGCAACACAGCCCTAAGGATTAAAAAAAAAAATCAGAAAGTGAAATTTACAAACACAGCTTCACCCAGGAATTGGACAGGAGGAAACTGACTACTGGCACCTGGCTCTGAAAGCAATGCTCCTTCTTCTCCCAGGAGCATAATAGGCACATTGTTGGGCTGTGAGTAGCACAGCAGTGCAATCAGAAAGGGAAAGAAGGCAGAGGGAGAGCACAGAGAGCAGGCAGGTGTGCCCTTTGATGTGTTTCCAGGCCCAGTCCTCGACCTGAGCTGTGAGAAAGACACATGTGAGCGATCTTTGTCTTCTCACCTGCGAAGACGCTTCTAGCATCGCAAATCCCTGCCTTTATCTGCACACAGCCCATTAAGTCAAGTCGGCACAGCTGTCAGCAGCGGAGGCTGGAAACCAGCGCACACACTGGGGTTGGCTTCCCTGACACGCCTTGCTGCTAAGAGCGCGATCGGATGACTGCAGGCTGAGAGAATGCAGGCAGAGCCAGGGGTTGTGTGTTGACTCTTACCGCGGCTTATCAGACGGTATCCAGACAAGCTCTTTTGGCTCAGGTGAAAGAACTGAACATTATTTGATGTGGAAGATGCCAAGGATGTTGTCTCTAGGACCTGAGTTCCAACAAGCAAAGGCTGCGTTCATGCACTCCTGCGGGGGCCCCCTCGCATTCTCCTCTCCTGGGTACAAGGCAGGGTTGGCCGTTCCCTGGAAGGGGACGTGAATGCTGGCGAAGGGAAGCAGGCACACACAGCAGGCTGGCCGTGCCAGAAAAAGGCATGCCATCAAATAAAGCTGAATGTGGAGGGACAACGAAGGAGATTTTTACGTTCTTGCATGGGGATAGTGGAAGATCAGACAAATCCTGATGGAGGAGGAACCATTAGAAATGGACCTCAAAGAATGTGATGATGGTTGAGATTCTGATGGAGAATTTAAAGATAAAGGTGATTAAACTTTTCTTTGGAATTACAATTCAATTTTCTTATTTGTATTGTAACAGTATAGCCTAAATTCTGAGTGCAAAATTCAGGAAGATTTCAGGTTTAGAGGAAGGGGGGGGGGATGCTTTTCATTAATCCATTTCTTTTTTTTTTCTTTCAAACTTTTATTTAATGAATATAAATTTCCAAAGTACAGCTTATGGATTACAATGGCTTCCCCTCCCATAACGTCCCTCCCACCCGCAACCCTCCCCTTTCCCACTCCCTCTCCCCTTCCATTCACATCAAGATTCATTTTCATTTCTCTTTATATACAGAAGATCAGTTTAGCATACATTAAATAAAGATTTCAACAGTTTCGACATTCGTGTGTGTTTACATCCATAAAATTGATCAACATTTCAAAAATTATGTTCTTAACCCTTTGATTGCCAAACACTGCTTTGGATGCTGAGCGATGGTCAGATGGTCAGAACAATATGTAAATATGAGAGAAAGCAATAGGGAATTAGTCACTTTCCAGAAAATTTAGATAATAATGTTGATGCTCTTGAAAACTATGTGTAGAGGGAGAGGGAATTTCAATTTACAGGGCACGGGTTTCCTTCCTTTCGAATTTGCTTGTGAGTTCTTCATGACGGCCCCTGCTCCAGGTGTTACACAATATTCTAAAATCATTTTCTTCCTGGATAGAATCCACCTATCAGGAAGATTAACAAGTATGCCGATTCAGTGTACACGAGTCTGCTGCCCAAGCCACAGAAAGCCGTATTGCTTTTGTCTTAATTGTTTTGTCTGCACATACAATTAAGTTCAACAGACATCAGTGCACTGATTAAAGGTCTCTTTAAAGTTATAATATAACTTCACAATTGATTCTGTAATTTGAATGCAAGCTTTTATGCTCAATCACTGGGTATTAAATATACCACTCTAATTCTTCACTTTCAGCTACTTACCCTGAACAGGTGGCAGGAAGCAAAGCCCAAAGGATGCCATTTTGGTGACCAACTGGCTTCACAAAGGGAGAAAAAAAATGAGTGACGTCTGCTTAATATGACCCTTATGCTTAGTGAAGTAAGCCAGGCCCCAAAAGACAAGTATCATATGTTTTCTCTGATTTGTGGTACCAATCATACATATATTATATATATGTATGATACATATATATATATGAGAGAGAGAGAGAAATGTAATGTATATACGTGAAATTGATGTCTTGAGATTTGATTATTGTTTATTAGCCCTTGCCTAGACTTGTGTGGAACACTGGTCTTTCGACTTTCTACGTGTTGAGTTCTTTATTTAGTGGGAGATTAAGCCTGTGATTATAAAGTGAACTGAAAGTTGTTATCAGAAAAGTTAAAAGCAAAAAAAAAAAAAAGAGAGAGAGAGAAAGGTAGGAGCATGGAAGGAGCCAAAGTGGGAAGTAACATTGTGGACTTAAAATCATATATATAAAATACATGGAATCTCTCTTATTTACATTATAAAAATTAAGAAATATTGAAACTGAATCCATTGAACAAATTCTTTTCTTTAAATAGCCTTTTAACTTTAGAATAATTTCAGATCAATGCACAAGTTTCAAAGATACTTCAGATAGCTGATGTGTATCTTTCCCCCAGATTCCACATTTTCAACATTTTATTTTACGTTGGCACATGCGTCACAAGAAACCAGCGTTGTTACATTACTCTCAACTAAACTCTAGATCCTATTTCTGTTTCCTGGTTTTTCCATTATGTTCTCTTTCTGTTCCAAGACCCAGTCCAGGGTACCACATGGCATTCACTTCTTTCTCCAGTTTCCTCTGGTCTGGACAGTTTCTGAATCTTTCCTTGTTTTTCATAACCCTAACACCGTTCAAAAGTCCAGCCCGGTGATCATGTAGAACTCCTTCTACTCTGTATTTTTCTGTTGATCTAATTATGGAGTTATGGGAGCTTGGAGAGAACAGACAGAGGTTAAGTTTCTCTCTCAGCGCACTGTAATAGGAGGTACATGGTATCCAATGACATCACAGATGACTGTAACCTGGGGTTAGCATCCAATACAATTTAGTTTTTTGCTCACACTATATCAGATGGAGACATTAGGATCTCTTTAAAATTTATTTCCTGGGGCTGGCACTTTGGTTAATCCTCTGCCTGTGGCGCCGGCATCCCATATGGGTGTCGATTCTAGTCCCAATTGTCCCTCTTCCAATCCAGCTCTCTACTGTGGCCTGGGATAGCAGTGGAGGATGGCCCAAGTGCTTGGGCCTCTGCACTCGCATGGGAGACCAGAGGAAGCTCCTGGCTCCTGGCTTCGAATTGGCACAACTCCAGCTACTGCAGTCATTTGGAGAGTGAACCAATGGAAGGAAGACTTTTCTCTCTGTCTCTCTCACTGTCTGTAACTCTACCTGTCACATAAATAAATAAAATCTTTTTTTAAAAAAAATTATTTCCTATGCCTTTGGTATTCCCCCATTTAATTATTTATGTAGTCATTGTCCATTCAGACACTTCCGTAGTTTTGGGAGCTACAAGATGCTCCTGATACACTTTGGCCCTCCTCTGCCTCACTTCTGAATTCCATAAATTTCTCAAGATCCTCTAACTTTTTAAAACATGTTAATGGAAAGAAAAAGCAAAGCTCTCCTCTCATTAAGCATGGTATCATCATTGGAGAGACACACGTTAATTAAAGAATTTTCAAAACTGTGAGTTTTTTCCCATTTGCCGAGATACTGTACAATTTTATATTTTATTGGGCCATAGTGATTAAAAATATAAAGCATTTCTGAACTTCCAAAGGGATATTTTTTCCAGGGAGTTCTTCTAGAGAACTGACGAAGCAGTACATGTCAGATACTTGTTTTTACCACATTTCATTTTCTGTGTAATTTTTAGCATGTTTTCCTCAGTGGGTGGATCGGTCAGTGTACACGAGGCTATGCTTCCATTAGACGCTGCCCGGGCTCACTGGCTTCAGAGCACAGTGCTGTGTTCTCATTCAGGGTCCAGGTCACCTTTGGTGGCAGCCTCAGCCCCACACGGTGCTCACTGCGGGCGTCAGGCTGAGTACGGCTTCACCATTCGGATGGTCAAAATGGCTCATTTTTTTATTTTTTATTTTATTTTATTTTTTTTTAACAGGCAGAGTGGACAGTGAGAGAGAGAGACAGAGAAAAAGATCTTCCTTTGCCATTGGTTCACCTTCCAGTGGCCGCCGCGGCCGGCACACCGCGCTGATCCGATGGCAGGAGCCAGGTACTTATCCTGGTCTCCCATGGGGTGCAGGGCCCAAGTACTTGGGCCATTCTCCACTGCCTTCCCGGGCCACAGCAGAGAGCTGGCCTGGAAGAGGGGCAACCGGGGCAGAATCCGGCGCCCCGACCAGGACTAGAACCCGGGTGCTGGCACCGCAGGCAGAGGATTAGCCTACTGAACTGCGGCGCCGGCCAAGACGGCTCATTTTGACAGGACAAAGAAAACTTGTGTGCAGCCTACATTGAAATTACTATTTTCAAATATCATTGACCATGACCTTGGTCCTGGCCTGACTCCAAGGACTGTGATCCTGCCACAAGTCCTGAAGGAGGAGAACCAGACACATGGAAAAATGCTCCAGTGATGTCCACATCTGGGCTCTGCTATTGCTAGGGCACCAAGCCCTTCCAGAGTCTCCCAACTTCTGGGACACGCTTTCCTTTAATAAACAAATCAGATTCATTTGAGCTTCCATATTGCAAGATGGAGAGGATTCCCGCGTCTCTCTTCAGTATTTCTGAAGCTTCCAGGAGATCTCATTCCTCCTGCAAATCTGCAGTCAGGGTTCGCAGTTACTCTGCTGCATTTAGTCTGGGAAGACTACACCTCAGGGTGGGTGGCACTGTGCTGACTGACTTGTGTCACGTCGGCCATAGAATCCCTCACAGCAATCTACAGCTGGCTAAGGTGACTGTCAAGGTTCACTGAAGTTATAATGGACTTGATAGAAGGTAAAATTAGACACCCACCATCTCTAACTACCCATGACCTTTCCCACCATCTCTAACTACCCATGACCTTTCCAATCAGGTAAATGCGATGCACATGCTCCAGCAGTGCCTTGCAGTATTTCCTCCCTCACTGCTTATGTTAATAATAGAGTTTCAGAGTCTACTTTTCCTCTTCACTTAACATATGGTAGCACTGTGTGATTTTCAAAAATCTTGCTTCAATTATTGCTTAATGTTCTTTCAAATGAAGATTCCACAATTTTTGTTTTTCTGAGATGGACATATCCTATGCTGTCAATTTCCATTTTTATATTATATTACAGTATCTGTGATGGACAATTTTATACAAATGCATTTTAGCATTCCATGAGTATGTATATATTATATATATTTTTACAGACACACACACGTGCACACATACATATGATTTATCTCATATTAAGATTCCGGGAAGAACTTCTAAGCATAGAGAATTACCTGTTTTGATACTGTGAATAACCACTATTAAATTTTTATCAAATAAAATGATCTCAATTTGTGTGTTCAGCACCAGAGTATTGGACTGCTCCATTATCAGCATTTAATGTCACTAGGAAAATAATTTTTAGTCATCTTTTGAACAACAAAATAATGAACCATTTCAAGGAAATAAAAATAGAGGGGCTGGAAAGAATACCTTTTTAATTGACATGATATCATTTTTTTTTTTTTTTTTTTTTGGACAGGCAGAGTAGACAGTGAGAGAGAGACAGAGAGAAAGGTCTTCCTTTGCCGTTGGTTCACCCTCCAATGGCCGCTGCGGCCGGCGCGCTGCGGCTGGCACACCGCGCTGATCCGATGGCAGGAGCCAGGTGCTTCTCCTGGTCTCCCATGGGGTGCAGGGCCCAAGCACTTGGGCCATCCTCCACTCCACTCTCTGGCCACAGCAGAGAGCTGGCCTGGAAGAGGGGCAACCGGGACAGAATCCGGCACCCCGACCGGGACTAGAACCCGGTGTGCTGGCACCGCAAGGCGGAGGATTAGCCTAGTGAGCCGCGGCGCCAGCCTCATCTTATATTTTAATTGGAGAATAGTAGAACATCTACTTGGCCAACAAATAGCTGTGATTAAAGGTTAGACAATGTTTTGATTAAAATAGACTCAATATCAAAATGACAACCTTTGGTTGTGATCTCCTCTGTCCCCTGATTAGCTAGTTCTAATAACCTGCTTTCTCTCTCACACACAGTCTTATTTGTGTGGTTTTACTGATTTTTGAAGGAAATCACACTTTTGTGTAATTAAAACTGGGAAAATACACAACATAGCTTGATAGTTTGTAACACAATAAAGAGTTTTGAATTTGAAAACAAAGTTCACAATCCTGGATCTGTACTTGTTGATTATTAGGAATGAACGCATCAGAGTGCACAGGGAAGAGTAAAATTTTACACTTTCTCTGAAGAAGGGGAATTCTGTCTCGTAAAAGCCATCATGGAGTCATCTTTAAAATTAATAGGAATTCCACTCTCTGCTTATGAGACTTGGACCCAGTTTCCAGTTTGCTATAAATTGTTATGATTCACATGACAAGATTAAAACCAGAAATGGGAGCGACTTGAGAGGACTTCTTATATACAGGCAGGTTTCATGGATTTTTGTGGCTTCATTAAATTGACCTGTAAGTTGTTTGGAAATCACCTACACATGTACACACACACACGCACACACATACAGTTGTTAAAAATCAGACAACGTAATTTAACCACAAAATCCACAGTTGCTAAAAACTACGACAGTTCCAATTATTTAACCACAGAAATACAGATTTACTTAACCACAGTATACGATGGACATAATCAGAAATATTTATTTAATATTCATATACAGGACAGGTCATATAATAAAAAGATGATAATATTCCTTATACTTCAACCTAACTCTCTGGAACTTTGCCTACTACACTGACATCAGTCCTGATAGACATAATTTTTTAAAGATTTATTTATTTATTTATTTGGCAGCATTACAGACACAGAAAGAGACAGAGAAAGGTCTTCCTTCCATTGGTTCACTCCCCAAATGACTGCAACGGCTGGTGCTGCGCTGATCCGAAGCCAGGAGTCAGGTGCTTCTTCCTGGTCTCCCACGTGGGTGCAGGGCCCAAGCACCTGGGCCATCCTCCACTGCACTCCCTGGCCACAGCAGAGAGCTGGCCTGGAAGAGGAGCAACTGGAACAGAACCAGCGCCCATATAGGATGCTGACGCCGCAGGTGGAGGATTAACCAGGTGAGCCACGGCGCCGGCCCCATGATGGCCATAATTTGACATATTGTTGTGTGCCTAGCGAGGTTAGTGAATCTCCAGGCCTGTTCTTGTGTAATGTAACATTCTTCAAACTTCTTTCAGAAATATTGAGACTTGTGATTCCATATAATTTTATGAAAATTTGATACCAAATAACTTTTTTTCCATGAATACCTAAACTTGCCTAAAGGGCACGCAGCAGAGGTAGGAGACATTAAGTGCGATCAGTGGTTACCGAAGCTGTGTTATCTCAGATTTCCACTGCATCACTGTTTTGGTGGCTCTAAAGCAGCCACATGGAGAAGGGAGCATGGTTTTTAGACTGATCGCATTTGTGTTGGACTAATCCTAAATAACGCCCTTATCCTGAGCCGAGTGACAAAAATCAGTGATATATTAGCTATCTACTATTGTAGAACAAGGTTACCAAAAATTTAGTGACCTAAAACAGCAAACACTTACCAACTTGCAGTTTCTGTGGGTCAGGGGCCTGGACATGGCTTAGCTGAATTCTCTGTTTTCGACTTAGAAGGCTGCAACAAGAGACCGGGCTGGGGCTGTGGTCTTATCTGAGGCGTGACTGGAGAATGACCTACTCCCAAACTCACATCTTTGGCAGAATCAGTTTCTTATGACCGTAGGGCTTATTTTATTGGTAGTGCGACTGGAGTGTTTGGGGGAGCCCTTGCAGCCTGAAAGCTACCCTAACTCCCAGATGCTGCCCCACTTCCTTGCTTCCCGGGGTTTCCCAACATTAATACTGACTTCCTCAAAGCCAACCAGGGAAAGGGAGACCCCTGAACGGTGGATGATACAGCTTATGGAAGAAGCTATGTAATATAACCACCAAAATTCCATTTGCCCTGTGACTCTTAACCGTGATCTGTTGGTTGGCAGCGAGTCATAGTGGCTACCCACACTGAGGAGGAGATTATGCCAGGGGACAGGGACTGTGGGTCTGCTCCAAAGGCCTGTTCATTACACACAGACATTCAAGTAAAGACCTTCCCTTCCCCTTTCTGCAAGGAAATTAGAAATATAGGTTCTTGTTTGCTGTATGAAGTGCTAACAGTGTCCTTTTACTAAGACTTTTATACTTTATAATCCACATATTCCGACCAACCCTGGATATGTATAAATTATAGACCATGGTTGCCAAACTGTGGCTGCCTCTTAACTTATGTTTGGTGACCTAATGTGATGGGCATCAATTATGACCATGACCTCTGTAGTGGGAGTAGAATAAAGGAAATGCACCCGAGTAGGATGGTAGCTGAGCATGACCACATGTCAGGAACTGTGCCACATGCAAGCATGTGCCAGTGGCACAAAGGTTAAAATCCCAGCCACAAGACCTCACATGGAGGTCAGCAGGCCGGCCATGACACTAATTCTCAGCCACACACAGGTGAGACCTGGGGTGGCCTTAAAAGCCTGGAGGGGCCAGAGTAGAGTCTCCTCCCAATGGTGCGGGGCTGATTGGAAGGAGTAGGCCAGTTTCTCAAATTCTCTCTGAACTGTGCTGTCCCACAAAAAGAATACGTCATTGAGCCATGAGGCCGATGCGGCAAATGTACCGCAAAGGGATGTGCCAGGCTGCTGACGCAAGGAAACAACATCTGAGAGCAACAAGAGGAACCAGAAACTGGATGGACAGTATCTAGTGCGGGTTGTTCCTAAAGATATGAACTTAGCATTTAATGTGTGCTGCCCTGTACTGGGGGTTGGGACTGTCAGAGTAGACGGGAGGGACAGGTCCTGGCATTCCCAGGGACTAATACTACTAGGGAGGACACAACTCAAAAAATAAAACTATTGCTATAATCAATCAGCTAAAGTAAAACATATGCCAACCCTATGGCCCAGGAGTGCTGAATCCAGGTAAGTACCAGACAACGGAGATGAGAACTATATCCACCCGAAAGCATCCTCAGGAATGGCCAAGCAGTCTTTTTTTTTCCTAAGAGCAAAACCTGGAAACTGCTCAAGTGTCCATCAAGAAAATACTGCCTGAATAAGCTGTGTTACAATCAGACAATTGAAATTACACAGTCATTACAAGGGGAAATGATCTTACACAGTTCCATGCTGAATCTCTCAGCTTTCTGCTCAGCAAAGGGGCACATGCACACACCAGAGTATGTGCCGCACAATTGCCTTTCTATGAAGTTCAAGAACAGGTGAGACTAATCAATAGTGAGAGCTGTCAGACTACCAACATGGCCATCCCTGGAAATGGGGGAGGAAGGGTTTGCGGAATTGGCTGGAAAGGACACAGGCGATCTTCTGGAATTGTCCAGTTGTGCTTCTCTATCTGGGAGACAGCTAATCAGGTGCAGAAATGCAATAACTCAGTCAGCTGTACATTAAAATCAGTGCACCTTATTGTATTATGTTAGACTACAAAAAAAAAAAAAAGATGAAAAAGTGCAAGATGCGTCCTTTGAAATGAAACCGTCGTAGGGCTGGAATGGAAAACGTGGTGGGACAATGGTCTTGTCTCAAGTAGAGTGGTCTGCTCAGGCCTCTGCTGGGAGCTGAGGGTCTTGGTGGGGATTGTGATGGGAAGATTAGTTGGGAGAGCAGGGCAGGCAGAGGACACTGCAAGTGCGAAGGCCCGGAGGTGGGGATGAGCTAAGCATAAAATGCAGCCAGAGAGGAGGCTAGGAAAGGCGGCAGGGTGGGGTCATTCAGGAGTTTGGTTTTACCCTAAGTGCCCTGGGAAACCTCAGGAGGGTTTAGGCAGGAAAGTGAAATGAACTCATTTACAGTTTGAGGAACGGCCCCTCTGGCTGCAGGGTGGAGCATGGATGGAGGAACGAAGGTGCAAATAAAGAGACGAGCACTGGGAGGTGAGCGTCCTGTAAGGGCAGGGGAAGTGGTGGATTTGGGAAGGAATCCTCCATGGCATCCACAGCCCTTGCTGGTGCATTGATTGCAGAGTGACGGTTCTGGCTGGCTTGAATGGCTCATGGCACAATCTTCTGAAAATGGAGGTCCAAGGAAAGATAGGAATTAGGCAAGAAGCAACAAGGCTGCTTTGCACAATGCGATTTTGAGACATCTTCACTCCATTAGCCATGAGCTTAGCCGAGAATCTTCAGTGTTAAGGTGGTCCAGACACCCTTGGAATAGATGTGCACACCCATGGGTGTGGGCAGAGAAGGGAAGAGGAGGTACCATAGCAGAGGAGGGCAGTTGTGGTCATTCCATCATGACTGCTTGAACCAGCCTCGTCTGGAAGAGACTGCGACGAAGACCCAGGCTGGCAGTGGCCTGACAACTCCTTCATGCCCGTCACCACTCATCCCTCTAAGAATGCCCATGTGAACGAATTTCTCCTTAAAAGAGACCGATCTAAAATAGTGTTGCCTTATGTGACATTTACTAAAGCTCTGAGATGGTAACATGTCCATCTGACAGGCAGGAAAACGTAGTATAAGAGGGAAGAGATCTGCTCTATGTCCGACAGATATTAAATGGCTCGGCTAGAACTCAACAAGTTAATTCCTAAGGATGTGCACTGAGCCATGGAGTGAAGGTGGAATATACTTACGGCTTTTCTGATACATGCAAAAAAATGCAAAATCTCCAGAATGAGGACAGGAAACTGACCCTCACATTGTCACACCCAGCAAAGCAGAAGACCAGCCCCTCAGGGAGTGTGAGCTGAGTTTGCTCCAGTTAGAGGCACCTGCTCGTTTGTTCTTGGGTTAAAAGATGAACAAGTACTTGAGCTTGGGTGAAGCCAAGGTAAGTCCTGGCAATGACAGGTATGTCAGTGCTGAATGACACCTGACCCAAAGACACAATAGGACAAGCAGCAGAGCCCCCAGCCCAGGTCCCCACCAAGATTGTTTTGTGGGTCACCCTGGTAATGTATCTCTCATTCCTTCTGGGGGCAGAATGGTGACTCACACCAGAACTTGCCCATGCCCTACACAGATCATCTGGTGCAAATCCTCATGGTGAATAATGGACACTCCCTCTTGTGCTGCAGCCGGCAATAATTATCTAATTCTTCTATGGCTGTTGTCATAAATTTCAGACTTAAAGAACTCTGAAAGTTGTCTCATTGAGATATTGGAACCTGGGGCAAGATTGTCAACATGTGAGATTCAGGGTGGAAAAAAAATGCAACAACAAACTCCCTAAAAATGTTCTTTCATATGAGGCTCAATGTTGTTGAGTGTTCCACATCCCCCACACACACGTGCACAATGTTATATTCTTTTTAGTAATTACAGTAAATGATTGATTCCATTTTATGAATTGTATCATCTATTTTGATTAAACTTCATACAACTTTATAGCAAGATCTGTGGATGGTTTTCCTCGTTTATATCTGTGATAACCAATATGCATATATCTTTTTCTGTGGATTTGAATTCTAAGAAATTCAGAACAAGAAAATAGATGCGTTCAGGCTTCCTCTTTTCCCAGGATGTGTCCAGCTCATTCTCACGTCATTGTTCTTTCTCTTCTGCTTTCCTCCAGGGCATAATCATCCCTCCACAGCCCCCTCCCTTTCCTGCCTGAACCCCATCTCACAGTTTCCTGGGGATCCCATAACAAAATACCACAAACTGGGTGGTTTAAAATAACAAAACTGTACCCGCTCACAGTTCTGGAGGCCAGAATTCCTAAATCAAGGCGTCTGCTCCCACCAGAGTAGAACCCCCAAGTGGCACACCCCTTGCTGCTTGTTTGGGTTGCTGCCGCACCCCTTGGGTTTCTGCCTCTGTGGTCCTGTGGCTTCTCCCCCTGGGCCTGTGCCCAGGCGTCTCCGTCTGTGTAGGGTGTTCTGGTTTGGTCATGGTGTGAGAGTGATTATGTGTTGGAAGCTTCATTCCTCACACTGCAATGTTGAAAGGTAGAGTGACCTCCAAGAGGTGGGGCCTAATGGGAGGTGGTTGGGCCACTGGGAGCACTGCTCTCAGAAGGGATTAATGCTGGTCTCAGGGAGAGTGAGTTCCCTCGAGAGTGGGTTGTTATAAAAAAGTGACTCCTGGTCTCTACATTTCTATCCTACTTTGCAGTCTTCTGTGCTTGCTCCCACCTTGTGCTGCCATCCATGGTGAGGCCCCTGCCCAGCCTGGACAGGTGTAGCCACCACACTTGCAGACCATAAAGCCAAATATCCTTCTTCTCTCTATAAGTGCCGGCTTCAGGTATTCTGTTCCAACAGTGGAAAATGAGCTAACACATTAGGACACTGTGTGTTATATTTGGATTAGGACTCACTTTAAAGAACTTACTGATTACATCGGTGAAGATCCTTTTTCCAAGTAGTCATTTTTTTTAATAGATTAATTTATTTGAAAGGCTGACTTACAGAAAAAGACGGAGACATGTCTTCCACCCACTGGTTCACTCCCAAATGACTGCAACAGCCAAGTCTGGGCCAGGCAAAAGCCAAGAGCCAGGAGCTTTTTCCAAGTCTCCCACATCGGTGCAGGCGCCCAAGCACGTGGGGTGTCCTCTGCTGTTTTCCCAGACACATTAGCAGGGAGTTGGATCAGAATGGAGCAGCCTGGACTTGAACCGGTGACCATACGAGATGCCGGCCTTGCAGGAGGTGACTTCACCAACTACACCACAGTGCCAGCCCCAGTATAGTCTCATTTTAAGATACAGAGGGATTAGAATTTCAACGTACATTTTTTAGGAGGATGAAATCCAACTCACACCAGCCTGGGTCACTTATGTTTGGTTGTGGTATGAATTCAAATCTGAAAAGAAACATGGCTTAATTTTTCCCCAAGGACAACTAATCATAAAGAGTTATCCCCAAGAACAACTAATCGTATTGTCAAAATACAATATAATGTCAGTGTTCTGAGGAAGCATCAGCACACACATGCACACCTGTGTATCCACACACTTTCTCAGTTTTTTTTTTTCATTGACTTAGTTTTTAGGAATTTAACCATGATTTGCAACATACACCTTGAATGATCACACACATGCATTCAAGAAAAAATGTTACTTTGTTTTTGCTTTCTTCCATGTAAAATTGACAGAAGATGCAACTAAAGTATCAATCATGGCTATGAAATCAGCGCTTTGAGGAGACACCTCCTTGTTTTAGATTCTGGCTCTTAGAGTCTTGCGGTTAAAACTCTGTAGTTTCGGAAATTTTGTTGACAGAATGGTGTGATGGTCAAGAGGGGGGAGCTTCAGGAGTTAGCAGAAGGAATTGGAGTTGGGTGCTGCCACTGGCTCGGGTGTGTTTTGGGTTCTGCTACTCAGCTCCCCCAAGGAGTAATTGGGAAGCTGGAATGAGAGGCGTGGAAGGTGCTGAACCCAGGGCCTGGCACCCAGTGGACACCCAATAAATACTGACTGGTAAAAAAAGTAGCTTAGCTGTAATGTTCTAATTTACAACTGGTTACCATTTTTAACATAGTGTCCTTTAAAATGCATGTATTTCAAATGCTAAGTAGAAAGAGCTTGGGATTTCACAAGAGTTTCTGAAACTCAAGTTTGTGAGATCACAGAACTTGAAAATGTTGACTTGGGTTAGAAGTTAGAGTATAGGGGCTGGCACTGTGGCATAGCAGGTAAAGCCGCTGCCTGCAGTGCTGGCATCCGATATGGGTGCCAGTTTGAGTCCCGGCTGCTCCACTTCCAATCCAGTTCTCTGCACCTGAGTGGGAGACCCAGAGGAAGCTCCTGGCTCCTGGCTTCAGATCAGCACAGCTTCAGCCATTGCAGCCAACTGGAGACTGAACCAGCAGATGGAAGACACTTTCTCTCTCTCTCTCCCTCCCTCCCTCCCTCTCTCTCTCTCTCTCTCTACCTCTGCCTCTCTGTAACTCTGCCATTCAAATAAATAAAAATAAATAAATAAAAGAATTTAGAGTATACAACCCTTCCTAAAGTCTATGAAAGACGTGCAACTTTGCTATCCATCTTATTAGCAAATGAGCCTAGAATCTGGAAGCGGACTTGAATTTGCATGTGGCATTGAACAGTCAATGAGTTTTCCTGAGCCTCAATTTCTCATCTTGAAATAGGCTTGCTAAGAATTGCAAAGATTGGAGCTTCAATGCTATGACCCAGATCTTTAAAAACTAGAGTGTTCCTTGTTTTCCGTAACTGATCTCCTTCTGTTTTGGAGTTTCCCTGTTACTTCATGAAAGGGGAAGAAAACTCAAACTGCTCAGTATGAGTATCTTAGTCTTGTCTCGTTTAAAATACTCTCTTTCAAGTAAAATCAGTCACTTTTGAATACATGGTTTGAGGATTTGAGGTCAGTCACTGTGGGATTTCTCCCCAGGGCCATCAAAACTTTTGGTGGATTAATTCTTCATCCTCATAGTGGGGCCGAAGTGGTGGGTCCTGGGGCTGCCTCCTGGTTTCTTTGTGGCTTATGAAAGGATTCATGCACAAAGAAGCCACATAGTGTATGATTGTGCTTATCCTGAGTGTCCAGAATAGTAAATCCACAGAGAGAAAGTAGATTAATAGTTGTCAGAGGCTGGGTGAAGGAGAAATGGAGAGTGAATGTGATGCTTACAAGGTTAGACCTTTGGGTGATGAACATGACCCGACATTCCGTAGTGATAGCAGCTGTACAGCATTACACAAATGGGAGTGCATACTTTAAGAGGATGGATTTTTTTTTTGATGTAGAAATTAACATCCCAATTTTGAAACATCACTTATGATCACAATTAGAATTGCTATATTTCACTATGCTAACTTGTTTACCTGTGAATATTTTATTACAATTGGAATCTACTTTCTTTGAGAAGCAAAATAGTTGTGTATTTTTGTGGGGGTTTGTTTCTGGGTTCTCTGTTCTGTTCCACTGATCAGTGTGTCTGTCCCTCACTGTCTTTTTTGTTTTTAAGATTTTTAAAATTTATTTGAGAGGCAGAGTTACAGACCTACAGAAGGAAAGACGAAAGATCTTCCATTCACTGGTTTACCGTCCAAATGGCTGCAACAGCCAAAGCCAGGCTGATCCAAAGCCAGGAGCCAGGAGCTTCTTCCGGGTCTCCCACGTGGGTTCAGGGATCCAAGCACTTGTGCCATCTTCTCCTGCTTTCCCAGGCCATAGCAGAAAGCTGGGTTGGAAGAGGAGCAGCCGGGATTTGAAACGCTGCCCACATGGGATGCTGGCACTGCAGGCGGAAGCTACTACGCCACGACACTAGCACCCCTTGCTGTCTTGACCCTGCAGCTGAAAAGTAGACTTTATTACCAAGTGCTCTTCCTTTCATGCTACACTCAGTCCACTCTGTCAAGATTAATATAGTTACTAGAGAAACAGTGCCTTTCCATGTAAACTGCAGAATATGCCTCTCTGTGCCTTCAAAAGCCTTACTGAGATTTTGATAGAAATGTTAACTAATCTACCAGATATTCAGGAAGAATTGACATCTTTACTATGTTGATTCTTCCAGTCTATGAACACCATATGTCTTTGGATCTTGTTAGATTTCTTTTGTCAACATTTTATAACGTTCAGCATAAAGATCTTATATCTAAGTATTTCATTTTCTTTGACATGCTTATAATTAGTATTGTCTTTTAATTTTAGCTATTACATTTTAATTCTTAATATACAAGTATATAAATGCTACTGATCTTTTAGCATCAATTATGTATACAGTAAGTTTGCTTAATGCACTTCTTGATTATAGGAGTTTTGTTTGTTTCAAATTCCGTAAGTTTCAAATTCCTGCATGAATGTAGGCATCCATGTCACTTGCAAGTAGGGACAGATTTACTTCTTTCTCTCTAATATGCACGCCTTCCATTTATTTTTCTTACCTTATTACAGTGGCTACAACTTCTAGGACTGTACTGAATAAAGGTGGTAAGAGTATATATCCTTGCTGTACTCCCAATCTCGGATGAAAAGAATTCAGTCCTTCACTATGAAGTGTGATGGTGTGCATGGGTCACTGAGGTCTACGTCCTGGGTAGCACCATGTTGCACCCACACCGTGATACCAGACTTTTCTCTAGGGGTTGACATTTTTTCTGGGCTGGGTTCTAGGCAGTGAAAAGCAAAGCTTCTTCTTTGGGGAAATTCTCTGAAAGCTTTCTGATGGTTTCAAAGGTCGTGTCCTTGCCCTGTGTGCCCATCCTATCTACTATGTATTCTCTCCTTTTTTTTACACAATGAAAGGACCAAAAGCACTTCCCTCTTTCCTGAAGTCCACAGGGATAGGGGCTTCCTTATGCCAAACCTCAGTGATTTCTCTAAGGTGGTAGCTTTCAAAGGGTAATGTATAGACTCTGATGGGGTCTCAGGAATTCTTGTAAAGAGTCTACAAGTCACAAAACTATTTTAATAAATAGTATAATACTATCTGTCTTTTAAAAACTGTATTGATATTTTTACCAATGTTGCAAAGACAATTGTGGATAAAATAGCTGGCACCTTAGCAACCATCAAACCAGTAGCAGTAAACACTACTAATAGCCATTGCGTTTTTCACCACCATGCACTCACACTACCAAACAAATGTCAATGTCATTGAACATTGTTGCTGATGAAGCAACACAAATTATTAGTCTCAACCCTTGAGTATACATCTTCTTAATATTTCATATAACAAGGCAGGAAGTATGTACAAAGCTCTTCTGCTGCATCCTGGACCACAACAGTTGTTTCAGGAGGCAGCAGCAAGTTGTGAGTGTCCTGGACTAGCCTTTTCTTTCTCATGGAGCACCACTTTTATTTGATGGGATGACTGATAGATAAACTACAGTTATTTGCACTTGGGGTTTGGGAATATACATTTTCTGGAAATGATTAAAATAAGTCTGTCACTTCAAGCAAAAATGATAGAAAAGATTTGTTGGCAATGATAAATTTTGAGCATTCAAGTGAAATTGGAATTTCAGCAATTTGTTTTCATGATTGTGAACCAACCCCCAAGTGCTTGAAAACATCTCTCTTGTGATGGGTAGTTATATTAACAAACAAATTTCTTTTTTTATATTGAGTAATCAAATGGTTCAATCTTTGGAAAATCTGAATAATTTAGTGGACCAATATTTTCTAAATGGACAATGAATGATGCTGTGAAAGCATTCATGAAAAACAGATCTATTCAAAGCACATGATAGACTAATTACATTTAACATACCAGAGTTCAAAAATTCACTGCCATAGTTTCAGATTGCATATGGTGACTAAGCTTTAAGAAATTACTACTTGTAGGGTTTTGGAGTGGTAGCAAAGAAGAAATGGCCATTTATATGCCTTGACTTTTGATTGTGTGAAGCTAGATTTTCTTCTGCATTTCAACCCAAACAGATTGAAACAGACTGAATGCAGAAGCAGCTATGAAGATCCAATTTCTCTTAAATCACACATTAAAGAGTTTTGCAAAGGGGACCGGTGCTGTGGCACAGTAAGTGAATCCTCTGCCTGCAGTGTCGGCATCCCATATGGATGCTGGTTCTAGTCCCGGCTGCTCCTCTTCGAATCCATCTCTCTGTGGTCTTGGAAAGCAGGTGAAGATGGCACAAGTGCTTGGATCCCTGAACCCACGTGGGAGACCCGGAAGAAGCACCTGGCTCCTGGCTCCAGATCAGCGATCAGTGCAGCTCCAACCATTGTGGACACTGGGGAGTGAACCAGCAGATGGAAGACCTTTCTCTCTGCTCTCCCTCTCACTGTAACTCTACCTCTCAAATAAATAAATAAAACCTTTAAAAAAAGAGTTTTGCAAAAATAGAAGTCACTCTTTATATATGGCTTTGAGTAATATAATTATTTCATTAAATCTTATATAGGTTGGCATGTAGTAAGTTCAACACTGTTATAGAAATTAATAATTATGGGGCCAGCACTGTGGCATAGTGGGTAAAGCACCGCCTAAAGTGCCAGCATCCTATAGGGGTTCCAGTTCAAGACCCAGCTGCTCCACTTTCAATCCAGCTCTCTACTATGGTCTGGGAAAGCAGTATATTATGGCCCAAATCCTTGGGCCCCAGCACCTACGTGGGAAACCTGGAAGAAGTTCCTGGCTCCTGGCTTCAGATCAGCCCAGCTCCAGCCCTTGTGACCATTTGGGAAGTAAACCAGCGGATGGAAGACTCCTCTCTCTCTGCCTCTGCCTCTCTGTAACTCTATCTTTCAAATAAATAAATAAATCTTTAAAAAAAGGAATTAATATATATTTCAAAACTCAAGTTTACTTTATAAAAATGATAACTATTGATAGATACCGCCCATGTGAACAAATGTTCTTTGGGACTGTGATAGTTTGTAATATTACAAAAGGATCCTGAGACCAAATAGCTTGAAAACCTGCTGGTCATTCCTGAGAGTTTTTCTGTTTATATTTAAAGAGAAGCTTTGGGTGTTTATCAAATTCTTTTCTTTTCAGCAAGCTTCACATTCAAGGGTATTGTCTCCTCTGAGCTTAACAAATCTAGTTTGCTCCTCAAAGCTGAATAAAGTGTCTTTGTTTTAGGCAGGATCTGCCTCCCCTTGAAGCAATAAATGCCTCTGATTCAATCTGTGGGGAGCCACAAGGCAAAATGATTTGCAAGGGATAATAAAAAAGTACACTGGTTTACCATATGAAAAATATTATCATCATTACATGGGTATTAAATGGGGTTTGTGTCTCTAGTCACTGGCAGAATGCTTTGCAGAAAGTAGCTACTCAATTCTGTGGTTCCATTTCCCCAAAGAAGACACGGATTTAAACCCAACCAAGTAAAATAGGACTGAGGTTTTCCCAGTGCACAAACTATTCTATGCGTTAGAAGGAGTCATTTCCTAAATCAACTGATCAGAGATGTATTTATTAAGTACAGAAATGTGCAAGGCACTTAGCTAGTGAGGTGCTACCTGGAAACACAAGCACTAATAGAACACAAATGCCCTTTTATGTGCTCAACAACAATGGTTCTTGACCTTGTTTACACTTTCAGACACCTAGGGAGCATTTACAAAGTACCAGCACCTGGGCTTCACTCCAAGAGAATCTGATTTCAATGGTCTAGGGTGTGGTCCAGACATTAGTATTCTTTAAAATTTCCCAGTGGATTTTAATGGACATCCAAAGTGAAGAACCATGGCTTTAAACTTCAGGGTTTTAATAAAATCTGCTGGACTCATTCTTTCATTTGTTCATTGAATTGTTGAACACCTACTATGTGCCAGGTACTCTTCAAGGTGCTGGGGAGACAACACTAAGCAAAATAAAGCATTTGCTCTCATGAGCCTAACATCTAAGAGAAGACAGAAAGAGACTATGTACACATACGCATAAATCCATCTTATGTCATGGGATAAGAACTCCCGAAGGAAACCTGATAAGGAAATGGAGATGCAGCTTTTTTGCATGTGTTTGCTGCCAGAATATGGGTGTCATGAAAACCACTGCTAAATCAAAGCCAAAATGGGAAAAGGAATAGACTCACACCAACATCGTCATCGTTGGACACATAGATCCTGGCAAGTCCACCACCATTGGCTATCTAGTCTACAATGTGGTGGCATCGACAAAATAAACCATGAAAAATTTAAGAAGGAGGCTGCTGAGCTGAGAAAGGGCTCCTTCAAGTAAGCGTGAATCTTGGATGAATGAAAGCTAAGCATGGGTGTGGTATCACCATCAACATCTCCCCCGTGGAAATTTGAGACCAGCAAGTACTATGTGACTATCATTGATGTCCCGGGACAGCGACTTCATTAAAACATGATTCCAGGCACATCTCAGGCTGACTGTGCCGTCCTGATTGTTGCTGCCGGTGTTGGGGAGTTTGAAGCTGGTATCCTGGGATCTCCACGAATGGGCAGACACAGGAGCACACCCTTCTGGCTTACAGAGTGGGTGTGAAACGACTAATTGTTGGTGTTAACAAGATGGATTCCACGGAGCCACCCTACAGCCAGAAGACACATGAGGAAACTGTGAAGGAGGTCAGCACCTACATGAAGAAAATTGGCTACAACCCTGGCACAGTGGCATTGGTGCCAATTTCTGGTGGGAATGGTGACAACATGCTAGAGACAAGTGCTAATATGCCATGGTTCAAGGGATGGAAAGTCACCCATGAAGATGGCAATGCCAGTGGAACCATACTGCTTGAAGCCCCGGATTGCATCCTCCCACCGATTAGACCAACTGGCTAGCCTTTGCGCCTGCCCCTCCAGGATGTCTACAAAATTGGCGGTGTTGGTACTGTCCCTGTGGGCTGAGTGGAGCCCAGTGTTCTCAGACCTCCTTTGTTCCCGTCAACATCACAGCTGAAGTCAAGTCCACTGAAATGCACCATGAAGCATTGAGTGAAGCTCTCCCTGGGGACAATGTGGGCTTCAATGTCAAGAACGTGTCTATCAGAGATGTTCATCCTGGCAGTGTTGCTGGTGAGAGCGAAAACGACTCACCAGGGGAAGTAGCTGGCTTCCCTGCTCAGGGGATCATCCTGAACCATCCAGGTCAGATCAGTGCTGGGTACGCCCCTGTACTGGATTGTCACACAGCTCACATTGCTTGCAAGTGCGCTGAGCTGAAGGGGAAGATCCATCATCATTCTGCAAAGAAGTTGAACGATGGCCCTAAATTCTTGAAATCTGGTGATGCTGCCAGTGTTGATATGGTTCCTGGAAAGCCCATGTGTGGTGAGAGCTTCTCTGACTATCCTCCTCTGGGTCATTTCGCTGTCCATGATATGAGACAGACAGTTGTTGTGTTGTCATCAAAGCAGTGGACAAGAAGGCTGCTGGAGCTGGCAAGGTCACCAAGTCTGCCCAGGAAGTTGAGAAGGCTAAATAAATATTACCCCTAATACCTGCCACCCCAGTCCTAATCAGTCGTGGAAGAACGGTCTCAGAACTGTGTCTTAATTGGCCATTTAAGTTTAATAATAAAAGACTGGTTAATGATAACGATGCACTGAGCCGCTGCTGTAGCATGGCGGGTAAAGCCGCTGCCTGCAGTGCCGGCATCCTATATGGGTCCCGGTTCGAGTCCTGGCTGCTCCACTTCCAATCTAGTCTCTGCTATGGCCTGGGAAAGCAGGTGAAGATGGCCCAAGTCCTTGGGCACCTGCACCCTCATGGGATACCCAAAAGAAGCTCCTGGCTCTTAGCTTCAGATTTGTACAGCTCTGACCATTGTGGCCAACTGGGGAGGGACCCAGCAGATGGAAGACCTCTCTCTCTCTCTCTCTCTCTCTCTCTCCCTGTGCCTCTCTCTATCTTTCAAATAAATTAATTAAATCTTAAAAAAAAAAAAGATAACTATGCTGTTGTGAAACATTCAGAAGAAAACAAGAATATTTTGTGGACCATTTTCTGTGTGTGCATGCAAGGCAGTTTTAAGTTACTAGTTTTTAAAATCAGTACTTTTCAATGGAAACAACTTGACCAAAAATCTGTCACAGAATTTTGAGACCCATTAAAACAAGGTTTAATGAGAATTAGAGATGCAATGCCTGGCCCTTTTGGCGACATCACTTGAAGGCACGGAATGGTGCTGAAAGAAGAGAGAAGGGGATTGAGGCAGCTTCCAGGGAGGATCGTGCCAGGCAGAGAAAGAGCAAGTCTGAACTGGAGGTGGGAGGATGTGTTGTGTGTTCGGGAGCCAGCAGGAGGCAAAGCCGGCATGGTTGTTGAGGGGGGACTGGAGGAGCTAGGCTAACAGAGGCCCTGAGCAAGACCACAGGGAGCTGGAGAGTTCTGAGCAGAGCGATGGCACGCTCTGACACAGGCTTTCCCAGATCCACTGGGAAGAGACGGCAGGGAGCTCCAGGCAAGGATGGAAGCAGAGCGATGAGCTCAGAGGCCACTGCAGCAACCCAGGTGAGAAGACAGGAATGTGGCGAGGGTGGGGGCATTGGAGGTGGTAGGATCTCACCCAAGATCCACCCTACAGGGGGAGCCAGCACAAGGAACTCATGAATTTGGGAGAAAACAATTGTGCACAGTCTGGGATGAATCTCAGACTTTCTGTGAGAACCTCACGTGTGCCTCTTGCTACAATACTGTAAGACAGTTGGGAATGAGGAACTGAGGTCAAAAAGCGAGTGAGTGAATAATACAAGATCGAACAGCTGATAAACGTTAGCTAGAACCACTTGTCAACTCTCTAGATTGCAGGTCCACTGAGCCTTCTTTCTCAAACTCTGAGCCCACAGTGAGACACATAGGGGAATATTCCACTTTCTTGAAATCCATAATCTGGCTGTAGAGTGAGGACCCAGAGGTAAACATCATGTGTTACTGCTAGTTGACATGTGCTACTGTGACTTGAGTGGGAGGGGCCACAGGGGCTTTTGGGAACCCAGGGGAGGGTGAGCAAAGGTGTGGAGGAGCTGGTTAGGAAGAGGACAATGAGAGGAAGAGAGACGATTGCTTGCAGGGTAAGGGTAAGGAATCTACTATACATACACGATGTACGTTGACATCAAAGTGTAAAGCTATTTGGTTGGACAGATTACTCATGTGTGTATGTGTGTGTGTGTGTGTGTGTGTGTGTAGGGTTGCATTGTGGGAGAGTAGAGGTGGAGGAATAGAGAAATTGTACGTGAGTTTGACTATTTAGGACCAGAGTAGGGGGACATAAAACACCCATCTAACAGTGAGTGAGCCTGTAGCCTCCTAAGAGAGATACTGGAGATTAGAAAAATATGAATGTGATTTCAAAGTGATAGTTAAGCATATTAACAAAGCAATAATAAAACCTTCATTAAAACAGGTCAAGAATATAGTTCTAATTTAATAACAAGCTGGATGAATCGGCTAGTCCTCAGAAGAAGTTTCGTAATCCAGAGAGCCTTTGAACTTGATGGAGGAGTTAACAGTAATTATTGTCAATAAGAACAGAGAGCCCTTTGAAATAATAAGGCATTAAAATAAGGTGTAAAAGCGGTTGAGTGGCTTCCATTTGTACAAAACAGCACAACAGCTTCAGGCCAAATGCGTGCATGGCCTGGGAGAGGCTGGAAGCAGAGCTGTGTTTGCTCACCCTGCTCTGGAGTGGTTGCGTTTGTTTTGTGGGTGTGGCCAAGACTAAACAACTGGGAAAATATTTGAATAGCAAAACTCTCCATAAAGCCTGACTGGTTTGGGGAGTTTGGGGGGTGTGGACTCTGTGCCAGTTGGGGGTATTTTCTTGGGCCTACAATAATCCCTGCTAACAGAGGTAGGGGAGTTATGCAAACAGAATGCACCAGGGAAACAAATGCTCGAGGTATTTCAGTGTTTTGCTCCCCAAGAGGGGGAAAAAAAAAGCCAACATGTCCAGCATGTTCTTACATCAAACTATGACCTACTTAAGAAAGTCATGGCCATACTGTGCATATTTAAAAGAGAAAGAATGTTAAATCAATCCCCTGTGGCCTTTAAAATCAAAGAATCTACTTGACCCCTCTTCCGCTGCTTTGGGCAACAGGTAGTGTGAATAACAGAGTTTAGAGCTGGAAGTAGTTTTGGCAGTGTGAAAGTGCTCAGAGACAAAGAAGTGGAGTACAGGGAGGTGAAGAGTAGGTGTAGAGTGAAACAGAACTGATCTGGCAATTTCAACACCTGCTTTTTCTAATGCACTTGAGTAATATCATTGCCTATTGATAACGATAGTAATAATCTTCAATTATCCAAGGAGGGTCCTGGAATTTTGAAACAACAGCATCATCATGATCAACAATAGCAACTACAACAGAATACTCCTTAAAGGCTGTAAATACTAATTTTCAGTAGACCCAATGATTATGTCTGGAGAGGTTAACCAGAAATCATAGAGGTAATGCATAAAAACATCAGACAAGGGGCCGGCGCTGTGGCAGAACAGGCTAAGCCTCCGCCTGCGGTGCTGGCATCCCATGTAGGCACTGGTTCGAGTCTCGGCTGCCCCTCGCCCCTCTTCTGATCCAACTCCCTGCTTATGGCCTGGGAAAGCAGTAGAAGATGGCCCAAGTACTTGGGACCCTGCACCCATGTGGGAGACCTGAAAGAATCTCCTGGCTTTTGGCTTCAGATAAGCCGAACTTCCACTATAGTGGCCATTTGGGGAGTGAATCAGCAGATGGAAGATCTTTCTCTCTGTCTCTTCCCCTCTCTGTCTATAACTCTACCTCTCAAATAAATACGTGAAAATCTTTTTTAAAAAATCAAACAAAACCAAAAAGGAAAAGGGGGAGAAAAAAGGTTATCATTGGACTAAATTAAAACAAAAAGATTACCACTGGGCTACTGAAGTATGTGGATGTCATGTGTAGTAAGAAGTGAGGGACCAGTGTGGGTTACAGGCTTCTTAGGAATCCAGGAAGCCTTGTGGAAAACAAGGGCCAGGGCTGTTTAGATCCAGGCACCATCAGGGGAATCCCAGGGCATTACTGTGCTCTTGGCCTCTGTGCAGTGTGGCACAGTGCTTCCAGGAGAATTTGAGAAAGAACAACCAATCGAGTGATGGGTTTCTTTCCTACAAACCCATTCCATCTGGGGGTTCAGGAGAAAGGGGACTAAATTGCAGCCTTCATGGAGGAGGGAGTGGAAGCTGGAAGGGCAGGTGCAGACCCATCCCACTCACCAGCGGCTGCTGTGGAGTCTGGATCCAAGGTTGTGAGAGGTGGAAGTAATTTCCAATCCAGCTCTGCCGCTTTCTCATGGTGCGATTGTGGGCAAGTTAATAAATCCTCTTTTTCTTTTGGCCACAAGTCCCTTCCTTCCAACACGTAAATAATGATGACTTTCTTACTTTTGTGTATGTTTTGCTTTGTTTTCTCTTGCTGGTGTGTAAATGTTCAAAAACATTAAGAGAGTATGAGTTAATCTTTTTGAAAATCAAAGGATTCTACACGCAGAGGGGAGTGTTATTGTTATTTCTATTACTGGTGATATTGGTTGGTCCAGAGGGAGCAGACCAATTGGCCCCAGGACCGGCTGGGCACCAGCTGCTAGAACTGTTCCCTTTCCTCATATTCCTGTCCTATCCATGACTGTAAGAGAGTAGTTAGGTTCTGTCCTTAGAAATATTTATTCTGAAAGCCATGGGGCTGAATGGTGTTGAATGGACACAATGTTCTCCATTTTTTTTCAGCTTGACCACAAATTGCTAGGGTACCTCACGTCCTGAAAACTCACGGTGGGGTCATAATATGAGAAAGATGCATTTTGTTTCCTTGCATTCAGAGCAGATTAAAACAATGGATTTACCTAGATTACATGCAAGGGATTTTGCTTTGACACAGGGATAATTTGTTGTTCTGGTGTTTTGCTTGGAGACTCTGCAATGGGTTCTTGAGAAAGGTGGCTTACCTGTTAAGGATATATTTAAGGATAGGGTTAGCCCCTACCTAACATTGAGGGGGTAGATCCAATTTCACTTCTTCTAGTTTATTATGTTTGACCTGTTAATAAGTACAATCAGTACCATTTTCTGATATAAATGTTATCTCACTAAACTTTCTTCTCACTAGAGCATAATCTAATTCAGACCATAATGCATCCTGTGGCCATAGTTCACATGTATGGTCCCCTGGAATACCCAGACCACACAAATAGTCTTGAAGTCTCCAGACCTCCCTGTACCATAACTGAAGGATGAAATCCACCTGCTCTCCACTTTACAGCCTTTACCCAAAGAAGAATTTGTGTAAATGCATCAGTCAGGCCCATTGCATCCCTAAAAGCTTCTACAGATTGTCATAACCATCTCAAATTTCACTTCATGATTCCTACTCCTGTTCAGAACCCACAGTGGTAAAGAAAACAGTAACTTTTGGTCATAATCTGTCTTGCTACAAAAGACAGCATGTGATGTAGACTGTGAAAAAGTAATTGGTCATAAGTGATACCAACTTATTAAAAAATTGGAAATTATTCCCTTGGTCACATTAATCACCAAGTGGTCTTGTGGGAGTCCTTGTATTTATAATGATTAATTTTACATGTCAACCTGGAGGGTTCTTTGGAATGATAATAGTGTTTAAATTGGTGAATGTGGAGAAAGTGGATTGTTCATCATTGTGTGATTGGCCTTAGGTACTCAGCTGAGGGGCTGAATAGAACAAGAACGCAGGCCTACATGAACAGGAAGAAATTTCCAGCAGGTGGTTTTGGGGTTTCATTTGCACGATTGACATTTCTGAATCTCCAGCTCTCTGGTCTTCACATTAGAATGGCAGCATTGACTCTCCTGGTCTGCTCCTGTTGACCACACTGCCAGCTTGAGATTTACCAGTCCCCAACGTCATGTGGGCCAATCCCTTGTAACACACACATGCATCCTACTGGTCCTGCATCTCTGAGAAGTCTAATATTCCAACCCCATCTCTACTATATTTATAAAGCTGTTTCAGCTCTCTGAAGAATCTACAGTATGGCATAGAGAAGAGCAGGTGTTCAGAAGAGCATGTGCTAGACGTAAAGGTCCTGAAAGGGTGGGGAAATAATATGAGGCAATGTGATATACATCACCTGTATTGTCTAATTTGGCCTACATGACAGTCTTGACAAGTGAATATCAAGAACCACATCTGACAGATCACTATGCTGGATCAGTGTGCTAATCCCTGGGCAGATAGAACCCACATCCATCTGACTCCAAAGCCCAACCTCATGGCAAGCCTCAGCAGTGCTAATCCACCCGATCCTACCCTTCACACCCAAAATGCCTTGACCGAGTTTCCCACTGATGCTTATTGGTATGGAGGTTGTCACTCCTTGAAACTGTTATTCCCGTCACATGACTTTGAATGAAACACGGTACACAGGAAGTCCCCATCCATGGACATTGGTCTGCCCTAGGGCAAGTCCATCTCCTAGCACTTCAACTATCAACTCATACAATGGTTTACTTCTTTAGGTACCTGTATTGCAGAGATTCACTTTAAGAACCAGATGGGAAAAAGCATGGGTGAAAGCCTTAAGAAACAAATTGATAGGTATAATGAGAAAGATGGCATAAAGAAACAGATAAAGGAATGTAACATGAGGGTTTCATAAAATCTATAGGTTCAGAGGCTTTGAGGAGACCTAAGTTTAGTCTGAATATTTTAGTGTAGAATAGAACTTTTATGAGACTTGTGAAATATTGATTAGTTTAATTCAAGCTATTCATCACGTGGCTACAATATACCCAGCATCAAACTGAAAAGGGTATGTGTGTGTGTGTGTGTGTGTGTGTGTGACAGAGAGAGAGAGAGAGAGAGAGAGAGAGAGAGAGAGAGAGAGAGAGAAAAGCAGTAACTGTTACCATAGGACTTGTTTTTTAAAAGGGAAAAATAAAAACATTTTGATTATTATGTCTCAGTCACTTTATAAACATTTTACATGCATTTTTCCTTTAATCCTTATAACAACACTAGGAAGTATTGTTACTACAATTTGCAGATTAAAAGTGAAAGAGGGAGAGAGCTTTAGAGGGATTAATGCTGAGCCCAAGTAGATTGTGCTATTATGG